>NC_053389.1:826615764-826961910 GCF_905171765.1 Bufo bufo
GCCTATGCACTAAGGGAAAGGGCTGCCAAAAGTTACAAGGGACCGGCACTCCAATACACCCTTTGTTACACATAAAGGAGGGCATCATACACACCCTTAAAAAATTATGAGGGCCTGCTGCTGAGCTGACCATCAAAAAAATTATGGTTGAGGGCCTGCTGCTGAGCTGACCATCGAAACAATTATGGTTGAGGGCCTGCTGCTGAGCTGACCATCGAAAAAATTATGGTTGAGGGCCTGCTGCTGAGCAGACCATTGAAAAAATTATGGTTGAGGGCCTGCTGCTGAGCTGACCCTCTAAACCATTAGGGGCGAGGGCCTGCTGCCGAGCTGACCATCTAAAACATTATGTGTGAGGACCTGCTGCTGAGTTGACCATTTAAAACATTAGGGGTGAGGGTCTGCTGCTGAACTGACCATCTAAAACATTAGGCGTGAGGGTCTGCTGCTGAGCTGACTCTCTAAAACATTAGGGGCGAGTGCCTACTGCTGAGCTGACCATCAAAAAAATTATGGTTGAGGGTCTGCTGCTAAGCTGACCCTCTAAAACATTAGGAGCGAGGGCAGCCTAATATGCATGTTGATATGATGGAGGAGGAGAACAAAAAACTCATAAAGCCTATGCACTAAGTGAAAGGGCTGCCAAAAATTGCAAGAAACTGGCACTTCAATACACCCTTTATTACATATAAAGGAGAGCATCATGCCCACCCTTGAAGAATTATGATTGCTGGCCTTCTGGATACCCTCAAAAACATAAGGGGCAAGGGCCTGCTGGTGTCCCCTATAAAACATTAGGGGCGAGGGCCTGCTACTGATCTGACCATCTAAAATATTAGGGGTGAGGGTCTGCTGCTGAGCTGACCATCTAAAACATTAAGGGTGAGAGCCTGCTGCTGAGCTGACCATTGAAAAAATTATGGTTGAGGGTATGCAGGTGAGCTTACTCTCTAAAACATTAGGGGTGAGGGCCTGCTGCTGATCTGACCATGGAAAAAATTATGGGCAAGGGACTGCTGCTGAGCTGACCATCAAAAAAATTATGGTAGAGGGTCTGCTGCTGAGCTGACTCTCTAAAACATTAGGGGCAAGTGCCTGCTGCTGATCTGACCATGGAAAAAATTATGGATGAGTGCCTGCTGCTGAGCTGACCATCGAAAAAATTATGGTTGAGGGCCTGCTGCTGAGCAGAATATCGAAAAAATTATGGTTGAGGGCCTGCTGCTGAGCTGACCATTGAAAAAATTATGGTTGAGGGCTTGCTGCTGAGCTGACCATCAAAATAAATTATGGTTGAGGGCCTGCTGATGAGCTGAATATTGGAAAAATTATGGTTGAGGGCCTGCTGCTGAGCTGACCATCAAAAGGTTGGGGGCCTGCTGCTGAGCTGACCATCGAAAAAATTATGGTTGAGGGCCTGCTGCTGAGCTGACCATAGAAATGTTTTCGGTTGAGGGCCTGCTGCTGAGCTGACCATCAAAAAAATTATGGTTGAGGGCCTGCTGCTGAGCTGACCATAGAAAATTTTTTGGTTGAGGGCCTGCTGCTGAGCTGACCATCAAAAAAATTATGGTTGAGGGTCTGCTGGTGAGCTGACTCTCTAAAACATTATAGGCGAGTGCCCGCTGCTGAGCTGACCATGGAAAAAATTATGGTTGAGGGCCTGCTGCTGAGCTGACCATCGAAAAAATTATGGTTGAGGGCCTGCTGCTGAGCTGACCATTGAAAAAAGTATGGTTGTGTCACACCTGTTACAGGTGTTGAAAGGTCTGAAAGACTGACTGCACATGAGTGATCTGACAGCCTCTTTTGGTTTCACTTTGTTTATGTGTTGCTGATATGTCCATACCTCCTGTTCAGGTGTGAATCATGTGACCTTTACCTCTCCCTATTTAGTCTGACTTAACCCATCGCTCCTTTCTCTGGATAGCTTCATTTGGTTCTGGAAAAGCTGGAGTGTGGTTCTTGTTGAAGTCCTGTTCATCCATCTTCCTCATAAGTTAAGTGTTCCGCTTGTTGTATTTTTCCCCCTGGTTGTTTACTGGGCCTCAGTGAGTCGCTAGTTCCTTCACCTTGGAAGGAATTGGTTGACTCTGCCCCGTCATTACGTTTAGGGCATCCGAGGGTCACCAGGGTTTTCTAGGTTCCTGTGTATGGGGATCTCTACCATCGAGAGGTGCCCATATGGATAGGAGTTAGGGTCAGGAGCAGGGTTTTATAGGAGGTGACCCTTTTCCTTCCCTAGCGGTGAGGCCAGGTGTCTTTCCCCTTCCTCCTTGTTGTCTCATTGGTGTTCTCCCCTACTACATCCGTGACATTATCCAGAGCTCATACCACCATTTTTGTTCTACTGTAATATGTGCAATTCTGGATACTATGTCTGCATTGGTCGAACAGCTGCAGAATCTGACTTTGGAGGTAGCAGACCTCCGCCCGACGGTCTTGCAGATTTAGAGTCTACAGCTGCTGGTTCTGGTCGTGGGTCCCCGGACAGGTGCCTCTCCCGGACAGGTTTTTTCCGTAGGTAGCGACAATTTCATCCGGTTCAGGGAGTCATGTAAATTATACTTTAGGCTGTATCCATACTCTTCTGGGGATGAGTGTCAACATGTGGGTATGATTATTTCGTTGCTTAACCTTTTAGGGACCCATGACGTACTGCTACGGCATGGTTCCCGAATCCCTAAGGACCCATGACGTACCGATACGTCATCTATAATTCCGATCACCGCCGCCCGGCGGGCGGTGATCGGAACATGGTGCCTGCTGAAATCATTAAGCAGGCACCACGGCTAAATGCACGGAAAGGGGTCCCGTGACCCCCCGTGTCGGCGATCGCCGCAAACCGCAGTTCAATTCAGACCTGCGGTTTGCGGCTTTTACCTGGTGCGGCGGCGGTGGTCGGCTGTGCCATCGGGTCCCCATGGGGCTGTGGGGGGGACCCGATGGCATGGAAGGCAGCGCGATGCCTAAGGAAGGCCGGAAGCTGTATGAGTAATACACACAGTATTACTCATACAGCCAATGCATTTCAATACAGAAATATTGGAATGCATTGTAAAGGATTAGACCCCCAAAAGTTCAAGTCCCAAAGTGGGACAAAAAATAAAGTGAAAAAAAAAGTTGAAAAAATAAAGTTTTTCCCCCCAAAAATTAAAAGTTTCAAATAAAAATAAACAAAAACGTCATTTTCCCCAAATAAAGTTAAAAAAATGGTAAAAAATAGGGGGGAAAAAGTATACAAATTAGGTATCGCCGCGTCTGTATCGACCGGCTCTATAAACATATCACATGACATAACCCCTCAGATGAACACCGTAAAAAATAAAAAATAAAAACTGTGCTAACTAAACCATTTTTTTGTCACCTTACATAACAAAAAGTACAACAGCAAGCGATCAAAAAGGCATTTGCCCACCAAAATAGTACCAATCTAACCGCCAAAAATGAGACCCTACCTAAGATAATCGCCCAAAAACTGAAAAAACTATGGCTCTCAGAATATGGAGACACTAAAACATGATTTTTTATTTTTTTTCAAAAATTATATTATTGTGTAAAACTTACATAAATAAAAAAAAAGTCTGTATCGACGGGCTCTATAAAAATATCACATGACCTAACCCCTCAGATGAACAACGTAAAATTTTTTAAATAAAAACTGTGCTAAATAAACAATTTTTTGTCACCTTACATCACAAAAAGTGTAATAGCAAGCGATCAAAAGGTCACACGCACCCCAAAATAGTGCCAATAAAACCGTCATCTCATCCCGCAAAAATCATACCCTACCCAAGGTAATCGCTAAAAACTGAAAAAATTATGGCTCTCAGACTATGGAAACACTAAAACATGATTTTTTTGCTTCAAAAAAGAAATCATTGTGTAAAACTTACATAAATAAAAAAAAGTATACATATTAGGTATCGCCGCATCCGTGACAACCTGGTCTATAAAAATATCACATGATCTAACCTGTCAGATGAATGTTGTAAATAGCAAAAAATAAAAACAGTGCCAAAACAGCTATTTCTTGTTATCTTGTCTCACAAAAAGTGTAATATAGAGCAACCAAAAATCATATGTACCCTAAACTAGTACCAACAATACTGCCACCCTATCCCGTAGTTTCTAAAATGGGGCCACTTTTTTGGAATTTCTACTCTAGGGGTGCATCAGGGGGGCTTCAAATGGGACATGGGGTCAAAAAAAACAGTCCAGCAAAATCTGCCTTCCAAAAACCGTATGGCATTCCTTTCCTTTTGCGCCCTGCAGTGTGCCCGTACAGCGGTTTACAAACACATATGGGGTGTTTCTGTAAACTACAGATTCAGGGCCATAAATATTGAGTTTGGTTTGGCTGTTAACCCTTGCTTTGTAACTGGAAAAAAATTATTAAAAAGGAAAATCTGCCAAAAAAGTGAAATTTTGAAATTGTATCTCTATTTTCCATTAATTCTTGTGGAACACCTAAAGGGTTAACGACGTTTGTAAAACCAGTTTTGAATACCTTGAGGGGTGTAGTTTATAGAATGGGGTCATTTTTGGGTGGTTTCCATTATGTAAGCCTCACAAAGTGACTTCAGACCTGAACTGGTCCCTAAAAATTGGGTTTTTGAACATTTCTGAAAAATTTCAAGATTTGCTTCTAAACTTCTAAGCCTTGTAACATCCCCAAAAAATAAAATATCATTCCCAAAATGATCCAAACATGAAGTAGACATATGGGGAATGTAAAGTAATAACAATTTTTGGAGGTATTACTATGTATTATAGAATGGAAATACAAACAGTCGGCACTCCTCCTCATGAATCGTGGTGCTCGCGTCCAGGGTGAGAATAACCCGCTTCAAATATAAAAGGAAAAGACCGGCAAGTGACGGTCTTTTCCTTTGATATATGTATTATAGAAGTAGAGAAATTGAAACTTGGAAATTTGCTACTTTTTAAAAAATTTTGGTAAATTTGGTATTTTTTTATAAATAAAAATGATATTTTTTTTACTTCATTTTACCACTGTCATGAAGTACAATATGTGACGAAAAAACAATCTCAGAATGGCCTGGATAAGTCAAAGCGTTTTAAAGGCTCTGGATTGGTCTGGTATGGCAGATACATCGATGATCTGCTCATGATATGGGCGAGCGATGTGTCTGCCGTCCCAGACCTCCAGGCCTATTTAAACGATAATGATTACAACTTACGCTTTACATGTTTGGTCAATGAGTCCAGGATCAATTTTTTGGATCTGACACTCCATGGATGTCCTGGTGAGATTGTGCGCACACGAACATATAGGAAAAACATAGCGGGAAATTCAATCTTAAATGCAAGAAGTCACCACCCTTTGCATGTCATAAAAGCGATCCCTGTGGGGGAATATATACGGACTGCAAGAAATTGTAGTTTACCTATGTACCTTAAGGAGGAATTCAGTGCAGTCGATAAAAGGTTAAAAGCAAGGAACTACCCCGATTGGATGTTGCAGAGAGGTAGGAATATAGCGATGCAAAAAAACTGATTTGATATGCTCTTTGGGTCCAAACGGGAGAAGAGGGATTCCATGAACCATGTACAGGATGTGATTGGGCACGGTGACAGGAGGCGGGACAACACTCCGATTTTGTCTATAACATACAGCAAGGAATTCAATAAAATATGTTCCATTATAAAGGGGTGCCTTCCGATTTTATACGATGACGAGATTCTATATAATGCACTAAAGTCTGGCTTTAAAATAGTGCCAAGGAGGGCTTCCACGCTGTCCTGCTCCCTGTCACCGTCCCTGTTCGCATCCAACACACGAGCTAGCAATAGGGCATCAGAATAAATTGGCTCAGCTATAGAGGGTTCACGAAATGTGGGGGTAATCCATGTAAAACTTGCAATTATGTGATCCCTATACAATCCTTTGATAATTCGGACCACTCCTGTAGTTCAATTGCAATACTACAGGCGTGGTATACATTGTCCGCTGCACTGAGTGTGATTCGATATATATATAGGTAGTACCATGCGGAAATTCAAAAGTAGGCTTTTGGAGCATTTGAACTATATTAGTAATCCCAATGCTATCAATATTTCAAATGCAGCAAGACATTTTGTGCAGGTGCATGCCCGTAGGGTTAGAAGTTTCACTGCCTTTGCGATAGACAGGGTCTTTGCCCCCTCAAGAGGAGGTGACCACAGAAAAAAAAACTCCTCCTACGGGAGGCATTTTGGATTTTCAGACTGAACAGTAGGGTCCCAGCTGGTTTGAATTTAAAAAAGGAGTTAATGTACATTTATCAGTAATGTGCTCAACATGAGAATATATGTACATTTTATTCTTCCTTATAGGTCATATGGATCCCTATATTATAGAAATGTAATAGTATAGAAGGAGGTCATATTAGCAAATGTCACCATATGTTTTTATTTTGTAGTATGCCATTCACACTGTGCGTTTTTTTTTCTCCCCCTTGTATGGATTCAGAGCAAATCACTTGTACGGACCTCTAGGGGTTAAAGTGGAACCAGAACCAGACATTGCACAATGGTACTATTTGATTAGATGTGTGTAGGTGAAGGGTGTCAACCTAATGAAGCAACCAATGATGTCAGTTTTCCCTCCCCTGGATTTTGGAGAGGTGGGACTGTGATACATTTAAATTCTTGTGCTTCATTATGAAATGTTGTTACGACTAAGGACCAAGTGTCCGAAACGCGTCAACAAGTCTTGTATACCAGGTGGATGTGTCTGCTGTAAGCATTATACATATGAATAAAGAAGAAGTTTTTAGAGGACCTCTATGTGAATCTGGAGCCGTTCTTTTCTATTTTCGTTTTAAAGTTATCAGCACTTAAAGTGACACTGGTCAAATTTGCAAAAAATGGCCAAGTCGTAAGGTGAAATAGGCCCGAGTCCTTAAGGGGTTAGAGAGGACGCCCAATCTTGGGCTTTTTCTCTGCCGACCGGATCACCTTCCCTCCAGTTGGTAGATGAATTCTTTAGAGCCTTGGGTCTCATCTACGATGACCCAGATCGGATCTCTCAGGCCGACACCAAGTTACGGGGTTTGAGGCAGGGAGAATACTGAGTGGAACGATTCTGCTCTCCGTAGCCAATTCTGTCAGGGTCTCTCTGAGAGACTGCAGGACGCGTTGGCCTTTCATGAAAATCCTGAGTCATTGGAAGCAGCTATGTCCCTTGCTATATGTCTGGATAGATGCTTGAGAGAGAGATCTAGGGGTTCTCACCTTCAGGATGTACTGTCAAACAAGGGTACCGCTTCCTTTGACAGTCATGGTAGAGAAACACCGTTGCTTACGCCTTGTGATGAGCCTATGCATTTAGGAGGATCTACTCCTGGAACTACTGGCAAAAGCTTGGGTCATGTGAAAGGAGTGTGTTTTTGTTGTGGCAAGAAGGGACATTTTGTGAATATTTGTCCGTACTTGCAGCATCAAGGTGTAAACAAAAATAAAAAAAAACGTTTAATCTCCAAATTACTATTGCTAGTGTGGGTGGGGATCAAGAAAACCTACTTTTGCCTTTTACTGGTAGTAAACGTTTTCTCCTGTCTGCGGAGGTGGCGCTAGAGTCCAAAACTGTGAAAATCGAAGCATTTACCGACAGTGGGGCAAGAGCTAACTTGGTTGATGGACAGTTTGTTCGCATTCACGGGTTGACTACTAGTGCACTAGAGAGAAGTATTTCTGTCTTTGCAATTGACTCAGCACTAGTGATGAGCGAGCATGCTCGGCCGAATACCGGTTCGGCTCGAGCAACGCTATGCTCGGCACATGGCGGAACTCGGCCGAGTACCGCATGTGCTCGAGCGCCATGCTTGAGTCTCCTGCCTGCACGTTTTGCGGCTGCTAAGCAGCCAATAAACGTGCAGCTATGTACTGCCATCACTGTAATGCCAGTAGCCATGTTGCCTGCTGGAATTACAGTGATTGGCTGGCCCAACGCATCATCGGGTGCTATATAGCACCGGATGACACGTGCTCGGATCAGTCATAGTCAGGGAGAGCAGAGCGTAGGAAGAGAAAGGCAGTGTAGGGAGCGAAATTCTCAGTTATTATTCGCAGAAAGCTTTTCAAAGACCCAAAAGTCGTTTTAAGGACTACTGTGTGTGTTTTAGAGCAGCAATATATTTTTACCTGCGCTAAATTGATCAGTCTCAGGGACATCCGTGCTGAGGAAGGGACAGATAGTGCAGGGAGAGAAATTTGCTGTTTTTACTACCAAAAGACCCCAAAGTCCTTTTAAGGACCACTGTGTGTGTTTGACATCAGCAAGATATTTTCTTTAATACCTATTAGTGACATATACTGTACATCATCCGCAGACTGTGTCTTTTTGCGTAAATTCAAATAATCAGCGCCACATTTATTGTCTACAGTGTGCAATTAATACACATCCGTGACATATATAGAGATGTCGCGAACATAAAATTTTCCGTTCGCGAACGGCGAACTCAAATTTTCGCAAATGTTCGCGAACAGGCTAACCGCCATAGACTTCAATAGGCAGGCGAATTTTAAAACCCACAAGGACTCTTTCTGGCCACAATAGTGATGGAAAAGTAGTTTCAAGGGGACTAACACCTGGACTGTGGCATGCCAGAGGGGGATCCATGGCAAAACTCCCATGGAAAATTGCGTAGTTGACGCAGATTCGGGTTTTAATCCATAAAGGGCATAAATACCCAGCTCCGCAGAGGCTGTCCTCTTTTTTTTTTTATGAAAAAAATCTGTTCTTACCAGTTTAATCTCTGTTTTGTCCCCTATCAGGGGACGTGTATGGAATAGATTTTAGGAACCGGGAGATGGAAAAAGATGCTTGGTTGCTCCTCTTACTTCCAATTTGGGGCACTGCGCGTGCGCCTTGCAATGTACTGTGCCACCAGATATGAGTGGTGTGTTAAGTAGTTCTATTCTTATCAGTTTAATCCCTGTTACGTCCCCTATCAGGGGACGTGTATGGAATAGAGTTTAGACAACCGCAAAGAGTTGTCAATAGTTGACACACATGACATAAATTTTATACCTCTGTGCGTCAATCTTGGTGTAGTGATGACTGTGCTCGTGCGCACGTTTGGGAGATTGCAGGCGATGGGGGTTTTTCAAAGCCTATGGTCTTGCTGAGGTAGTTCAGTGACAGTTAAGTGACCCAGAAAACAATGATTCTGCAGTGTGGGCCCATTGTTGGCCCAGTAGGCTTTAATGATCACCTTAGATCAGTGATGGCTAACCTTGACACTCCAGCTGTGGTAAAACTACAACTCCCAAGATGCCCCGCTTGCTTGGCTGCTCTCAGAACTCTATAGAAATAAATGGAGCATGCTGGGAGTCGTAGTTTTACCACAGCTGGAGTGTCAAGGTTCGCCATCACTGCCTTAGATGATCACAAAGAAAATTAATGTTTTTTCAATGCAAAATTATCCAGCCGATCACTTTTGATCTGTTCACAATGAAGCAACGACCTTATCATCTGGGGTGTGCCAACATTGCCATTGCCAACACACTCATAGAGGTGGTCAATTCATTGTGATACGCAAGCCCCTTCACCACAACAAGGTAATGATCACGAAGGGGAATTTACACATGTATGTGCCTTTTTTTTTTTCTGTCCCAGGGTGGTCTTAGCCGGGCCAATGTCAGCCTTCACAATTAGGTCCCGTAGATTCTTGGGATGGCGTGTACAAGATAATATAGGGTTTATACCCTATATTATCTTGTACACGCCGTCCCAAGAATCTACGGGACCTAATTGTGAAGGCTGACATTGGCCCGGCTAAGACCACCCTGATACAGACATTTATGCAGAAACAAAAGACAGGAACATTTCCCTGCATACATTGCCTCCAATGCTCAAATGTATTGAAAGGACCCCAATTCTATCACCCACAGTCAGGTAAAAGCTTTCCGATTCGCAGCTTTTTCACATGTGAAACCAATTTCGTCGTATACCTATTAAAGTGTCCCTGTGGAAAGATATACGTAGGAGAAACAACTCAAAAGATACGTGATCGTGTATGCCAGCACAAATCAAATATCAGACGTAAAAATCTACTACTTCCAGTACCAGCACATTTGGAGTCAGCAGGTCATAGTCTATCGCAGCTAAAATACCAAGTAATTGAACAGGTGACACCAAGTAGGAGGGGAGGTGATAGAATTAAACTGTTAAAAAAGAGGGAAGCATACTGGATCCATACGCTCGATAGCCTGGAACCCAAAGGATTACATAGGGAATATGAAATTCACAGCCTTATCTGAATCATCAATTATACACAGCACTATGTACGGAGATACAATATAATGAATGACGCAATGGTATTCATTATTCAGTATCTAATATGCTCTCCCTTTCTTTAACATACAACATTTTTGTTCCTGTTTTTCACTATATCCATAGACCCTCTTATGGTAGGTCTGTCTGGGACTTATGTACCTCTATACTGTATACCTATGTATGTGGTAGCATGTGGAGATGCAATTTCCACCACCATCTCATTTATCTTGTCATTCCTTTTAGATGAATTAATTACACTGCCCTTCACATCCTGGGGTCATCCATAGTATCCTTTTCACGTTATGGTATGTTACATGTATATGTCTTATATCCGTATGTCCGTACGTCGTATGCCCATATTATCTATGTTCATGTATTTTATGTCCATATACTCTACTTTCCCTCTATATCCCTTCCTATGTACGCCCTGCCTTTAAACCTTCACTTTCCCTCTATACTAAGTGCTGGGACTATGTGCGCTCCAGATATCCCTTATAATCATAACGGTGCTCAGAGCGAGGCTTGACACGCACTAGTACTGTCTGCGCATGCGCAACACTAACATCCCAAGCAAGGCTTGAGGTGCATCGATGTGACACATACCGGATCTCATCCCCAACAAAAGCGAGGCTTGACACGCACCGGAACCTATTGCGCATGCGCAATACCCCTTAAATGAGGGCGCGCGTCCTGAGCTACACAGGCGCTTCCCAGATAGTGTGATTGCACGTTTACCCTGACGCCAACATCCTGGATATCTACCCCAAAGCGGCAGAAGGTAGGATATATTCCAACTCCATAGTAATAGCTAAGTATACCTGTTTATAGGCTGGTGATTGCAATACAATCTTCCCTGCATACTAGGTACATATGATGAGTAGCCGAAATACTATATTTCCTGTTATCATTATCACCCCATTTCCTCCCTGCTTTCTCCCTCTTCCCCCCTCCCAATCCTTCTCATTTACCCATGGATCCGCCTCCAGCTGTTCCATATAACTGTGTTCCATTTGAACATAAGGATATCTAACCTTAGTTCTACCTGGTGACTGAACCATATTATCATGACAATACGTGTTTTTCACTCCTGTAACGCTGCTGATGCTCACGGATTATCTAAGTACACTATGGACTTCTTTTCATATGGACATTATACCCCTTAATATGTTCTCAATTGAGATAGCCTCACTATGGGACCCGACCACAGTACTTGCCTCACTATGGGACCCGACCACAGTACCTGCCTCACTATTTGACCCGACCACAGTACCTGCACCAAGGATGTCTGTCTGACTAGGGACGGATATATGGATATGTCCGGCCACTGACTGACAGGTGGACAAGATTACAGAACCTTCTGGACTCCAATTATTGCTTTATACCTGTGCCTTATTCCATGTTACTTGCCATGGTACATTATGCAAATATTTATATGTAAGATGTGATTACATTGCTCACTTTATTTTTACCTTTTCCTTTCCTTTTGCTGTAGTCTGATGAAGGCCAATGTGTGGCCGAAACGTCACAAATTGTACACAGCCGCAAATGTCTATTAAAGAATTCCTTCTTTGCAACGCTATTGCTGGAGTTTTTATATTCCTGGTGGAGTATTCGAAACAGCGCAACAAGGAACACAGGTCTCGCCTATTTTTCTGGGTCACCGGGCTCAGGGCAGGGTAAAAAGATTGTGCACTGCACCCACAAAACAAAATGCCCATTAGTAGGCATGGCTGTGATGGCTTTTAAGGGCACACAAGTTAAACGGTTGTTGATTGGCTGCTTTCAAAAAGCGCCATTAACTCACCGAACACCGAACCTGAACCCAAAATTTTACTGAAATGTTCGGGTCCGGCGTCCAAAAATCCTAAAGTTCGGTACGAACCCGAACTTTACAGTTCGGGTTCGCTCAACCCTAGCAATAATTTAACAGGGATAAAAATGGGAGAGAGAGAAATTCGCATAGGATTACATATATGCGGACGACATGATTCTATATTTGTCATCACCCAACACATCTCTTAGAAGTGCAATAGGGCTGATAAATCAGTTTTGAGAGTTTTCAGGTCTAAAAATTAACTGGGAGAAATCAGTATATATGCCCCTGGGCAAGGCGAATTGGACTGGCCCATCCCATGTGGAGATACTCAAAGTAGTGGACACTTTCAAATACCTAAGAGTACACATTACCAAAAAACACTCCCAGGCCTTATCACTTAATATTTACCCCTTAATTGGCCATGTTCGGAATAAACTTCAAAATTGGAAGAGTGACCATTTCTGTGGAAGGACATATCAATCTAATCAAAATGATTATACTTCCAAAATCCCTCTATATTCTTCAACACTCAGAGACTTATATACCCAAATTACTCTTTACAGAAATAGATGCACTTACTAGAGTCTTTGTCTCGGGCAGATCCCGACCTAAATTAAGCATGGATACATTAAAACGACCAAAAACAGAGGGAGGTATGGCATTGCCGGACTATTGTTTGTATTACTTGGCAGGCCAATTGAGGCTTATTAGCGCCTGGTACTCCTCGGAGGAATTACCCACCTCAGAATATTTCCTAAAAAATGATCTCAACTGCAATACACTTTGGTCCGTCCTGGAAATGCCCCCTAAATTCCAGAAACCGTTGTTGCCACTACACAGGCTGGCACAAACATCTTGGAGAGAAGCCATATCATTATTCTGTTTTACGGAAGTTGTCTCAAATATTCCCCTGTGGGACAACCAATCGCTACCACAATTGCAGAGGATAATGGGGAGAGACAGATGGCAGATGATGGGGATTAAAACAGTTGGAGACTTATATGACCAAGAAGTATTAATGACATTTGAAACATTATCCCAGAAATACCAGATCCCTCAAACTCATTTTTTCTCATACCTACAAATCCGTTCAGCTATACAGAGGAAACTCCCAAATGCCAACACCACGGTTTCTAAATACACACTCATAGGAGTTGTTAAAACTCAAATACCCAGAGGGCTAGTTTCTGCGATATACTCACATTGTTATGGACTATTAATACAAAATGGATACTTGCTTGTTGAGGACTATGTTTAGCTAAGATGGCGGCCAGGCAGTCAGCCAACACCTATAAACTAGAATCTTACTTTGTGTTTTATCATGTGTTTCTTTGTGGTTTCCGTTCAGCTCAAGCAAGCAGTTACAAAGAGGTTTCCGTTCAGCTCAAGCAAGCAGTTACAAAGAATAAGAAGTAACGGTATCTCCCACGAGCAAGGGGGGAGGGTGGAGGAATTTCTTCTTCTGGCCGTCAAGGTTACAGAAAAGCATAGAGTGTTCGTAGCCAATAGAAAAGATATACTTTATCTTTTACCCCCCCTCCCTGTCGTAAAACCTATGTATTGTGTGTTGTTTTCAGAAAATAAAGCAGAGATCCTGTTTAACTCCTTGCTGTGAGTTGTCTCAGTCTGATCTCTCCGTGCACGTACACTAATCAATTTGGAGCAGTACATCAACTGAACTGGCAGCTTGGCCAGAACCAGAACAATTTTGGCGCCCAAACGTGGGGCTCGAGGATTGGACCCTCTGTTCCCGTACCCCCGGAGACCAGACGAGGAGAGGCGCACTAACGGACACCGGGATCGCAACCGGTGATATGAGGTGAGAAAATTGAGTCATCTTGCCCTTAAAGTGTCCCCTGGTGTAGCCTCTTGGAGTTCGTCTGAGGGAGGGGTGCGGAAGCAGTCTGGGACGTCCTCGAGGGCATGAAAGTAAGAACCCCATATGTTTTTTTAAAGTCTTGATGTACTGTGTTGTGCCTATAAGTTGTGAAGACCCTGTTGACAAGTATCACTGACTGAGACACGGAGTTCTCCTGTGTGCCTGTATCGGAGTTCAGCCCGGCGTCTGACTCAAATCTCCATAAAGGGGACGATCACAGATGGGTGGAGAGCGGTTCGGGGTAGCCCAGAGTGTGCTGCCGGGACTCAAAGGTCCTCACGTCCAGTGATTACTCTATACAGAGGTCTTTAGGCGGCTCCAGTAGGTGCGAGAGACGATTAGACAGTACGCAAGGGTTCTTCCTTGATGTATTGTGGTTTATTGTTTTTAATGTGCGACCCTTTGTAATGGAAATACAGACTGATAGAAACCCAAAGGTCTCCTAAAGTGCCTGTGTCAATCGGTCACCCTGGTGTTGTGACCGAGAGGCGACAGAAGGGAGGAGACCGGCCAGTGTCTACCCAGAGTGTGTGGGACATTAGGCTCAACGTGTTATATCGGGTTTCTGTGTTGTCCAGAACAAGGTGAAGGATCCAGAAGATGGGAAATGAGGAAAGTGTCCCGAAGGGTTACTGTTCACCTGAACAGTACGTGGAGGACAGGAGAGGCAAACGTTTCATAAAAGGATTAACTAAGTTGGAGAAGAGTTATAGTGTCTGTAAAGGAGGCATCCTTTGTAGTGCCACCTGGCAAGTGTTGTTAAACGAGAAGAGGGGGAAGTTAGAAGATGATAAATTGACAGACATGGTCCGTGTGTGGTTGGACTGTAGTAAAGAATTTGAACAGACGGGGGGGGAGAACAAAATTTTGATGAGAAAAGACAGAGATATTTCTGTAAACCTGGTGTTGCATTGATACATGACTTGCCACCACCCTATAATGGCGCCGGGAAGAAAGCAGGTGGGTGGACCTGCAAAACATGTGGTCAACAGAATCCCTCCTCCCGTGATACGTGCCTTCACTGTGAGGTTCCCCACCCACAAAACCACACCTTGGTAACTACTCCCCAGCACGTCCCATCACTTCCCGTGTTAGCTACAGCGCCATCTTGTCCCCAGGCAACGCCCATGAACGGACCTTTAATATCATCCGGTCCGGACCCCCCCGTCACTCCTATGTCACCCTTGCCCCTTCCTACTACCTTGTACCCCATGGTTAACCCGGACGGTACATTCATGCTACCACACTCACCTGCCACCCTTACTCCTATAATGGTAGGAGGGCAACCTGATGAAGCAGAACAGGGGGATGCAGACGGTGCTGCAGAATCCGCATCCCCACAACAGTTATTCACCATAGTGAATTTACTGCCTGACCCTGAGACCCATCCCATGCCCTTTTTCAGGAAACTGTCCCAAGTGCATCAAACCTATGGGTGCACATGGTCGGACCTGCAAAGTATAGTGGAAAACAAGACAGGTGAATACTCCACACTGATAATGGATCAAATCCACATCCCTGAACTTAAAGGTGCTAACTTTGACCCCCGGGATCATGAGTCTGGAGAATTCTTTATAGAACAATTACAGACAAATGGACAAAAGCTAAATTAGCAGATCATTCCACCACATTGCAGGACAGCTACGGGGGATCAGTTGACCCCCACCTTTTTTCTTTTCACAGAAATGTTAGTTTCTGCTGTGTTAGTTTAAGATCCTCTTTCTACATCACAAATGTTATCAGCCCTCATTACTATCCTGCCAAAAGAGGGTAAGGACCCTTCATCCTGTGCCAGCTATAGGCCTATCTCGCTTTTGAATGCAGACCTGAAGCTATATGCCAAGATGCTGGCCCTTAGGTTGCAACCCTTCTTACCCAGTTTAATTAATGCGGAACAGGTGGGTTTTGTAGCTGGCAGGGAGGGAAGGATGAATACTGTTAGGATAGTAAATGTTATACATCAAGCTAGGGAAAGATCCATTCCTCTGGTTCTCCTGGGGACAGACGCAGAGAAAGCGTTCGATCGCATTGATTGGCTTTTTATGCGTCTGGCCCTGGCTAAGTTTGGGATCCCGCCCCAGTTCATTTCTGCCACGATGGCTATGTATGCTTCACCCACGGCTAGTGTGATGGTAAATGGCACCATATCTCCCAGATTTTCCATTGGCAACGGCACAAGGCAAGGGTGTCCCTTGTCCCCCCTGCTCTTTATCCTTGTGGTGGAGTGCTTATTTCAGGCGATCCGTCAGGAGGATAGAATCCAGGGTATGAAGGTGGGTAACACCTACCATCAGTTGGCGGCGTTCGCCGACGATCTTTTGGTTATAATAACCAATCCATTGGAGGCGTTTCCTGTTATACAGGAATTATTCCAGAGGTTTGGAATCTTGTCAAATTTCCTGATTAACCCATCGAAATCCCAAGCTTTAAATGTCACAGCTGGTAGAGACTTGCAGATGATATTGGAAAGGCAGTATGGATATGGCTGGACATCACGTTCTATTAAATTTTTAGGGGTAAATTTAACATCAGACCCTGGAGATCTATTTGAGGAAAATTTCAGTAATCTTCATAGATCAATATCAGCCACTATTGACTCCTGGTGTATCCCCTTCACCTCGTGGTTTGGAAGGCGTACATTGATAAAATCAGTGTTAGTCCCCAAAATCTTGTATTTCATGTTAGTATTACCAATTCACTTGCCAAAATCCTTTTTTGCCCAGCTGAAACAATGTTTTTCCAGATTTCTTTGGAAAAAATCCAGACCCTGTATACCGCACTCGACTATGGTTCAACCTAATAGGTTGGGGGGAATGGGACTCCCTGATATGGAAGTATACTATAGAGCAATCCAGGGGATGAGATGTCTGGAATGGATTAGAGGCCCAGAGAACAGACTCGACATTCTGGCAGAAGCTGGTGATAGGAGACTCCCTCTGAGATCATTTCTTCTTTCTCCCCCTAAAGATATACCCCAGCAGATCACTTAGCCTCACGACAAAATACTTTAAACAGGTGGCGCTCGGATTTATCCAGGGTGCTGCTTTCAAGTCATGAGGTGTCACCAGTAGAGTTGAGCGAACACCTGGATGTTCGGGTTCGACGAGTTCGGCCGAACTTTCGAAAAATGTTCGGGTTCGGGATCCGAACTCGACCCGAACTTCATCCCGAACCCGAACCCCATAGAAGTCAATGGGGACCCGAACTTTTGGGCACTAAAAAGGCTGTAAAACACACCCGGAAAGGGCTAGAGGGCTGCAAAAGGCAGCAAAATGTAGTTAAATCCCCTGCAAACAAATGTAGATAGGAAAATGATGAGTTAACATAAAATAAATAAAAATTAAACAATATTAATTGGAGTGAGGTCCCATAGCACAGAATCAGGCTTCAAGTCACCCACCAATGGAGAAGGTCACTTACTATTATTTTGACCACAGCACCCAGACAAAGGAGAGAGGTCCCACAGCAGAGAACCAGGCATCATATCACCCACCACAGGAGTAGGCCACCATTTAGTTACTTTGACCCCTACACCCAGACGGAGGAGAGAGGTTACACAGCAGAGAATCAGGCATTTAGATCACCCACCACAGGAGTAGGCCACCATTGAATCAGACCCCGGCAACCATGTCAGATGGTACAAGCATAAGCTTTATATCAATCAGCACAGGAGAAGGCGACTTTGACAGACTTTGACCCCTACACCCGGACGGAGGAGAGAGGTTTCAAAGCAGAGAATCAGGCATTTAGATCACCCACCACAGGAGTAGGCCCCAATTTAATGGGACCCCGGCAACCATGTCAGATGGCACAACCATCAGCTTCATATCAATCAGCACAGGAGAAGGCGACTTTGAAAGACTTTGACCCCTACACCCAGACGGAGGAGAGAGGTTTCACAGCAGAGAATCAGGCATTTAGATCACCCACCACAGGAGTAGGCCCCCATTGAATCAGACCCTGGCAACCATGTCAGATGGCACAACCATCAGCTTTATATCAATCAGCACAGGAGAAGGCGACTTTGAAAGACTTTGACCCCTACACCCAGATGGAGGAGAGAGGTTTCACAGCAGAGAATCAGGCATCATATCAACCACCACAGGAGAAGCCACCATTTAGTTACTTTGACCCCTGCACCCAGGAAGAGGAGAGAGGCACCACAGCACATATTCTGGCATCATATCAGCCACCACAGGAGAAGCCACCATTGAGTTACTTTGACCCCCGCACCCAGGAAGAGGAGAGAGGCACCACAGCACATATTCTGGCATCATATCAGCCACCACAGGAGAAGCCACCATTGAGTTACTTTGACCCCCGCACCCAGGAAGAGGAGAGAGGCACCACAGCACATATTCTGGCATCATATCAGCCACCACAGGAGAAGCCACCATTGAGTTACTTTGACCCCTGCACCCAGGAAGAGGAGAGAGGCCCCACAGCACATATTCTGGCATCATATCAGCCACCACAGGAGAAGCCACCATTTAGTTACTTTGACCCCTTCACCCAAACAGAGGAGAGAGGTTCCACATCAGAGAATCAGGCATCATATCAACCACCACAGGAGTAGGCCACAATTTAATGGGACCCCGGCAACCATGTCAGATGGCACAACCATCAGCTTCATATCAATCAGCACAGGAGAAGGCGACTTTGAAAGACTTTGACCCCTACACCCAGACGGAGGAGAGAGGTTTCACAGCAGAGAATCAGGCATTTAGATCACCCACCACAGGAGTAGGCCCCCATTGAATCAGACCCTGGCAACCATGTCAGATGGCACAACCATCAGCTTTATATCAATCAGCACAGGAGAAGGCGACTTTGAAAGACTTTGACCCCTACACCCAGATGGAGGAGAGAGGTTTCACAGCAGAGAATCAGGCATCATATCAACCACCACAGGAGAAGCCACCATTTAGTTACTTTTACCCCTGCACCCAGGAAGAGGAGAGAGGCACCACAACACATATTCTGGCATCATATCAGCCACCACAGGAGAAGCCACCATTGAGTTACTTTGACCCCCGCACCCAGGAAGAGGAGAGAGGCACCACAGCACATATTCTGGCATCATATCAGCCACCACAGGAGAAGCCACCATTGAGTTACTTTGACCCCCGCACCCAGGAAGAGGAGAGAGGCACCACAGCACATATTCTGGCATCATATCAGCCACCACAGGAGAAGCCACCATTTAGTTACTTTGACCCCTTCACCCAAACAGAGGAGAGAGGTTCCACATCAGAGAATCAGGCATCATATCAACCACCACAGGAGTAGGCCACAATTTAATGGGACCCCGGCAACCATGTCAGATGGCACAACCATCAGCTTCATATCAATCAGCACAGGAGAAGGCGACTTTGAAAGACTTTGACCCCTACACCCAGACGGAGGAGAGAGGTTTCACAGCAGAGAATCAGGGATTTAGATCACCCACCACAGGAGTAGGCCCCCATTGAATCAGACCCTGGCAACCATGTCAGATGGCACAACCATCAGCTTTATATCAATCAGCACAGGAGAAGCCACCATTGAGTTACTTTGACCCCTGCACCCAGGAAGAGGAGAGAGGCCTCACAGCACATATTCTGGCATCATATCAGCCACCACAGGAGAAGCCACCATTGAGTTACTTTGACCCCCGCACCCAGGAAGAGGAGAGAGGCACCACAGCACATATTCTGGCATCATATCAGCCACCACAGGAGAAGCCACCATTGAGTTACTTTGACCCCTGCACCCAGGAAGAGGAGAGAGGCCCCACAGCACATATTCTGGCATCATACTAACCACCACAGGAGAAGCCACCATTGAGTTACTTTGACCCCTGCACCCAGGAAGAGGAGAGAGGCCCCACAGCACATATTCTGGCATCATATCAGCCACCACAGGAGAAGCCACCATTGAGTTACTTTGACCCCCGCACCCAGGAAGAGGAGAGAGGCACCACAGCATATATTCTGGCATCATATCAGCCACCACAGGAGAAGCCACCATTGAGTTACTTTGACCCCTGCACCCAGGAAGAGGAGAGAGGCCCCACAGCACATATTCTGGCATCATACTAACCACCACAGGAGAAGCCACCATTGAGTTACTTTGACCCCTGCACCCAGGAAGAGGAGAGAGGCCCCACAGCACATATTCTGGCATCATATCAGCCACCACAGGAGAAGCCACCATTGAGTTACTTTGACCCCCGCACCCAGGAAGAGGAGAGAGGCACCACAGCACATATTCTGGCATCATATCAGCCACCACAGGAGAAGCCACCATTGAGTTACTTTGACCCCCGCACCCAGGAAGAGGAGAGAGGCACCACAGCACATATTCAGGCATCATATCACACACCACAGGAGAAGGCCTCTTTCAGTGATTTAGGCCTTTGGACCCAGACAGAGGAGAGAGGCACCACAGCACATATTCTGGCATCATATCAGCCACCACAGGAGAAGCCACCATTGAGTAACTTTGACCCCTGCACCCAGGAAGAGGAGAGAGGCACCACAGCACATATTCTGGCATCATATCAGCCACCACAGGAGAAGCCACCATTTAGTTACTTTGACCCCTTCACCCAAACAGAGGAGAGAGGTTCCACATCAGAGAATCAGGCATCATATCAACCACCACAGGAGTAGGCCACAATTTAGTTTATTTGACCCCTGCACCCAGGAAGAGGAGAGAGGCCCCACAGCACATATTCTGGCATCATATCACACACCACAGGAAAAGGCCTCTTTCAGTGATTTAGGCCTTTGGACCCAGACAGAGGAGAGAGGTCAGAGATTAGCTTCATATCCCCCAGCACAGCAGAAGACCGCTTTATTTGACTTAGGCCTCAGCACCCAGACAGAAGACAGAGGTAGCATGGCAGAGGTTATGGCTTCATGTCACCCGTTAGTTTAACCGGCCACTTTCATCTGGTTAGGCCCCGGCGCCCAGACAGAGAAGAGTTTCATTCAACTGTGGGTTTCATAAAATTTGTATCAAATAAAGAAGTGGCCCGTAGCACAACAAGACATGTTTTAGGCAGTTAATAAGGACTACTCTGCACAAGGGAGGGACAGGTCCTGTGGGATCCATGCCTGGTTCATCTTTATGAAGGTCAGCTTGTCCACGTTGGCTGTGGACAGGCGGCTGCGCTTGTCAGTAATGACGCCCCCTGCCGTGCTGAATACGCGTTCAGATAAAACGCTGGCCGCCGGGCAGGAAAGCACCTCCAAGGCATAACATGCTAACTCTGGCCACGTGGACAATTTCGAAACCCAGTAGTTGAATGGGGCCGAACCATCCGTCAGGATGTGGAGGGGTGTGCAGACATACTGTTCAACCATGTTAGTGAAATGCTGCCTCCTGCTAACACGTTCCGTATCAGGTGTCGGTGCAGATAGCTGTGGCGTGGAGACAAAACTTTTCCACATTTCTGCCATGCTAACCCTGCCCTCAGATGAGCTGGCCGTGACACAGCTGCGTTGGCGACCTCTTGCCACTCCTCTGCCTTCACCTTCCACCTGTTCCCCTGTGACATGTGGGAATGCTCTCAAGAGCGCCTCTATCAGCGTGCGCTTGTACTCGCGCATCTTACGGTCGCGCTCCAGTTCAGGAATTAAAGTGGGCACATTGTCTTTATACCGGGGATCCAGCAGGGTGGCCACCCAGTAGTCTGCACACGTTAAAACGTGGGCAACTCTGCTGTCGTTGCGCAGGCATTGGAGCATATATTCGCTCATGTGGGCCAGGCTACCCATGGGTAAGGACAAGCTGTCCTCTGTGGGAGGCGTATCGTCATCGTCCACCGTATCCCCCCAGCCACGCACCAGTGATGGGCCTGGGCTGCCACCCCGCTGTGAACTTGCGTCATCCTCGTCCCCCTCCACCTCCTCCTCCTCCTCGTCCTCCAGTACAGTGCCTTGGCTGGCGACTTGTGAACCTGTCCTCTGCTGCTTAAACAAACCTCCCTCTGAGCCACTTCGAACAGACTGGCCCGAAAGTGTTAGAAACGAGCCCTCATCCTCCTCCTCCTCCTCCACCTGGGCCACCTCCTCTAACATCATTGCCCTAAGTGTTTTCTCAAGGAGACATAGAAGTGGTATTGTAACGCTGATAACAGTGTCATCGCCACTGGCCATGTTGGTGGAGTACTCGAAACAGCGCAGCAGGGCACACAGGTCTCGCATGGAGGCCCAATCATTGGTGGTGAAGTGTTGCTGATCCGCAGTACGACTGACGCGAGCGTGCTGCAGCTGAAACTCCACTATGGCCTGCTGCTGCTCGCACAGTCTCTCCAGCATGTGCAAGGTGGAGTTCCACCGGGTGGGCACGTCGCATATGAGGCGGTGAGCGGGAAGGCCGAAGTTCCGCTGTAGCGCAGACAGGCGAGCAGCGGCAGGATGTGAACGGCGGAAGCGCGCACAGACGGCCCGCACTTTATGCAGCAGCTCTGACATGTTGGGGTAGTGGTGAATGAACCTCTGCACCACCAAGTTCAGCACATGCGCCAGGCAAGGGATGTGCGTCAAACCGGCTAGTCCCAGAGCTGCCACGAGATTTCGCCCATTATCGCATACCACCAGGCCTGGCTTGAGGCCCACCGGCAGAAACCACTCGTCGGTCTGTTGTTCAATACCCCGCCACAACTCCTGTGCGGTGTGGGGCCTGTCCCCCAAACATATGAGTTTCAGAACGGCCTGCTGACGTTTACCCCGGGCTGTGCTGAAGTTGGTGGTGAAGGTGTGTGGCTGACCAGATGAGCTGGTGGAAGCAGTGGAGGAGGAAGCCGAGTAGGAGGAGGAGGCTACAGGAGGCAGAGAATGATGCCCTGCGATCCTAGGGGGCGGAAGGACGTGCGCCAAGGAACTGTCCGCCGGGGGCCCAGCCGCCACTACATTCATCCAGTGTGCAGTTAGTGAGATATAGCGTCCCTGGCCGTGCTTACTGGTCCACGTATCTGTGGTTAGGTGGACCTTGCCACAAATGGCGTTGCGCAGTGCACACTTGATTTTATCGGACACTTGCATGTGCAGGGAAGGCACGGCTGTCTTGGAGAAGTAGTGGCGGCTGGGAACCACATACTGCGGGACAGCCATGGCCATCAGCTTTTTGAAGCTGTCTGTGTCCACCAGCCGGAATGACAGCATTTCAAAGGCCAGCAGTTTAGAAATGCTTGCGTTCAGGCCAAGGGCTCGAGGGTGACTCGGGGGGAATTTGCGCTTCCTCTCTAAGGTTTGAGATATTGAGAGCTGAACGCTGCTGTGTGATATAGTGGAGACGCTAGTTGACGGTGGCGGTGGTGGTGGTGTCGGTGGCACATCCTCTGTTTGCTGCTCGGCAGGTGGCAACATTCCTCTCGAGGCGGAAGCCGAGGCAGCAGCGGTAGAGGGAGCAGGGGGAGCCTCAGCGAGTGCCTGGTTTTTAAGGTGTGTACCCCACTGCAGTTCATGCTTTGCATGTAGATGCCTGGTCATGCAGGTTGTGCTGAGGTTCAGAACGTTAATGCCTCGCCTCAGGCTCTGATGGCAGAGCGTGCAAGTCACTCGGGTCTTGTCGGTAGGACATTGTTTAAAGAAGTGCCATGCCAGGGAACTCTTTGAAGCTGCCTTTGTGGGGCTGGGTCCCTGTTGGCGATGTCCAGTAGCAGGCGAACTCTGGGGGCGGCGGCTCGTCTGCTTTGGCCCCCTGCTCCCTCTTTGGCTTCGCTGTTGTCTCGGTCTCACCACTAGCTCTTCCTCTGAACTGTGAAAGTCATCGCCACGACCTTCAGTCCATGTGGGGTCTAAGACCTCATCGTCCTCTGCATCGTCTTCCACCCAGTCTCCCTCCCTGACCTCCTCCTGTTCAGTCTGCACACTGCAAAAAGACGCGGCAGTGGGCACCTGTGTTTCGTCATCATCAGAGAGTCGGTGACTCTGCTGTGGTGGTATTCCCATGTCCTCTTCATCTGGAGACATAAGTGGTTGTGCGTCAGTGCATGGTATGTCTTCCTCCACTGGGGAAGGGCTAGGTGGACGCCCCTGGGAAACCCTGGAAGCAGAGTCTTCAAACAGAAGAAGAGACTGCTGCATAACTTGTGGCTCAGACCGTTTCCCTGATATGCTTGGGGGTGATGTGACAGACTGATGGGCTTGGTTTTCAGGTGCCACCTGTGCGCTTTCCGCAGAAGACTGGGTGGAAGACCATGTGGTGAACGTGCTGGAAGCACTGTCGGTCACCCAATCGATTAATGCCTGTACCTGCTCAGGCCTTACCATCCTAAGAGCGTCATTGGGCCCCACGAGATATTGCGGTACATTCTGCCGGCTAGTTGAGGGAGTTCGTTCCCTACTGTGTGCGCCTGGGGCCGAACGGCCACGTCCTCTACCAGCAACAGAGGCTCCACGGACACCACCACGACCGCGTCTTCGTCCCTTAATAGTATTTTTCTTCATTGTTGCGATTCAACTCGCACCACAATGAAATATATTATTTTTTATAAGCAAAATCCCCTCACTGGAATACTTTCAGTCTTTTGACTGTATGGATTACAGATGGAATGACTGTTATATGTGAGTACCGCTTTCTTTGACAGATTCTAGTATGGGTACATATATGTTTTCCCAACCCCAGCACATTAGTTTGCTAATTCCAGATGTATGAAACGCAGGCCTAACTGTATCTAGTATATTGAACGCCAGATAAACTAACTTGGCCTTTTTTAAATAAAAAAAAATTCCCTCACTGGAATACTTTCAGTCTTTTGACTGTATGGATTACAGATGGAATGACTGTTATATGTGAGTACCGCTTTCTTTGACAGATTCTAGTATGGGTACATATATGTTTTCCCAACCCCAGCACATTAGTTTGCTAATTCCAGATGTATGAAACGCAGGCCTAACTGTATCTAGTATATTGAACGCCAGATAAACTAACTTGGCCTTTTTTAAATAAAAAAAATTCCCTCACTGGAATACTTTCAGTCTTTTGACTGTATGGATTACAGATGGAATGACTGTTATATGTGAGTACCGCTTTCTTTGACAGATTCTAGTATGGGTACATATATGTTTTCCCAACCCCAGCAAATTAGTTTGCTAATTCCAGATGTATGAAACGCAGGCCTAACTGTATCTAGTATATTGAACGCCAGATAAACTAACTTGGCCTTTTTTAAATAAAAAAAAATTCCCTCACTGGAATACTTTCAGTCTTTTGACTGTATGGATTACAGATGGAATGACTGTTATATGTGAGTACCGCTTTCTTTGACAGATTCTAGTATGGGTACATATATGTTTTCCCAACCCCAGCACATTAGTTTGCTAATTCCAGATGTATGAAACGCAGGCCTAACTGTATCTAGTATATTGAACGCCAGATAAACTAACTTGGCCTTTTTTAAATAAAAAAAATTCCCTCACTGGAATACTTTTAGTCTTTTGACTGTATGGATTACAGATGGAATGACTGTTATATGTGAGTACCGCTTTCTTTGACAGATTCTAGTATGGGTACATATATGTTTTCCCAACCCCAGCACATTAGTTTGCTAATTCCAGATGTATGAAACGCAGGCCTAACTGTATCTAGTATATTGAACGCCAGATAAACTAACTTGGCCTTTTTTAAATAAAAAAAATTCCCTCACTGGAATACTTTATGGCTTTTCACTGTATGGATTACAGGTGGACTGGTATTAGTAGGGGTGACACAAGCACACCCAAGTCCCTGATGTAGGATTTCTATGGCACAGACCACTATTACAAGTGATTAATGGACGTTGGGAGAGATTGTGCTGCAGCACTAGTCCCAAGATGGCCGCCGTCTATCAGCCCAGTAACATGTGCCACAAAATGGTCTGCACAACCTTTAAAAAAAATAGCCTTGGACTGTGCTGCTAAATCGCTATTGGTCTGAATCCCAGGTGTAGATGTCTGACTTGTTTGGAGCTTTGGAATGCACACTGTGGCAGCTTCTGCTGCAGCACTACAAGTCGCAAAATGGCGGCCGGCGGTCAGCCCGGGTACATGTGGATGGAAAAATCACTCTGGCCACTCTAAAAATAGCCAATCCCTATCAAAAAAGCAGCTCAGCTGCAGTTGTTCAGATGAATCACAGGTGGAGGAGAGAAATTTGCTTCCAGTTATTCAATTATCCCTGCCTATTCTCGCCCTAGCATCAGCTGCGTCTATCCCTGTTCTATTCACATCGGGAGTGAGCACGTCCCGACGTGCGCACAAGCTTATAAAGAGGCTGAGTCACATGCTGCACTTGGCCAATCACAGCCTTGCCAATAGTAGGCATGGCTGCGATGGCATCTTAGGGCAAGTAGTATGATGCATGTTGATTGGCTGCTTTGCAGCCTTTCAAAATGCGCCAAAATACATGCCGAATGACGAACCCGAACCCGAACTTTTACGAAAAAGTTCGGGTTCGGGTCCGTGTCACGAACACCCCAAAATTCGGTACGGACCCGAACTATGCTCGAACTGTTCGCTCAACACTAGAAGTTTTCTCATGTCGAGCAATCAAATGTTTAATTAGGTTAGACAACCTTGTGTCTGCTCAACAGCTGGACGGGAGACCATGCAAGGCTTATTCTACAATACCATGAAAAGGGTTGTTACTGAAGGGTTAAATGCCACTAAAAACACTGTCATAAAAACTACATAAAAAATTGCAGCCATTTTTGTGGCCATGCACTAAACACATTGTGTGAACCCGGACATGAATCTTTATCTAAGATGTGATATGTTGTTCATTACCTCTTCAGCATTTGTGGAATAGGGCAGTACATAGAGATGGATTTTGTATTCCTCATGTGGATCACCTTTACATAGAACCCTGAAGTAAACCACATCCTACGCTTCCTCCTCCCCTGTCACCTGTGCCCTGCTGCTCTTATGTTATGCTCACCCATCCACAACAGCAGCAGAGCACAGCGTCCTGCCACTCCATCTTCTTTCTATGACATATGTCACGTCAAGCGTTACCACGCCGTGTTGGAGATGATCGGCCTGGGCGAAAGTAGCCACAATAGAAAGCAGTTGCTAAAGTACATCAATCAGCAAACATCCTACTGGTTGTCACCCCGCTGACTCTAACTGGGCAAGGTGGTCAACGGCAGTGGCGCAACATCCTGGCTGCCCTAAACCTGGGGGAAATAACACATATTCCCTGCATGGCCTTTTAAAAATGCACTGACTTGTACAAGTGCTGGCAATGTCTTGGAGACTGTCCCTCTTTTCAGCCATTCTCACATGGTGAGGAATGCTCTTCTGGACTTAGAGTCAGAATGGACTGCAGCTACACTGCTTACTCTGCATTCTCAACATTCCATATCACTGGAATTCAACGTTGCACATGCTTGAGCATCTGTACAAGCAGCGGGAAGACAGATGGATTACACCCAATAGTCCTTAAAGAGCTCAGTTCAGTCATTGCTGTGCCCCTGTTTATAATTCTTTAAGATTCTCTAGGGACTGGTAAAGTGCCAAGTGATTGGTGCAAGGCAAACGTGGTGCCCATATTCAAAAAAGGATCTAGCTCCTCCACAGGTAATTATAGACCAGTTAGTTTAACTTCTGTTGTGTGAAAAATGTTTAAAGGACTCTTAAGGGACTATATACAGGAGTATGTGATTATAAATAATATTATAAGTGATAACCAACATGGGTTTACCAAGGACATAAGTTGTCAGACTAACCTGCTTTGTTTTTATGAGGAGGTGAGTAGAAGCCTGGACAGAGGGGCGGCTGTGGATGTAGTGTTTCTGGATTTTAATATTGTCCCTCATAGACGTTTAATAGGTAAAGTAAGGTCTATTGGCTTGGAAAGTATAGTCTGTAATTGGAATGAAAACTGGCTGAAGGACCGTGTCCAGAGAGTTGTGGTCAATGATTCCTATTCAGAATGGTCCCGGGTTATAAGTGGTGTTGGGTCCTCTATTATTTAATTTATTTATTAATGATATCAAGGACAGGATTAATAGCACCATATCTATTTTCGTAGATGACACTAAGCTGTGTAGAACTGTACAGTCTATGGAAGATGTCTATAAACTACAAGCTGACTTGAACACTCTGAGTGATTGGGCATCAACTTGGCAAATGAGCTTCAATGTGGACAAATGTAAAGTTATGCATCTTGGTAGTAATAATCTCCGTTCATATGTCCTCGGGGATGTAACACTGGGGGAGTCACTTATAGAGAAGAATTTGGGTGTCCTTGTAGATGGTAGATTAAATAACAGCATACAATGTAAATCGGATGCTTCTAAGGCCACCAGGATATTGTCATGCATTAAATGAGGCATGGACTCGCGTGCCAGGGATGTAATATTACCACTTTACAAAGCTTTGGTGTGGCCTCATCTGGAATATTTCATGTGCAGCACCAGGCTGAGGCCAGTCAGCAAGCCAACGGCTCCTGACTCAACACCCATACTCAGGCATACCTAAACTCAGGACACCCTCTGGTGCACAGCACACACTCTATCTTCTTTCTTACCTAGCCTCCAGTGTTTTGTCTGGACCAAGTTGTTCTCCGCCAGTGTCCAAAATATTACTTTTGTCAAAATTAACTAAGCCTGAACTCATGAGGATGTTTACACTCCTCTGGCTGAGGCTGTTGAATAGATCTGGCCTTGCTAATACTGCTGTTGCTGCCTGCTTGATTCCATTATGCCGCTGCCACCACCATACCACTGGTTCAGCCTGCCGACCATCCTCTTTCATAAGGCTGCTGCTGCCTCGATCATGCTTCTGCCTGCCTGCCAAGATGTTGTCACGGTCCCTCCCATGACAGAGGTTAGAAGATCTGAGAGACTGGCTGCACGTAAGGTTATCTGACAGTCTCTTGATTTTCAGAGTTGTTGTCAGTAATGACCACACCTCTTGTCCCAGGTGTAGCTTGTGGTCATTACGGCTCCTCTATTTAGTCTGACTGCACACTTCATGCCATGTGGTTGATATTTTCTGCTTGGATTTGGAATAGCTGGTGTGTGGACCTTTCCAGTGTTCCTGCCCATCCATTTTCTATTGAAGATAAGTTGTACCAGGCCCGCCCTGAACCTAAGGTGGCTCTTTCGGACAGATTTTCCGGGGAAAGTGACAATTTTATTTGGTTCAGGGAGTCGTGCAAATTATATTTTAAACTGCGTCCACGCTCTTCTGGGGACGAGAGTCAAAGTGTGGGTATAATCATTTCTTTGCTAAAAGGTGACGCTCAGTCTTGGGCTTTTTTGTTGCGGACTGGATCACAGTCCCTCCGGTCAGTAGACAAATTTTTCAGAGCCCTAGGGCTTATCTATGATGACCCAGATCGAATCTCCCTATCCGAGACCAAGTTGTCTGGCTTACGGCAGGGAGAGCATTCTGCGGAGACCTATTGCTCAGAATTTAGGAGATGGGCTACGGATACGGAGTGGAATGATCCAGCTCTCCATAGTCAATTCTGTCATGGTGAACAATAATCTTGAATTTCAGATTGCCAGGATAGTGAACTCCCGAATTCTCAGTAGATCCCTCCAGTATCTCGTTCACTGGATAAGTTACGGTCCAGAGGAGAGAATGTGGGTTCCAGTGGCCGACGTTAATGCTAGTTGCCTAGTGAAAACCTTTCACAGGGCGCTTCCGGATAAGGTCAGTCACCCGTAGATGAGGGGGTACTGTTACAGTCCCTCCCATGACAGAGGTTAGAAAATCGGAGAGACTGGCTGCACGTGAGGTTATCTGACAGTCTCTTGATTTTCAGTGTTGTTTTTGGTAATGACTAGAGTTGAGCGAACACCTGGATGTTCGGGTTCGAGAAGTTCGGCCGAACTTCCCGGAGATGTTCGGGTTCGGGATCCGAACCCGAACCGAACTTCGTCCCGAACCCGAACCCGATTGAAGTCAATGGGGACCCGAACTTTTGGGCACTAAAAAGGCTGTAAAACAGCCCAGGAAAGAGCTAGAGGGCTGCAAAAGGCAGCAACATGTAGGTAAATCCCCTGCAAACAAATGTGGATAGGGAAATGAATTAAAATAAAAATAAAAATAATAAAAATGACCCAATATCAATTGGACAGAGGTCCCATAGCAGAGAATCTGGCTTCACGTCAGCAGAGAATCAGTCTCTTCATGCCATAGCAAAGAATCTGGCTTCATGTCAGCACAGAATCAGTCTTCATGTCATAGCAGAGAATCAGGCTTCACGTCACCCACCACTGGAACAGGCCACTGTCACACATTTATGCCCCGGCACCCAGACAGAGGAGAGCGGTCCCGTAACAGAGAATCTGGCCTTATGTCAGCGCAGAATCTGTCTTCATGTCATAGCAGAGAATCAGGCTTCACGTCACCCACCACTGGAACAGGCCACTGTCACACATTTAGGCCCAGGCACCCAGGCAGAGGAGAGAGGTCCCGTAACAGAGAATCTGGCCTTATGTCAGCACAGAATCAGTCTTCATGTCATAGTAGAGAATCAGGCTTCACATCACCCACCACTGGAAGAGGCCACTGTCACACATTTAGGCCCAGGCACCCAGGCAGAGGAGAGAGGTCCCGTAACAGAGAATCTGGCCTTATGTCAGCGCAGAATCAGTCTTCATGTCATAGCAGAGAATCAGGCTTCACGTCACCCACCACTGGAACAGGCCACTGTCACACATTTAGGCCCAGGCACCCAGGTAGAGGAGAGAGGTCCCGTAACAGAGAATCTGGCCTTATGTCAGCACAGAATCTGTCTTCATGTCATAGCAGAGAATCAGGCATCACGTCACCCACCACTGGAAGAGGCCACTGTCACACATTTAGGCCCAGGCACCCAGGCAGAGGAGAGAGGTCCCGTAACAGAGAATCTGGCCTTATGTCTGCGCAGAATCAGTCTTCATGTCATAGCAGAGTATCAGGCTTCACGTCACCCACCACTGGAACAGGCCACTGTCACACATTTAGGCCCCGGCACCCAGACAGAGGAGAGCGGTCCCGTAACAGAGAATCTGGCCTTATGTCAGCGCAGAATCAGTCTTCATGTCATAGCAGAGAATCAGGCTTCACGTCACCCACCACTGGAACAGGCCACTGTCACACATTTAGGCCCTCGGCACCCAGGCAGAGGAGAGAGGTCCCGTAACAGAGAATCTGGCCTTATGTCAGCGCAGAATCAGTCTTCATGTTATAGCAGAGAATCAGGCTTCACGTCACCCACCACTGGAACAGGCCACTGTCACACATTTAGGCCCAGGCACCCAGGCAGAGGAGAGAGGTCCCGTAACAGAGAATCTGGCCTTATGTCAGCACAGAATCAGTCTTCATGTCATAGTAGAGAATCAGGCTTCACATCACCCACCACTGGAAGAGGCCACTGTCACACATTTAGGCCCAGGCACCCAGGTAGAGGAGAGAGGTCCCGTAACAGAGAATCTGGCCTTATGTCAGCACAGAATCTGTCTTCATGTCATAGCAGAGAATCAGGCATCACGTCACCCACCACTGGAACAGGCCAATGTCACACATTTAGGCCCAGGCACCCAGGCAGAGGAGAGAGGTCCCGTAACAGAGAATCTGGCCTTATGTCAGCGCAGAATCAGTCTTCATGTCATAGCAGAGAATCAGGCTTCACGTCACCCACCACTGGAACAGGCCACTGTCACACATTTAGGCCCAGGCACCCAGGCAGAGGAGAGAGGTCCCGTAACAGAGAATTTGGCCTTATGTCAGCACAGAATCTGTCTTCATGTCATAGCAGAGAATCAGGCTTCACGTCACCCACCACTGGAACAGGCCACTGTCACACATTTAGGACCAGGCACCCAGGCAGAGGAGAGAGGTCCCGTAACAGAGAATCTGGCCTTATGTCAGCACAGAATCAGTCTTCATGTCATAGTAGAGAATCAGGCTTCACATCACCCACCACTGGAAGAGGCCACTGTCACACATTTAGGCCCAGGCACCCAGGCAGAGGAGAGAGGTCCCGTAACAGAGAATCTGGCCTTTTGTCAGCGCAGAATCAGTCTTCATGTCATAGCAGAGAATCAGGCTTCACGTCACCCACCACTGGAACAGGCCACTGTCACACATTTAGGCCCAGGCACCCAGGTAGAGGAGAGAGGTCCCGTAACAGAGAATCTGGCCTTATGTCAGCACAGAATCTGTCTTCATGTCATAGCAGAGAATCAGGCATCACGTCACCCACCACTGGAACAGGCCAATGTCACACATTTAGGCCCAGGCACCCAGGCAGAGGAGAGAGGTCCCGTAACAGAGAATCTGGCCTTATGTCAGCGCAGAATCAGTCTTCATGTCATAGCAGAGAATCAGGCTTCACGTCACCCACCACTGGAACAGGCCACTGTCACACATTAAGGCCCAGGCACCCAGGCAGAGGAGAGAGGTCCCGTAACAGAGAATCTGGCCTTATGTCAGCACAGAATCTGTCTTCATGTCATAGCAGAGAATCAGGCATCACGTCACCCACCACTGGAACAGGCCAATAGCACACATTTAGGCCCAGGCACCCAGGCAGAGGAGAGAGGTCCCGTAACAGAGAATCTGGACTTATGTCAGCGCAGAATCAGTCTTCATGTCATAGCAGAGAATCAGGCTTCACGTCACCCACCACTGGAACAGGCCACTGTCACACATTTAGGCCCCGGCACCCAGGCAGAGGAGAGAGGTCCCGTAACAGAGAATCTGGCCTTATGTCAGCACAGAATCTGTCTTCATGTCATAGCAGAGAATCAGGCATCACGTCACCCACCACTGGAAGAGGCCACTGTCACACATTTAGGCCCAGGCACCCAGGCAGAGGAGAGAGGTCCCGTAACAGAGAATCTGGCCTTATGTCTGCGCAGAATCAGTCTTCATGTCATAGCAGAGTATCAGGCTTCACGTCACCCACCACTGGAACAGGCCACTGTCACACATTTAGGCCCCGGCACCCAGACAGAGGAGAGCGGTCCCGTAACAGAGAATCTGGCCTTATGTCAGCGCAGAATCAGTCTTCATGTCATAGCAGAGAATCAGGCTTCACGTCACCCACCACTGGAACAGGCCACTGTCACACATTTAGGCCCTCGGCACCCAGGCAGAGGAGAGAGGTCCCGTAACAGAGAATCTGGCCTTATGTCAGCGCAGAATCAGTCTTCATGTCATAGCAGAGAATCAGGCTTCACGTCACCCACCACTGGAACAGGCCACTGTCACACATTTAGGCCCAGGCACCCAGGCAGAGGAGAGAGGTCCCGTAACAGAGAATCTGGCCTTATGTCAGCACAGAATCAGTCTTCATGTCATAGTAGAGAATCAGGCTTCACATCACCCACCACTGGAAGAGGCCACTGTCACACATTTAGGCCCAGGCACCCAGGCAGAGGAGAGAGGTCCCGTAACAGAGAATCTGGCCTTTTGTCAGCGCAGAATCAGTCTTCATGTCATAGCAGAGAATCAGGCTTCACGTCACCCACCACTGGAACAGGCCACTGTCACACATTTAGGCCCAGGCACCCAGGTAGAGGAGAGAGGTCCCGTAACAGAGAATCTGGCCTTATGTCAGCACAGAATCTGTCTTCATGTCATAGCAGAGAATCAGGCATCACGTCACCCACCACTGGAACAGGCCAATGTCACACATTTAGGCCCAGGCACCCAGGCAGAGGAGAGAGGTCCCGTAACAGAGAATCTGGCCTTATGTCAGCGCAGAATCAGTCTTCATGTCATAGCAGAGAATCAGGCTTCACGTCACCCACCACTGGAACAGGCCACTGTCACACATTTAGGCCCCGGCACCCAGGCAGAGGAGAGAGGTCCCGTAACAGAGAATTTGGCCTTATGTCAGCACAGAATCTGTCTTCATGTCATAGCAGAGAATCAGGCTTCACGTCACCCACCACTGGAACAGGCCACTGTCACACATTTAGGCCCAGGCACCCAGGCAGAGGAGAGAGGTCCCGTAACAGAGAATCTGGCCTTATGTCAGCACAGAATCTGTCTTCATGTCATAGCAGAGAATCAGGCATCACGTCACCCACCACTGGAACAGGCCAATGTCACACATTTAGGCCCAGGCACCCAGGCAGAGGAGAGAGGTCCCGTAACAGAGAATCTGGACTTATGTCAGCGCAGAATCAGTCTTCATGTCATAGCAGAGAATCAGGCTTCACGTCACCCACCACTGGAACAGGCCACTGTCACACATTTAGGCCCCGGCACCCAGGCAGAGGAGAGAGGTCCCGTAACAGAGAATTTGGCCTTATGTCAGCACAGAATCTGTCTTCATGTCATAGCAGAGAATCAGGCTTCACGTCACACACCACTGGAACAGGCCACGGTCACACATTTAGGCCCAGGCACCCAGGCAGAGGAGAGAGGTCCCGTAACAGAGAATCTGGCCTTATGTCAGCACAGAATCTGTCTTCACGTCATAGCAGAGAATCAGGCTTCACGTCACCCACCACTGGAACAGGCCACTGTCACACATTTAGGCCCCGGCACCCAGACAAAGGAGAGCGGTCCCGTAACAGAGAATCTGGCCTTATGTCAGCGCAGAATCTGTCTTCATGTCATAGCAGAGAATCAGGCTTCACGTCACCCACCACTGGAACAGGCCACTGTCACACATTTAGGCCCCGGCACCCAGACAGAGGAGAAAGGTCTTGTAACAGAGAATCTGGCCTTATGTCAGCGCAGAATCAGTCTTCATGTTATAGCAGAGAATCAGGCTTCACGTCACCCACCACTGGAACAGGCCACTGTCACACATTTAGTCCCCGGCACCCAGACAGAGGAGAGAGGTCCCGTAACAGAGAATCTGGCCTTATGTCAGCACAGAATCTGTCTTCATGTCATAGCAGAGAATCAGGCTTCACGTCACCCACCACTGGAACAGGCCACTGTCACACATTTAGGCCCAGGCACCCAGGCAGAGGAGAGAGGTCCCGTAACAGAGAATCTGGCCTTATGTCAGCACAGAATCAGTCTTCATGTCATAGTAGAGAATCAGGCTTCACATCACCCACCACTGGAAGAGGCCACTGTCACACATTTAGGCCCAGGCACCCAGGCAGAGGAGAGAGGTCCCGTAACAGAGAATCTGGCCTTATGTCAGCGCAGAATCAGTCTTCATGTCATAGCAGAGAATCAGGCTTCACGTCACCCACCACTGGAACAGGCCACTGTCACACATTTAGGCCCAGGCACCCAGGTAGAGGAGAGAGGTCCCGTAACAGAGAATCTGGCCTTTTGTCAGCGCAGAATCAGTCTTCATGTCATAGCAGAGAATCAGGCTTCACGTCACCCACCACTGGAACAGGCCACTGTCACACATTTAGGCCCAGGCACCCAGGTAGAGGAGAGAGGTCCCGTAACAGAGAATCTGGCCTTATGTCAGCGCAGAATCTGTCTTCATGTCATAGCAGAGAATCAGGCATCACGTCACCCACCACTGGAACAGGCCAATGTCACACATTTAGGCCCAGGCACCCAGGCAGAGGAGAGAGGTCCCGTAACAGAGAATCTGGCCTTATGTCAGCGCAGAATCAGTCTTCATGTCATAGCAGAGAATCAGGCTTCACGTCACCCACCACTGGAACAGGCCACTGTCACACATTTAGGCCCCGGCACCCAGGCAGAGTAGAGAGGTCCCGTAACAGAGAATTTGGCCTTATGTCAGCACAGAATCTGTCTTCATGTCATAGCAGAGAATCAGGCTTCACGTCACCCACCACTGGAACAGGCCACTGTCACACATTTAGGCCCAGGCACCCAGGCAGAGGAGAGAGGTCCCGTAACAGAGAATCTGGCCTTATGTCAGCACAGAATCTGTCTTCATGTCATAGCAGAGAATCAGGCTTCACGTCACCCACCACTGGAACAGGCCACTGTCACACATTTAGGCCCCGGCACCCAGACAAAGGAGAGCGGTCCCGTAACAGAGAATCTGGCCTTATGTCAGCGCAGAATCTGTCTTCATGTCATAGCAGAGAATCAGGCTTCACGTCACCCACCACTGGAACAGGCCACTGTCACACATTTAGGCCCCGGCACCCAGACAGAGGAGAAAGGTCTTGTAACAGAGAATCTGGCCTTATGTCAGCGCAGAATCAGTCTTCATGTCATAGCAGAGAATCAGGCTTCACGTCACCCACCACTGGAACAGGCCACTGTCACACATTTAGTCCCCGGCACCCAGACAGAGGAGAGAGGTCCCGTAACAGAGAATCTGGCCTTATGTCAGCACAGAATCAGTCTTCATGTCATAGCAGAGAATCAGGCTTCACGTCACCCACCACTGGAACAGGCCACTGTCACACATTTAGGCCCCGGCACCCAGACAGAGGAGAGCGGTCCCGTAACAAAGAATCTGGCCTTATGTCAGCGCAGAATCAGTCTTCATGTCATAGCAGAGAATCAGGCTTCATGTCACCCACCACTGGAACAGGCCAATGTCACACATTTAGGCCCAGGCACCCAGGCAGAGGAGAGAGGTCCCGTAACAGAGAATCTGGCCTTATGTCAGCCCAGAATCAGTCTTCATGTCATAGCAGAGAATCAGGCTTCACGTCACCCACCACTGGAACAGGCCACTGTCACACATTTAGGCCCCGGCACCCAGACAGAGGAGAGCGGTCCCGTAACAGAGAATCTGGCCTTATGTCAGCGCAGAATCTGTCTTCATGTCATAGCAGAGAATCAGGCTTCACGTCACCCACCACTGGAACAGGCCAATGTCACACATTTAGGCCCAGGCACCCAGGCAGAGGAGAGAGGTCCCGTAACAGAGAATCTGGCCTTATGTCTGCGCAGAATCAGTCTTCATGTCATAGCAGAGAATCAGGCTTCACGTCACCCACCACTGGAACAGGCCACTGTCACTCATTTAGGCCCTGGCACCCAGACAGAGGAGAGAGGTCCTGTAACAGAGAATCTGGCCTTATGTCAGCGCAGAATCAGTCTTCATGTCATAGCAGAGAATCAGGCGTCACGTCACCCACCACTGGAATAGGCCACTGTCACACATTTAGGCCCCGGCACCCAGACAGAGGAGAGCGGTCCCGTAACAGAGAATCTGGCCTTATGTCAGCGGAGAATCTGTCTTCATGTCATAGCAGAGAATCAGGCTTCACGTCACCCACCACTGGAACAGGCCACTGTCACACATTTAGGCCCCGGCACCCAGACAGAGGAGAGAGGTCCTGTAACAGAGAATCTGGCCTTATGTCAGCACAGAATCTGTCTTCATGTCATAGCAGAGAATCAGGCATCACGTCACCCACCACTGGAACAGGCCACTGTCACACATTTAGGCCCAGGCACCCAGGCAGAGGAGAGAGGTCCCGTAACAGAGAATCTGGCCTTATGTCTGCGCAGAATCAGTCTTCATGTCATAGCAGAGTATCAGGCTTCACGTCACCCACCACTGGAACCGGCCACTGTCACACATTTAGGCCCCGGCACCCAGACAGAGGAGAGCGGTCCCGTAACAGAGAATCTGGCCTTATGTCAGCGCAGAATCTGTCTTCATGTCATAGCAGAGAATCAGGCTTCACGTCACCCACCACTGGAACAGGCCACTGTCACACATTTAGGCCCCGGCACCCAGACAGAGGAGAGAGGTCCTGTAACAGAGAATCTGGCCTTATGTCAGCGCAGAATCAGTCTTCATGTCATAGCAGAGAATCAGGCTTCACGTCACCCACCACTGGAACAGATCACTGTCACACATTTAGGCCCCGGCACCCAGACAGAGGAGAGAGGTCCTGTAACAGAGAATCTGGCCTTATGTCAGCGCAGAATCAGTCTTCATGTCATAGCAGAGAATCAGGCTGCACGTCACCCACCACTGGAACAGGCCACTGTCACACATTTAGGCCCCGGCACCCAGACAGAGGAGAGCGGTCCCGTAACAGAGAATCTGGCCTTATGTCAGCGCAGAATCAGTCTTCATGTCATAGCAGAGAATCAGGCATCACGTCACCCACCACTGGAACAGGCCACTGTCACACATTTAGGCCCAGGCACCCAGGCAGAGGAGAGAGGTCCCGTAACAGAGAATCTGGCCTTATGTCAGCGCAGAATCAGTCTTCATGTCATAGCAGAGAATCAGGCTTCACGTCACCCACCACTGGAACAGGCCACTGTCACACATTTAGGCCCAGGCACCCAGGCAGAGGAGAGAGGTCCCGTAACAGAGAATCTGGCCTTATGTCAGCACAGAATCAGTCTTCATGTCATAGCAGAGAATCAGGCTTCACATCACCCACCACTGGAAGAGGCCACAGTCACACATTTAGGCCCAGGCACCCAGGCAGAGGAGAGAGGTCCCGTAACAGAGAATCTGGCCTTATGTCAGCGCAGAATCAGTCTTCATGTCATAGCAGAGAATCAGGCTTCACGTCACCCACCACTGGAACAGGCCACTGTCACACATTTAGGCCCCGGCACCCAGACAGAGGAGAGCGGTCCCGTAACAGAGAATCTGGCCTTATGTCAGCGCAGAATCAGTCTTCATGTCATAGCAGAGAATCAGGCTTCACGTCACCCACCACTGGAACAGGCCACTGTCACACATTTAGGCCCTGGCACCCAGACAGAGGAGAGCGGTCCCGTAACAGAGAATCTGGCCTTATGTCAGCGCAGAATCTGTCTTCATGTCATAGCAGAGAATCAGACTTCACGTCACCCACCACTGGAACAGGCCACTGTCACACATTTAGGCCCCGGCACCCAGACAGAGGAGAGAGGTCCTGTAACAGAGAATCTGGCCTTATGTCAGCGCAGAATCTGTCTTTATGTCATAGCAGAGAATCAGGCATCACGTCACCCACCACTGGAACAGGCCACTGTCACACATTTAGGCCCCGGCACCCAGACAGAGGAGAGCGGTCCCGTAACAGAGAATCTGGCCTTATGTCAGCGCAGAATCAGTCTTCATGTCATAGCAGAGATTCAGGCATCACGTCACCCATTACTAGAACAGGCCACTGTCACACATTTAGGCCCTGGCACCCAGACAGAGGAGAGCGGTCCCGTAACAGAGAATCTGGCCTTATATCAGCGCAGAATCTGTCTTCATGTCATAGCAGAGAATCAGGCTTCACGTCACCCACCACTGGAACAGGCCACTGTCACACATTTAGGCCCCGGCACCCAGACAGAGGAGAGAGGTCCTGTAACAGAGAATCTGGCCTTATGTCAGCGCAGAATCAGTCTTCATGTCATAGCAGAGAATCAGGCATCACGTCACCCACCACTGGAACAGGCCACTGTCACACATTTAGGCCCAGGCACCCAGGCAGAGGAGAGAGGTCCCGTAACAGAGAATCTGGCCTTATGTCAGCGCAGAATCAGTCTTCATGTCATAGCAGAGAATCAGGCTTCACGTCACCCACCACTGGAACAGGCCACTGTCACACATTTAGGCCCAGGCACCCAGGCATTGGAGAGAGGTCCCAAAAATGAGAATCTGGCCTTATGTCAGCACAGAATCAGTCTTCATGTCATAGCAGAGAATCAGGCTTCACGTCACCCACCACTGGAAGAGGCCACTGTCACACATTTAGGCCCAGGCACCCAGGCAGAGGAGAGAGGTCCCGTAACAGAGAATCTGGCCTTATGTCAGCGCAGAATCAGTCTTCATGTCATAGCAGAGAATCAGGCTTCACGTCACCCACCACTGGAACAGGCCACTGTCACACATTTAGGCCCAGGCACCCAGGCAGAGGAGAGAGGTCCCGTAACAGAGAATCTGGCCTTATGTCAGCACAGAATCTGTCTTCATGTCATAGCAGAGAATCAGGCATCACGTCACCCACCAATGGAACAGGCCAATGTCACACATTTAGGCCCAGGCACCCCCCAGGCAGAGGAGAGAGGTCCCGTAACAGAGAATCTGGCCTTATGTCATCGCAGAATCAGTCTTCATGTCATAGCAGAGAATCAGGCTTCACGTCACCCACCACTGGAACAGGCCACTGTCACACATTTAGGCCCAGGCACCCAGGCAGAGGAGAGAGGTCCCGTAACAGAGAATTTGGCCTTATGTCAGCACAGAATCTGTCTTCATGTCATAGCAGAGAATCAGGCATCACGTCACCCACCACTGGAACAGGCCACTGTCACACATTTAGGCCCAGGTACCCAGGCAGAGGAGAGAGGTCCCGTAACAGAGAATCTGGCCTTATGTCAGCACAGAATCTGTCTTCATGTCATAGCAGAGAATCAGGCATCACGTCACCCACCACTGGAACAGGCCACTGTCACACATTTAGGCCCAGGCACCCAGGCAGAGGAGAGAGGTCCCGTAACAGAGAATCTGGCCTTATGTCAGCGCAGAATCAGTCTTCATGTCATAGCAGAGAATCAGGCTTCACATCACCCACCATTGGAACAGGCCACTGTCACACATTTAGGCCCAGGCACCCAGGCAGAGGAGAGAGGTCCCGTAACAGAGAATCTGGCCTTATGTCAGCGCAGAATCAGTCTTCATGTCATAGCAGAGAATCAGGCTTCACGTCACCCACCACTGGAACAGGCCACTGTCACACATTTAGGCCCCGGCACCCAGACAGAGGAGAGAGGTCCTGTAACAGAGAATCTGGCCTTATGTCAGCGCAGAATCAGTCTTCATGTCATAACAGAGAATCAGGCTTCACGTCACCCACCACTGGAACAGGCCACTGTCACACATTTAGGCCCCGGCACCCAGACAGAGGAGAGAGGTCCTGTAACAGAGAATCTGGCCTTATATCAGCGCAGAATCAGTCTTCATGTCATAGCAGAGAATCAGGCTTCACGTCACCCACCACTGGAACAGGCCACTGTCACACATTTAGGCCCAGGCACCCAGGCAGAGGAGAGAGGTCGCGTAAAAGAGAATCTGGCTTCATGTCAGCACAGAATAAGTCTTCATGTCATAGCAGAGAATCAGGCTTCACGTCACCCACCACTTGAACATGCCAATATAATGGTAAAATGAGATTAAAAATAGTATTGAATGAGGAAGTGCCCTGGAGTAGAACAATATATTGTTAAGGGGAGGTAGTTAATATCTAATCTGCACAAGGGATGGACAGGTCCTGTGGGATCCATGCCTGGTTCATTTTTACGAACGTCAGCTTGTCCACATTGGCTGTAGACAGGCGGCTGCGTTTGTCTGTAATGACGCCCCCTGCCGTGCTGAATACATGTTCAGACAAAACGCTGGCCGCCGGGCAGGCCAGCACCTCCAAGGCATAAAAGGCTAGCTCTGGCCACGTGGACAATTTGGAGACCCAGAAGTTGAATGGGGCCGAACCATCAGTCAGTACGTGGAGGGGTGTGCACAGGTACTGTTCCACCATGTTAGTGAAATGTTGCCTACTGCTAACACGTTCCGTATCAGGTTGTGGTGCAGTTAGCTGTGGCGTGTTGACAAAACTTTTCCACATCTATGCCATGCTAACCCTGCCCTCAGAGGAGCTGGACGTGACACAGCTGCGTTGGCGACCTCTTGCTCCTCCTCTGCCTTCGCCTTGGGCTTCCACTGGTTCCCCTGTGACATTTGGGAATGCTCTCAGTAGCGCGTCTACCAACGTGCGCTTGTACTTGCGCATCTTCCTATCACGCTCCAGTGTAGGAAGTAAGGTGGGCACATTGTCTTTGTACCGGGGATCCAGCAGGGTGGCAACCCAGTAGACCGCACACGTTAAAATGTGGCCACCTCTGCTGTCGTTGCGCAGGCACTGCAGCATGTAGTCTGTGTGCCAGGCTGCCCAGAGGTAAGGACAATCTGTCCTCTGTGGGAGGCGTATCGTCATCGTCCTGTGTTTCCCCCCAGCCACGCACCAGTGATGGGCCCGAGCTGCTTTGGGTGCCACCCCGCTGTGAACATGCTTCATCCTCATCCTCCTCCACCTCCTCCTCATCCTCGTCTTCCTCGTCCTCCAGTAGTGGGCCCTGTCTGGCCACATTTGTACCTGGCCTCTGCTGTTGCAAAAAACCTCCCTCTGAGTCACTTCGAAGAGACTGGCCTGAAAGTGCTAAAAATGACCCCTCTTCCTCCTCTTCCTCCTAGGCCACCTCCTCTTCCATCATCGCCCTAAGTGTTTTCTCAAGGAGACATAGAAGTGGTATTGTAACGCTGATAACGGCGTCATCGCCACTGGCCATGTTGGTGGAGTACTCGAAACAGCGCAACAGGGCACACAGGTCTCGCATGGAGGCCCAGTCATTGGTGGTGAAGTGTGTCTGATCCACAGTGCGACTGACCCGTGCGTGCTGCAGCTGAAACTCCACTATGGCCTGCTGCTGCTCGCACAGTCTGTCCAGCATATGCAAGGTGGAGTTCCACCTGGTGGGTACGTCGCATATGAGGCGGTGAGCGGGAAGGCCGAAGTTACGCTGTAGCGCAGACAGGCGAGCAGCGGCAGGGTGTGAACGCCCGAAGTGCGAACAGACGGCCCGCACTTTATGCAGCATCTCTGACATGTCGGGGTAGTTGCGAATGAACTTCTGCACCACCAAATTCAGCACATGCGCCAGGCAAGGGATGTGCGTCAAACCGGCTAGTCCCAGAGCTGCAACAAGATTTCGCCCATTATCGCACACCACCAGGCCGGGCTTGAGGCTCACCGGCAGCAACCACTCGTCGGTCTGTTGTTCTATACCCCGCCACAACTCCTGTGCGGTGTGGGGCCTGTCCCCCCAACATCTGAGTTTCAGAATGGCCTGCTGACGTTTACCCCGTGCTGTGCTGAAGTTGGTGGTGAAGGTGTGTGGCTGACTGGATGAGCAGGTGGAAGAAGAGGAGGAGGAAGCTGAGTAGGAGGAGGAGGAGACAGGAGGCAAAGAATGTTGCCCTGCGATCCTTGGCGGCGGAAGGATGTGCGCCAAACAGCTCTTCGCCTGGGGCCCAGCCGCCACTACATTTACCCAGTGTGCAGTTAGGGAGATATAGCGTCCCTGGCCGTGCTTACTGGTCCACGTATCTGTGGTTAGGTGGACCTTGCCACAGATGGCGTTGCGCAGTGCACACTTGATTTTATCGGACACTTGTTTGTGCAGGGAATGCACAGCTCTCATGGAGAAGTAGTGGCGGCTGGGAACAACATACAGTGGGACAGCAAGTGACATGAGCTGTTTGAAGCTGTGTGTGTCCACCAGCCTAAATGACAGCATTTCATAGGCCAGTAGTTTAGAAATGCTGGCATTCAGGGCCAGGGATCGAGGGTGGCTAGGTGGGAATTTACGCTTTCTCTCAAATGTTTGTGAGATGGAGAGCTGAACGCTGCCGTGTGACATGGTTGAGATGCTTGGTGACGCAGGTGGTGGTGTTGGTGGTACATCCCATGTTTGCTGGGCGGCAGGTGCCAACGTTCCTCCAGAGGCAGAGGAAGAGGCCGAGGCGGCGGCAGCAGCAGCAGAAGAGGCCGAGGCGGCGGCAGCAGCAGAAGAGGCCGAGGCGACAGCAGCAGAAGAGGCAGCAGGGGGAGCCTGAGTGACTTCCTTGTTTTTAAGGTGTTTACTCCACTGCAGTTCATGCTTTGCATGCAGGTGCCTGGTCATGCAGGTTGTGCTAAGGTTCAGAACGTTAATGACTCGCTTCAGGCTCTGATGGCACAGCGTGCAAACCACTCGGGTCTTGTCGTCAGCACATTGTTTGAAGAAGTGCCATGCCAGGGAACTCCTTGAAGCTGCCTTTGGGGTGCTCGGTCCCAGATGGCGGCGGTCAGTAGCAGGCGGAGTCTCTTGGCGGCGGGTGTTCTGATTTTGCCCACTGCTCCCTCTTTTGCTACGCTGTTGGCTCGGTCTCACCACTGCCTCTTCCTCCGAACTCTGAAAGTCAGTGCACGACCTTCATTCCATGTGGGGTCTAGGACCTCATCGTCCCCTGCATCGTCTTCCACCCAGTCTTGACCCCTGACCTCCTGTTCAGTCTGCACACTGCAGAAAGACGCAGCAGTTGGCACCTGTGTTTCGTCATCATCAGAGACGTGCTGAGGTGGTATTCCCATGTCCTCTTCATCAGGAAACATAAGTGGTTGTGCGTTAGTGCATTCTATCTCTTCCACCCCTGGTGAAGGGCTAGGTGGATGCCCTTGGGAAACCCTGGCAGCAGAGTCTTCAAACAGCATAAGAGACTGCTGCATAACTTGAGGCTCAGACAGTTTCCCTGATATGCATGGGGGTGATGTGACAGACTGATGGGCTTGGTTTTCATGCGCCATCTGTGCGCTTTCTGCAGAAGACTGGGTGGTAGATAATGTGAACGTGCTGGATGCACTGTCGGCCACCCAATTGACTAATGCCTGTACCTGCTCAGGCCTTACCATCCTTAGAACGGCATTGGGCCCCACCAAATATCCCTGTAAATTCTGGCGGCTACTGAGGTAGTTGGTACACTAGGACGTGTGGCTGTGGCAGAACGGCCACGTCCTCTCCCAGCACCAGAGGGTCCACTAACACCACCACGACCATGTCCACGTCCGCGTCCGCGTCCCTTATTAGATGTTTTCCTCATTGTTCCCGTTCACCACAATTTTGAGAATGGCAAATTTGGGAATAGTTTTTCAACCCAGAACAAAAAGTCTGCTTTTACGGTCACTACAAATAACTTGACCAGCTAAAACAGTACAGATTTGGTTGAATAGAGATGTGAGACCTGTTTTTTTTTGCTCTGTGTGACAGGTATAGGTTTAATCACAGAATGACACTTCTATCAGCACGCTAGCGTGTGTCTTAGGTTTTTCTGAATGACATTATCAGTACCTTCAATGTAAGATATCCTTTTTGGGATAGATTTCAAGTAGGCCTCAAATACCACAAACTAGTTATTTTGAGAATGGCAAATTTGGGAATAGTTTTTCAATCCAGAAAATAAAAAGTGCTTTTACGGTCACTACAAATAACTTGACCAGCTAAAACAGTACAGATTTGGTTGAATAGAGATGTGAGGCCTGTTTTTGTTTGCGCTGTGTGACAGGTATAGGTTTAATCACAGAATCAGACTTCTATCTGCACGCTAGCGTGTGTCTTAGGTTTTTCTGAATGACACTATCAGTACCTTCAATGTAAGATATCCTTTTTGGGATAGATTTCAAGTAGGCCTCAAATACCAGAAACTAGTTATTTTGAGAATGGCAAATTTGGGAATAGTTTTTCAACCCAGAAAGAAAAGTGTGCTTTTACGGTCACTACAAATAACTTGACCAGCTAAAACAGTACAGATTTGGTTGAATAGAGATGTGAGGCCTGTTTTTTTTGCGCTGTGTGACAGGTATAGGTTTAATCACAGAATCAGACTTCTATCTGCACGCTAGCGTGTGTCTTAGGTTTTTCTGAATGACACTATCAGCATCTTCAATGTAAGATATCCTTTTTGGGATAGATTTCAAGTAGGCCTCATATACCAGAAACTAGTTATTTTGAGAATGGCAAACTTGGGAATGCTTTTTCAACCAAGAACAAAAAGTGTGCTTTTACGGTCACTACAAATAACTTGACCAGCTAAAACAGTACAGATTTGGTTGAATAGAAATGTCAGGTCTATTTTTTAGGCGCTGGGTGACAGGCTCAACTTGCCCCTGATGTAGTATATGGCCAAAAAATAACCACACTATTGATGGTTAAATGCACTTGGGTGACACAGGCTCAGCCTGCAGCTGATGTAGTATATGGCCAAAAAATAACCAGACTGTTGATGGTTAAATGCACTTCGGTGACACAGGCTCAGCCTGCACCAGATGTAGTATATGGCCAAAAAATAACCAGACTGTTGATGGTTAAATGCACTTCGGTGACACAGGCTCAGCCTGCAGCTGATGTAGGATATAGCACAAAATAACCACACTATTGATGGTTAAATACACTTGGTGATAGCTTGTGCTGGCGCACCACAAGTCACAAAATGGCCGCCGATCACCCCAGAAAAAAAGTGATCTAAAAACGCTCTGGGCAGCCTCAAAAAAGTGAGCAAGTCAATATTAGCACTTCAATGATCCACAGCTGCAGATCGATCACAGAATGAAGTCTTTTGGAGGAGTTAATCTGCCTAATCTCGCCCTAACGTCGCAGCTGCAACCTCTCCCTATGCTTGAATCAGCAGAGTGACGTGCAGCGCTACGTGACCCAAGCTTATATAGAGGCTGGGTCACATGCTGCACTGGCCAATCACAGCCATGCCAATAGTAGGCAAGGCTGTGATGGCCTCTTGGGGCAAGTAGTATGACGCTTGTTGATTGGCTGCTTTGCAGCCTTTCAAAAAGCGCCAAGAAAGTGCCGAACACCGAACCCGAACACGGACTTTTACGAAAATGTTCGGGTTCGGGTCCGTGTCACGGACACCCCAAAATTCGGTACAAACCCTAACTATACAGTTCGGGTTCGCTCATCCCTAGTAATGACCACACCTCTTGTCCCAGGTGTAGCTTGTGGTCATTACGGCTCCTCTATTTAGTCTAACTTCACACTTCATGCCATGCCATGATTTGAAAGAGCTGGTGTGTGGACCTTTCCGGTGTTCTAAGTTGTACTGTTATTTGTGTTTTGTTGTTCCCTTGTGCTTGTTGTTACTAGGCTTTAGGGAGACGCTGGTTTGTTCATCTGGGAAGGAACCAGTAGTCTCCTACCCTGTCACTACTCCTATGGAATTTCAGGGCTCCTAGGGCCTAGGTGTCACGGCGGACGTGATCACAGATAACACAGATAAACCAACAACAAGTTTCTAGGCGAGAAGCTGGGGAAAGGTCACCTCCTAGCAAATCCCTGACTTCTCTCCCTACACTGCTAAGCCCACATTCAGACTTTGAAGGTAGGAATAATGTGTCCTCGTGCCTGGGCTGAAAATCCCCTAGAATCCCTGAGATGGTGAAAGGGGAATAGGGGCAGCCTGCTCCCTCAGAACCTGGAGGGGACAGACGACACACAAACAGCCTAGACAGCAAACAACAAAAACAGAAACCAAACTTATCTTTTCTGAGCTGGTTCTGTAGACATGTATGTGGAATCAGCTGACAAGGGGGTAAAAGGAGTGCGCTTCTTCTTGACACTAACATCAACCTGTAAGGCTGAGTTCATAGTTGAGTTATTGTAACGGGGCGCCGAAGGCGCACTCGGTCTCCCGTCAGCCGCAGACCTGCTGCTTAGCTTTGGGAGCGAGGATCTGTGTTCGACCTCGTTCCCAGGGCAGCTTTGCTAGCTGGGAGGCTCCCTGCTCCTAGGTTTGCCTTGAGCGCCGAGCTTGAGCGCATTCGGTGCTCGACTTGTCTGTCTGTCGGTCATGTGACGCTGGCCACGTCACATGACCCTAATTCCCCCCTATAAATACAGGCAACCTGCTGGCTACAGGTTGCCTGTGATACTGGTCCATTGGTGCTTCCTTGTTCCTTGGTTCTAGTCTGCGGCTGCTTGTTCTGATTGACCTCCTGACCTTGTGACCTTGACTCGTTCTTTGACCTCGACCTCGTCTCATCCTTTGTACGTATTGCTCTCCTGGATTGACCTTGGCTCTGACTGTTGACTTTATATTTGCCCGCTTCATTTGTACTCCTGCTTCTCCTGGTTCTGACCCTTGGCTTGTTGACCTTCCGTATCTTTCCTCTGTGCACTTACGCCCTGTCGCCTAGGGCGGGTAGTGTAATTAGGCAGGGACAGGGTTTGAGGGTGGAGTCAGAATGCACCCTCTTTCCTTCCTCTCTGTTCCCTGACAGAATCACAGGCCTAAGAAGTTTTTTTACTATGGATCCCTTACAGAGCTTGACTGACCACGTTCAGAATCTGGCCCATATAGTTCAGGAATTGGGGAAGAGATTACAGGCACAAGAGATTGCTTGTGATCTTCCTGCGCCTCCCGTTGCTGCCCAAGCGGCACCTGCCTTTATGGAACCCCACGTTAAGCTTCCTGACCGATTTTCAGGAGACCCTAGAAGCTTTTTGGCGTTTCAGGAAAGCTGTAAGCTTTATTTTCGCTTACGTTCCTATTCCTCTGGATCTATGCAACAGAGGGTGGGGATCATTATTTCCTTAATACAGGGGGATCCCCAGGGCTGGGCATTCTCCTTGCCTTCCAATTCGCAATGTCTATGATCCATTGACTCATTTTTTCAGGCTCTAAGTGTGTTATATGACGAACCCGATCGTGCCATGGTAGCAGAGACCCAGCTGAAATCCCTAAGACAGGGTCTCAAGAGTTAATTTAAGTCTGGTTTGTCTGACACCCTCAAGGATATGCTAGTGTGTTATCCACCCCCCGAAACCTTAGAACAAACCATGATGTTAGCCATTAGGCTAGACCGACGGGTTAGGGAACGACAGCGAGAACACCTTCTTGTTCCACAGATGGTTCCCAAGATGGAGATGGGTCCGGTGATAGCAAAATCTGAAGGCTTCTTTGATGAACCCATGCAGCTGGGCATGACCAGGAAGGAGCAGCGTCATCATCGTGGAGTGTGCTTCTACTGTGGTGGTTCCAATCACTGGATCCGACAGTGCCCTAAGATCCCTTCTTCCGGAGGTCCACCCAAACCAGAGGGCTCAACAGACAAGGTACTCCCTGGGGTGGTAAGAAAAAAGCTGCTGGTTCCTATTACTGTGTCTCTGGGGGGAATCAGGTGTTTCTGTGACGCCTTTATTGATTCCGGGTCAGCATCTAATTTTATAGACCGTAAATTCGTTATCCAAATAGGAATTCCGATTTTAGACTTTCCTCACCCAGTTAACATTGTAGCCATTGATTCCACTCCCCTGGCTGGTGGTACGGTCAAATTTTGTACCCCGGAGATCTCTCTTTCGGTAGGGGTGTGCCACACTGAGATATGCTCATTCCTAATTCTTGAGAATCTACCCGTAAATGTAGTATTAGGTATGCCCTGGCTCCAATTACATAATCCAGTTATTAATTGGGCTACTGGTGAATAGTGTTGATCACGAATATTAGAATTGCAAATTTTAATCACGAATATCGGCACTGCGAGAATTTGCGAATATTTAGATTATTTTTTTTTTAAATACCAGTTCATGCAATTTTTAAGCAAATATTTTAGGCGAATTTTATGCGAATTTTCGCAATCAAGAAAATAATGCCTGGAGATCATGAATTTGCGAATTCTCGAATATATGGCGAATATTTGTATTATGATGATGTGTTTTCATCATCTGAACTGAAAGAATTACCACCCCATAACCGTATGATTGTGCTATTGAATTAGTATCCGGGTCCCATTATTCCAAAGGAAGAATTTATAATCTATCTGGTCCCGAACGAAATTCAATGAGGGAATATATTAAAGAGAGTTTGAACAAGGGCACATTAGGCCCTCGGAATCTCCAATCGGTGCGGGGTTCTTTTTTGTTAAGAAAAAGGATGGAGTATAGGGTTGAGCAAACCCGAACTGTAAAGTTCGGGTTCGTATCGAACTTTACAGTGTTCGACACCCGAACCCGAACATTTCAGTAAAAGTTCGGGTTCGGTGTTCGGGTAATATTAATATACCATCGGATCGGAGTTTTCTCCAATCCGATGGTATATTTTAACTTGAAGCGCCCCATCACCATGGGAACGCCTCTATGTTAGAATATACCATCGGATTTGAGTTAGATCGTGAAAACTCAGATTCGACAGTATATTCTAACACAGAGGCGTTCCCATAGTGATGGGGACGCTTCAAGTTAGAATATACTGAGAACTGTGGACATAACGGCCCCCTGCTGCCTGGCAGCACCTGATCTCTTACAGGGTGCTGTGATCCGCACAATTAACCCCTCAGGTGCCGCACCTGAGGGGTTAATTGTGCGGATCACAGCACCCTGTCAGAGGTCGGGTGCCGCCGGGCAGCAGTGCGCCCCCCCTCCCCCCCACTATTAAAATCATTCATGGGCAGTGCGCCATAACCCCCCCTCACCAGTATTACAATCATTGGTGGCCAGTGCCGATCCCCCTCCTCCGTATTAAACATTATTGCTGGCAGTGTGCTAACAATCCCTCCCCCTGTATTAATCATTGCTGGCAGTGCGCCCTCAATACCCCCTCCCTCTCCAGTATTGATCATTGCTGGCAGTGCGCCCTCAATCCCACCTCCCTCCCCAGTATTAATCATTGCTGGCAGTGTGCCCCCCACCCATCATTGGTGGCAGCGGCTGTTCCGATCAGAGTTACCATGGCAACCAGGGTGCTACTGAAGTCCGGGCTGCCATGGTCAGTTAGTCAGCATTGTACTTACCTGCGCTGGGGCCGCCGGGCGCTCCTTCTTCTCAAACTCACAGGTCTGTGCGGCGTATGCTTATAGCCATGCTTATAGCAATGCGCCACACAGACCTGTGAGTTTGAGAAGAAGGAGCGCCCGGCTGCCCCAGCGCAGGTAAGTACAATGCTGACTAACTGACCATGGCAGCCAGGACTTCAGTAGCGTCCTGGTTGTCATGGTAACCAATCGGAGCCCCAGCATTACATTGCTGGGACTCCGATCGGAGCTGCCACTGCCACCAATAATGGGGGGGGGCGCACTGCCAGCAATGATTAATACTGGGGAGGGAGGGGGGATTTAGGGCGCACTGCCAGCAATGATTAATATGGGGGAGGGAGGGGGGATTGAGGGCGCAGTGCCACCAATGATTAATACTGGGGAGGGAGGGGGGATTGAGTGCGCACTGCCACCAATGATTGTAATACTGGTGAGGGGGGTGGGGTTAGGGCGCACTGGCCATGAATGATTTTAATAGTGGGGGGGGGCGCACTGCTGCCCGGCGGCACCCGACCTCTGACAGGGTGCGGCACCTGAGGGGTTAATTGTGTGGATTACAGTGCCCTGTCAGAGGTCAGGTGCCGCCAGGCAGCAGGGGGGCAGTATGTATGCGCCTGTTGGTATACTCTAATTTCAAGCGTCCCCATAACCTTGGGAATGCCTCTGTGTTAGAATATACCATCGGATTTGAGTTTTCACGATCTAACTCAGATCCAATGGTATATTCTAACCACCAGGCGTTCCCATGGTGACGGGGACGCTTGTGGGGAGGAGTATGCCAAAGGGGTTTAACTGTACTGTTTGGAGAGAAAAAAAAAACGAATATTCAAAAAAAATTCAAAACGAATATATTCGCTATAGTGCTATATATTAGTTTTTTAGAATATACGTCTTTTTTCAACATCTAAAGTCATGATTCCTCCCTGCTTCTTGCTTGTGGGCCAATGACTCATTGACCACAAGCATTTTAAGCAGGGAGGAATCATTTGTTCAGATGTAAAAAATGACGAATACTCGATATTAGGGATGAGCGAACCCGAACTGTATACCGAATTTTGGGGTGTCCGTGACACGGACCCGAACCCGAACATTTTCGTAAAAGTCTGGGTTCGGGTTCGGTGTTCGGCGCCTTCTTGGCGCTTTTTGAAAGGCTGCAAAGCAGCCAATCAACAAGCGTCATACTACTTGCCCAAAGAGGCCATCACAGCCTTGCCTACTATTGGCATGGCTGTGATTGGCCACTGCAGCATGTGACCCAGCCTCTATATAAGCTGGAGTCACGTAGCGCCGCACGTCACTCTGCTGATACAAGTGTAGGGAGAGGTTGCAGCTGCGACGTTAGGGCGAGATTAGGCAGATTAACTCCTCCAAAAGACTTCATTCAGTGATCGATCTACAGCTGTGGATCATTGAACTGCTGCTATTCAATTGCTCACTGTTTTTAGGCTGCCCAGAGTGTTTTTCAGTCACTTTTTTCTGGGGTGATCAGCGGCCATTTTGTGGCTTGTGGTGCGCCAGCACAAGCTGCCACCAAGTCCATTTAACCATCAATAGTGTGGTTATTTTTTGGCTATATCCTACATCAGGGGCAAGCTGCCACCAAGTCCATTTAACCATCAATAGTGTGGTTATTTAAATCTATCCATAAAAGGGTATATTAGATTCAAGGTGCTGATAGGGTCATTCTCAATAACTTCACACACACACATGCTACTGTGCATATCCAAGTCTAATTCTGTCCGTAAACGTATACCTGTCACCCAGCGCCTAAATACTAGGCCTCAAATTTATATTCAGCTAAATCTGTGGTTATTGCTGTAGCTGGTCAAGTTATTTTGTGTCCGTCAAAGCACAGTTTTTGTTCTGGGTTGAAATACAATTCCCAACCTAGCAATTCTCTAAATTAGTGGTTTCTGCTGTATCAGGCCTACTTTAAATCTATCCCTAAAAGGGTATATTAGATTCAAGGTGCTGATAGGGTCATTCTCAATAACTTCACACACGCGCTACTGTGCATATCCAAGTCTAATTCTGTCCGTAAACGTATACCTGTCACCCAGCGCCTAAATAATAGGCCTAAAATTTATATTCAGCTAAATCTGTCATTACTGCTGTGCCTGTATTAGTGTAATACGGTACCTAAATAGATAGCCAGAGAGTGTTAGGTGTCTGTAAAAAAAGGCCTAAATTTGAATTCAATACATTGGGCCAAATAATATTTTTTTTATTGTGGTGAACGGTAACAATGAGGAAAACATCTAGTAAGGGACGCGGACATGGTCGTGGTGGTGTTAGTGGACCCTCTGGTGCTGGGAGAGGACGTGGCCGTTCTGCCACAGCCACACGTCCTAGTGTACCAACTACCTCAGGTCCCAGTAGCCGCCAGAATTTACAGGGATATTTGGTGGGGCCCAATGCCGTTCTAAGGATGGTAAGGCCTGAGCAGGTACAGGCATTAGTCAATTGGGTGGCCGACACTGGATCCAGCACGTTCACATTATCTCCCACCCAGTCTTCTGCAGAAAGCGCACAGATGGCGCATGAAAACCAAGCCCATCAGTCTGTCACATCACCCCCATGCATACCAGGGAAACTGTCTGAGCCTCAAGTTATGCAGCAGTCTCTTATGCTGTTTGAAGACTCTGCTGGCAGGGTTTCCCAAGGGCATCCACCTAGCCCTTCCCCAGCGGTGGAAGACATAGAATGCACTAACGCACAACCACTTATGTTTCCTGATGATGAGGACATGGGAATACCACCTCAGAACGTCTCTGATGATGACGAAACACAGGTGCCAACTGCTGCGTCTTTCTGCAGTGTGTAGACTGAACAGGAGGTCAGGGATGAAGACGATGCAGGGGACGATGAAGTCCTAGACCCCACATGGAATGAAGGTCGTGCCACTGACTTTCACAGTTCGGAGGAAGAGGCAGTGGTGAGACCGAGCCAACAGCGTAGCAAAAGACAAAGAGGGAGCAGTGGGCAAAAGCAGAACACCCGCCGCCAAGAGACTCCGCCTGCTACTGACCACCGCCGTCTGGGACCGAGCACCCCAAAGGCAGCTTCAAGGAGTTCCCTGGCATGGCACCTCTTCAAACAATGTGCTGACGACAAGACCCGAGTGGTTTGCACGCTGTGCCATCAGAGCCTGAAGCGAGGCATTAACGTTCTGAACCTTAGCACAACCTGCATGACCAGGCACCTGCATGCAAAGCATGAACTGCAGTGGAGTAAACACCTTAAAAACAAGGAAGTCACTCAGGCTCCCCCTGCTACCTCTTCTGCTGCTGCCGCCTCGGCCTCTTCTGCTGCTGCCGCCTCGCCCTCTTCCTCCGCCTCTGGAGGAACGTTGGCACCTGCTGCCCAGCAAACATGGGATGTACCACCAACACCACCACCTGCGTCACCAAGCATCTCAACCATGTCACACAGCAGCGTTCAGCTCTCCATCTCACAAACATTTGAGAGAAAGCGTAAATTCCCACCTAGCCACCCTCGATCCCTGGCCCTGAATGCCAGCATTTCTAAACTACTGGCCTATAAAATGCTGTCATTTAGGCTGGTGGACACAGACAGCTTCAAACAGCTCATGTTGCTTGCTGTCCCACAGTATGTTGTTCCCAGCCGCCACTACTTCTCCAAGAGAGCCGTGCCTTCCCTGCACAACCAAGTATCCGATAAAATCAAGTGTGCACTGCGCAACCCCATCTGTGGCAAGGTCCACCTAACCACAGATACGTGAACCAGTAAGCACGGCCAGGGACGCTATATCTCCCTAACTGCACACTGGGTAAATGTAGTGGCGGCTGGGCCCCAGGCGAAGAGCTGTTTGGCGCACGTCCTTCCGCGGCCAAGGATCGCAGGGCAACATTCTTTGCCTCCTGTCTCCTCCTCCTCCTACTCAGCTTCCTCCTCCTCTTCTTCCACCTGCTCATCCAGTCAGCCACACACCTTCACCACCAACTTCAGCACAGCCCGGGGTAAACGTCAGCAGGCCATTTTGAAACTCATATGTTTGGGGGACAGGCCCCACACCGCACAGGAGTTGTGGCGGGGTATAGAACAACAGACCGACGAGTGGTTGCTGCCGGTGAGCCTCAAGCCAGGCCTGGTGGTGTGCGATAATGGGCGAAATCTCGTTGCAGCTCTGGGACTAGCCGGTTTGACGCACATCCCTTGCCTGGCGCATGTGCTGAATTTGGTGTTGCAGAAGTTCATTCACAACTACCCCGACATGTCAGAGCTGCTGCATAAAGTGCGGGCCATCTGTTCGCTCTTCCGGCGTTCACATCCTGCCGCTGCTCGCCTGTCTGCGCTACAGCGTAACTTCGACCTTCCCTCTCACCGCCTCAATATGCGACGTGCCCACCAGGTGGAACTCCACCTTGCACATGCTGGACAGACTGTGCGAGCAGCAGCAGGCCATAGTGGAGTTTCAGCTGCAGCACGCACGGGTCAGTCGCACTGCGGAACAGCACCACTTCACCACCAATGACTGGGCCTCCATGCGAGACCTGTGTGCCCTGTTGCGCTGTTTCGAGTACTCCACCAACATGGCCAGTGGCGATGACGCCGTTATCAGCGTTACAATACCACTTCTATGTCTCCTTGAGAAAACACTTAGGGCGATGATGGAAGAGGAGGTGGCCCAGGAGGAGGAGGAGGGGTCATTTTTAGCACTTTCAGGCCAGTCTCTTCGAAGTGACTCAGAGGGAGGTTTTTTGCAACAGCAGAGGCCAGGTACAAATGTGGCCAGACAGGGCCCACTACTGGAGGACGAGGAGGACAAGGATGAGGAGGAGGTGGAGGAGGATGAGGATGAAGCATGTTCACAGCGGGGTGGCACCCAACGCAGCTCGGGCCCATCACTGGTGCGTGGCTGGGGGGAAACGCAGGACGATGACGATACGCCTCCCACAGAGGACAGCTTGTCCTTACCTCTGGGCAGCCTGGCACACATGAGCGACTACATGCTGCAGTGCCTGCGCAACGACAGCAGAGTTGCCCACATTTTAACGTGTGCGGACTACTGGGTTGCCACCCTGCTGGATCCACGGTACAAAGACAATGTGCCCACCTTACTTCCTGCACTGGAGCGTGATAGGAAGATGCGCGAGTACAAGCGCACGTTGGTAGACGCGCTACTGAGAGCATTCCCAAATGTCACAGGGGAACAAGTGGAAGCCCAAGGCGAAGGCAGAGGAGGAGCAAGAGGTCGCCAACGCAGCTGTGTCACGGCCAGCTCCTCTGAGGGCAGGGTTAGCATGGCAGAGATGTGGAAAAGTTTTGTCACCACGCCACAGCTAACTGCACCACCACCTGATACGGAGCGTGTTAGCAGGAGGCATCATTTTACTAACATGGTGGAACAGTACGTGTGCACACCCCTCCACGTACTGACTGATGGTTCGGCCCCATTCAACTTCTGGGTCTCCAAATTGTCCACGTGGCCAGAGCTAGCCTTTTATGCCTTTGAGGTGCTGGCCTGCCCGGCGGCCAGCGTTTTGTCTGAACGTGTATTTAGCACGGCAGGGGGCGTCATTACAGACAAACGCAGCCGCCTGTCTACAGCCAATGTGGAAATGAACCAGGCATGGATCCCACAGGACCTGTCCATCCCTTGTGCAGATTAGACATTAACTACCTCCCCTTAACCATAGATTATTGTACTCCAGGGCACTTCCTCATTCAATCCTATTTTTATTTTCATTTTACCATTATATTGCGGGGCAACCCAAAGTTGAATGAACCTCTCCTCTGTCTGGGTGCCGGGGCCTAAAAATATCTGACAGTGGCCTGTTCCAGTGTTGGGTGACGTGAAGCATGATTCTCTGCTATGACATGAAGCCTGATTCTCTGCTGACATGAAGCCAGATTCTCTGTTATGGGACCTCTCTCCTCTGTCTGGGTGCCGGGGCCAAAATATCTGACAATGGACTGTTTCAGTTTTGGTCGACGTGAAGCCAGATTCTCTGCTATGACATGAAGCCTGAATCTCTGCTATGGGACCTCTGTCCTCTGTCTGGGTGCCGGGGCCTAAATATATGACAATGGACTGTTCCAGTTTTGGCTGACGTGAAGCCTGATTCTCTGCTATGACATGAAGACTGATTCTCTGCTGACATGAAGCCTGAATCTCTGCTATGGGACCTCTGTCCTCTGTCTGGGTGCCGGGGCCTAAATATAGGACAATGGACTGTTCCAGTGTTGGGTGACGTGAAGCCTGATTCTCTGCTATGACATGAAGACTGGTTCTCTGCTGATGTGAAGCCAGATTCTCTGCTATGGGACCTCTCTCTAATTGATATTGGTTAATTTTTATTTATTTTATTTTTATTTTTATTCATTTCCCTATCCACATTTGTTTGCAGGGGATTTAACTACATTTTGCTGCCTTTTGCAGCCCTCTAGCCCTTTCCTGGGCTGTTTTACAGCCTTTTTAGTGCCGAAAAGTTCGGGTCCCCATTGACTTCAATGGGGTTCGGGACGAAGTTCGGGTCGGGTTCGGATCCCGAACCCGAACATTTCCGGGAAGTTCGGCCGAACTTCTCGAACCCGAACATCCAGGTGTTCGCTCAACTCTAATCACGTGTCCAGGCCCATCTGAAGTTTGCCAATGACCATCTGGATAATCCAGAGGTGGCATGGTAGAAAGTCATGCGGTCAGATGAGACTAAAGTAGATTTTTTATAGGCTAAACTTCACTCGTTGTTTTTGGAGGAAAAAGAAGGATAAGTTGCATCCCAAGAACACCATCCCTACTGTGGAGCATGGGGGTGGTAACATTATGCTTTGGAGGTGCTTTTCTGCGAAGGGGACAGGACAACTGCACTGAATTAGGAGAGGACCCTGTTTCGTTAACAGTGATTTCCACAACAACACGCCCCCTTAACAGTGACCTCCACAGCAGCTTGCCCCTTTAATGGTGATCTCCACAACGGCCGCCCTTTTATTAATGACCTCCACAGTACCCCAACTCCTTAACAGTAATTCCAGTACACCCCACCCCCTTAACATTGGCCTCTATAGAAATCTTCCCCTTACACTAACCTCCATAGCGGACCGTTCCCTTAACTGTAACCTCCACAGCAGCCTGCCCCCTTAACTGTGACCTCCACACCACTCCACTCCCTTAACAGTGATGTGACGGTGCGGAATACTTTAGCGAACATACATACTATCTGCTTTATATATTCGATTTAGCGTTCCAAAATCTGATGCCGGTAATTGTTAGACATGAAAATGTGCATAAATGTTTCCCAGAAATCTAGCGTTGTCTAGCCTAAAATAATCTTCACGTACTGTACATCAATTGGTCTCGTAATAGTAATAGTACCCATCCAGTAGTACCCCTTAAGACCTTGCAACTAGTGTTGATCGAGCACCGTAGTGCTCGGGGGCTCGGGCCGAACACATCAGGAGTATAATGGAAGTCAATGGGAGAACCCGAGCATTAACCCAGGTACCTGGGGAGGGTGCCTGGTTCATAGGAAAATGTCAGAAATTGATGGAAACACCACAAAAATGGTTCAGGAACAGCATAGGGAGGATGTCTGGATGCATCTTGTACTCGCAGGTCACTGCTGGGAATGATGCTGTCCGAATTGTACGCCACTTTTACAGACTAACAATAATACGCACAAAACCGAAGAAAAAATAGATTTTAGAGGAAAAATATTTAGTAAACATTTTATTTACTTGTATATAAAGTGCGAGTGCTGGCAAAAATTACAAGGACGAGGCACTCCGATACAACCTGTATATCACATAAAGGAGGTCCTCATTCACATTGTGGTACAATTGTTCAGGTAGTGGGACTCCTACACTCATAAAGCCTATGTACTAAGGGAAAAGACTGCCAAAAATAACAAGGTACCGGAACTCCAATACCCCCTTTATTACACATAAAGGAGGGCATCATACACACCCTTGAAAAATTATGATTGATGGCCTGCTGGTGACTAGAGTTGAGCGAACACCTGGATGTTCGGGTTCGACGAGTTCGGCCGAACTTTCGAAAAATGTTCGGGTTCGGGATCCGAACTCGACCCGAACTTCATCCCGAACCCGAACCCCATAGAAGTCAATGGGGACCCGAACTTTTGGGCACTAAAAAGGCTGTAAAACACACCCGGAAAGGGCTAGAGGGCTGCAAAAGGCAGCAAAATGTAGTTAAATCCCCTGCAAACAAATGTAGATAGGGAAATGATGAGTTAACATAAAATAAATAAAAATTAAACAATATTAATTGGAGTGAGGTCCCATAGCACAGAATCAGGCTTCAAGTCACCCACCAATGGAGAAGGTCACTTACTATTATTTTGACCACAGCACCCAGACAAAGGAGAGAGGTCCCACAGCAGAGAACCAGGCATCATATCACCCACCACAGGAGTAGGCCACCATTTAGTTACTTTGACCCCTACACCCAGACGGAGGAGAGAGGTTACACAGCAGAGAATCAGGCATTTAGATCACCCACCACAGGAGTAGGCCACCATTGAATCAGACCCCGGCAACCATGTCAGATGGCACAAGCATAAGCTTTATATCAATCAGCACAGGAGAAGGCGACTTTGACAGACTTTGACCCCTACACCCGGACGGAGGAGAGAGGTTTCAAAGCAGAGAATCAGGCATTTAGATCACCCACCACAGGAGTAGGCCCCAATTTAATGGGACCCCGGCAACCATGTCAGATGGCACAACCATCAGCTTCATATCAATCAGCACAGGAGAAGGCGACTTTGAAAGACTTTGACCCCTACACCCAGACGGAGGAGAGAGGTTTCACAGCAGAGAATCAGGCATTTAGATCACCCACCACAGGAGTAGGCCCCCATTGAATCAGACCCTGGCAACCATGTCAGATGGCACAACCATCAGCTTTATATCAATCAGCACAGGAGAAGGCGACTTTGAAAGACTTTGACCCCTACACCCAGATGGAGGAGAGAGGTTTCACAGCAGAGAATCAGGCATCATATCAACCACCACAGGAGAAGCCACCATTTAGTTACTTTGACCCCTGCACCCAGGAAGAGGAGAGAGGCACCACAGCACATATTCTGGCATCATATCAGCCACCACAGGAGAAGCCACCATTGAGTTACTTTGACCCCCGCACCCAGGAAGAGGAGAGAGGCACCACAGCACATATTCTGGCATCATATCAGCCACCACAGGAGAAGCCACCATTGAGTTACTTTGACCCCCGCACCCAGGAAGAGGAGAGAGGCACCACAGCACATATTCTGGCATCATATCAGCCACCACAGGAGAAGCCACCATTGAGTTACTTTGACCCCTGCACCCAGGAAGAGGAGAGAGGCCCCACAGCACATATTCTGGCATCATATCAGCCACCACAGGAGAAGCCACCATTTAGTTACTTTGACCCCTTCACCCAAACAGAGGAGAGAGGTTCCACATCAGAGAATCAGGCATCATATCAACCACCACAGGAGTAGGCCACAATTTAATGGGACCCCGGCAACCATGTCAGATGGCACAACCATCAGCTTCATATCAATCAGCACAGGAGAAGGCGACTTTGAAAGACTTTGACCCCTACACCCAGACGGAGGAGAGAGGTTTCACAGCAGAGAATCAGGAATTTAGATCACCCACCACAGGAGTAGGCCCCCATTGAATCAGACCCTGGCAACCATGTCAGATGGCACAACCATCAGCTTTATATCAATCAGCACAGGAGAAGCCACCATTGAGTTACTTTGACCCCTGCACCCAGGAAGAGGAGAGAGGCCCCACAGCACATATTCTGGCATCATATCAGCCACCACAGGAGAAGCCACCATTGAGTTACTTTGACCCCCGCACCCAGGAAGAGGAGAGAGGCACCACAGCACATATTCTGGCATCATATCAGCCACCACAGGAGAAGCCACCATTTAGTTACTTTGACCCCTGCACCCAGGAAGAGGAGAGAGGCACCACAGCACATATTCTGGCATCATATCAGCCACCACAGGAGAAGCCACCATTTAGTTACTTTGACCCCTGCACCCAGGAAGAGGAGAGAGGCACCACAGCACATATTCTGGCATCATATCAGCCACCACAGGAGAAGCCACGATTGAGTTACTTTGACCCCTGCACCCAGGAAGAGGAGAGAGGCCCCACAGCACATATTCTGGCATCATACTAACCACCACAGGAGAAGCCACCATTGAGTTACTTTGACCCCTGCACCCAGGAAGAGGAGAGAGGCCCCACAGCACATATTCTGGCATCATATCAGCCACCACAGGAGAAGCCACCATTTAGTTACTTTGACCCCTGCACCCAGGAAGAGGAGAGAGGCCCCACAGCACATATTCTGGCATCATATCAGCCACCACAGGAGAAGCCACCATTTAGTTACTTTGACCCCTGCACCCAGGAAGAGGAGAGAGGCACCACAGCACATATTCTGGCATCATATCAGCCACCACAGGAGAAGCCACCATTGAGTTACTTTGACCCCTGCACCCAGGAAGAGGAGAGAGGCCCCACAGCACATATTCTGGCATCATATCAGCCACCACAGGAGAAGCCACCATTGAGTTACTTTGACCCCTGCACCCAGGAAGAGGAGAGAGGCACCACAGCACATATTCAGGCATCATATCACACACCACAGGAGAAGGCCTCTTTCAGTGATTTAGGCCTTTGGACCCAGACAGAGGAGAGAGGCACCACAGCACATATTCTGGCATCATATCAGCCACCACAGGAGAAGCCACCATTGAGTTACTTTGACCCCTGCACCCAGGAAGAGGAGAGAGGCCCCACAGCACATATTCTGGCATCATATCAGCCACCACAGGAGAAGCCACCATTTAGTTACTTTGACCCCTGCACCCAGGAAGAGGAGAGAGGCACCACAGCACATATTCTGGCATCATATCAGCCACCACAGGAGAAGCCACCATTGAGTTACTTTGACCCCTGCACCCAGGAAGAGGAGAGAGGCCCCACAGCACATATTCTGGCATCATATCAGCCACCACAGGAGAAGCCACCATTGAGTTACTTTGACCCCTGCACCCAGGAAGAGGAGAGAGGCACCACAGCACATATTCAGGCATCATATCACACACCACAGGAGAAGGCCTCTTTCAGTGATTTAGGCCTTTGGACCCAGACAGAGGAGAGAGGCACCACAGCACATATTCTGGCATCATATCAGCCACCACAGGAGAAGCCACCATTGAGTTACTTTGACCCCTGCACCCAGGAAGAGGAGAGAGGCCCCACAGCACATATTCTGGCATCATATCAGCCACCACAGGAGAAGCCACCATTTAGTTACTTTGACCCCTGCACCCAGGAAGAGGAGAGAGGCACCACAGCACATATTCTGGCATCATATCAGCCACCACAGGAGTAGGCCACAATTTAGTTTATTTGACCCCTGCACCCAGGAAGAGGAGAGAGGCCCCACAGCACATATTCTGGCATCATATCACACACCACAGGAGAAGGCCTCTTTCAGTGATTTAGGCCTTTGGACCCAGACAGAGGAGAGAGGTCAGAGTTTAGCTTCATATCCCCCAGCACAGCAGAAGACCGCTTTATTTGACTTAGGCCTCAGCACCCAGACAGAAGACAGAGGTAGCATGGCAGAGGTTATGGCTTCATGTCACCCGTTAGTTTACCGGCCACTTTCATCTGGTTAGGCCCCGGCGCCCAGACAGAGAAGAGTTTCATTCAACTGTGGGTTTCATAAAATTTGTATCAAATAAAGAAGTGGCCCGTAGCACAACAAGACATGTTTTAGGCAGTTAATAAGGACTACTCTGCACAAGGGAGGGACAGGTCCTGTGGGATCCATGCCTGGTTCATCTTTATGAAGGTCAGCTTGTCCACGTTGGCTGTGGACAGGCGGCTGCGCTTGTCAGTAATGACGCCCCCTGCCGTGCTGAATACGCGTTCAGATAAAACGCTGGCCGCCGGGCAGGAAAGCACCTCCAAGGCATAACATGCTAACTCTGGCCACGTGGACAATTTCGAAACCCAGTAGTTGAATGGGGCCGAACCATCCGTCAGGATGTGGAGGGGTGTGCAGACATACTGTTCAACCATGTTAGTGAAATGCTGCCTCCTGCTAACACGTTCCGTATCAGGTGTCGGTGCAGATAGCTGTGGCGTGGAGACAAAACTTTTCCACATTTCTGCCATGCTAACCCTGCCCTCAGATGAGCTGGCCGTGACACAGCTGCGTTGGCGACCTCTTGCCACTCCTCTGCCTTCACCTTCCACCTGTTCCCCTGTGACATGTGGGAATGCTCTCAAGAGCGCCTCTATCAGCGTGCGCTTGTACTCGCGCATCTTACGGTCGCGCTCCAGTTCAGGAATTAAAGTGGGCACATTGTCTTCATACCGGGGATCCAGCAGGGTGGCCACCCAGTAGTCTGCACACGTTAAAACGTGGGCAACTCTGCTGTCGTTGCGCAGGCATTGGAGCATATATTCGCTCATGTGGGCCAGGCTACCCATGGGTAAGGACAAGCTGTCCTCTGTGGGAGGCGTATCGTCATCGTCCACCGTATCCCCCCAGCCACGCACCAGTGAAGGGCCTGGGCTGCCACCCCGCTGTGAACTTGCGTCATCCTCGTCCCCCTCCACCTCCTCCTCCTCATCCTCCTCGTCCTCCAGTACAGTGCCTTGGCTGGCGACTTGTGAACCTGTCCTCTGCTGCTTAAACAAACCTCCCTCTGAGCCACTTCGAACAGACTGGCCCGAAAGTGTTAGAAACGAGCCCTCATCCTCCTCCACCTGGGCCACCTCCTCTAACATCATTGCCCTAAGTGTTTTCTCAAGGAGACATAGAAGTGGTATTGTAACGCTGATAACAGTGTCATCGCCACTGGCCATGTTGGTGGAGTACTCGAAACAGCGCAGCAGGGCACACAGGTCTCGCATGGAGGCCCAATCATTGGTGGTGAAGTGGTGCTGTTCGGCAGTACGACTGACGCGAGCGTGATGCAGCTGAAACTCCACTATGGCCTGCTGCTGCTCGCACAGTCTCTCCAGCATGTGCAAGGTGGAGTTCCACCGGGTGGGCACGTCGCATATGAGGCGGTGAGCGGGAAGGCCGAAGTTCCGCTGTAGCGCAGACAGGCGAGCAGCGGCAGGATGTGAACGGCGGAAGCGCGCACAGACGGCCCGCACTTTATGCAGCAGCTCTGACATGTCGGGGTAGTGGTGAATGAACCTCTGCACCACCAAGTTCAGCACATGCGCCAGGCAAGGGATGTGCGTCAAACCGGCTAGTCCCAGAGCTGCCACGAGATTTCGCCCATTATCGCATACCACCAGGCCTGGCTTGAGGCCCACCGGCAGAAACCACTCGTCGGTCTGTTGTTCAATACCCCGCCACAACTCCTGTGCGGTGTGGGGCCTGTCCCCCAAACATATGAGTTTCAGAATGGCCTGCTGACGTTTACCCCGGGCTGTGCTGAAGTTGGTGGTGAAGGTGTGTGGCTGACCGGATGAGCTGGTGGAAGCAGTGGAGGAGGAAGCCGAGTAGGAGGAGGAGGCTACAGGAGGCAGAGAATGATGCCCTGCGATCCTAGGGGGCGGAAGGACGTGCGCCAAGGAACTGTCCGCCGGGGGCCCAGCCGCCACTACATTCATCCAGTGTGCAGTTAGTGAGATATAGCGTCCCTGGCCGTGCTTACTGGTCCACGTATCTGTGGTTAGGTGGACCTTGCCACAAATGGCGTTGCGCAGTGCACACTTGATTTTATCGGACACTTGCATGTGCAGGGAAGGCACGGCTGTCTTGGAGAAGTAGTGGCGGCTGGGAACCACATACTGCGGGACAGCCATGGCCATCAGCTTTTTGAAGCTGTCTGTGTCCACCAGCCGGAATGACAGCATTTCAAAGGCCAGCAGTTTAGAAATGCTTGCGTTCAGGCCAAGGGCTCGAGGGTGACTCGGGGGGAATTTGCGCTTCCTCTCTAAGGTTTGAGATATTGAGAGCTGAACGCTGCTGTGTGATATAGTGGAGACGCTAGTTGACGGTGGCGGTGGTGGTGGTGTCAGTGGCACATCCTCTGTTTGCTGCTCGGCAGGTGGCAACATTCCTCTCGAGGCGGAAGCCGAGGCAGCAGCGGTAGAGGGAGCAGGGGGAGCCTCAGCGAGTGCCTGGTTTTTAAGGTGTGTACCCCACTGCAGTTCATGCTTTGCATGTAGATGCCTGGTCATGCAGGTTGTGCTGAGGTTCAGAACGTTAATGCCTCGCCTCAGGCTCTGATGGCAGAGCGTGCAAGTCACTCGGGTCTTGTCGGTAGGACATTGTTTAAAGAAGTGCCATGCCAGGGAACTCTTTGAAGCTGCCTTTGTGGGGCTGGGTCCCTGTTGGCGATGTCCAGTAGCAGGCGAACTCTGGGGGCGGCGGCTCGTCTGCTTTGGCCCCCTGCTCCCTCTTTGGCTTCGCTGTTGTCTCGGTCTCACCACTACCTCTTCCTCTGAACTGTGAAAGTCATCGCCACGACCTTCAGTCCATGTGGGGTCTAAGACCTCATCGTCCTCTGCATCGTCTTCCACCCAGTCTCCCTCCCTGACCTCCTCCTGTTCAGTCTGCACACTGCAAAAAGACGCGGCAGTGGGCACCTGTGTTTCGTCATCATCAGAGAGTCGGTGACTCTGCTGTGGTGGTATTCCCATGTCCTCTTCATCTGGAGACATAAGTGGTTGTGCGTCAGTGCATGGTATGTCTTCCTCCACTGGGGAAGGGCTAGGTGGACGCCCCTGGGAAACCCTGGAAGCAGAGTCTTCAAACAGAATAAGAGACTGCTGCATAACTTGTGGCTCAGACCGTTTCCCTGATATGCTTGGGGGTGATGTGACAGACTGATGGGCTTGGTTTTCAGGTGCCACCTGTGCGCTTTCCGCAGAAGACTGGGTGGAAGACCATGTGGTGAACGTGCTGGAAGCACTGTCGGCCACCCAATCGATTAATGCCTGTACCTGCTCAGGCCTTACCATCCTAAGAGCGGCATTGGGCCCCACGAGATATTGCGGTACATTCTGCCGGCTAGTTGAGGGAGTTCGTTCCCTACTGTGTGCGCCTGGGGCCGAACGACCACGTCCTCTACCAGCAACAGAGGCTCCACGGACACCACCACGACCGCGTCCTCGTCCCTTAATAGTATTTTTCTTCATTGTTGCGATTCAACTCGCACCACAATGAAATATATTATTTTTTATAAGCAAAATTCCCTCACTGGAATACTTTCAGTCTTTTGACTGTATGGATTACAGATGGAATGACTGTTATATGTGAGTACCGCTTTCTTTGACAGATTCTAGTATGGGTACATATATGTTTTCCCAACCCCAGCACATTAGTTTGCTAATTCCAGATGTATGAAACGCAGGCCTAACTGTATCTAGTAGATTGAACGCCAGATAAACTAACTTGGCCTTTTTTAAATAAAAAAAATCCCCTCACTGGAATACTTTCAGTCTTTTGACTGTATGGATTACAGATGGAATGACTGTTATATGTGAGTACCGCTTTCTTTGACAGATTCTAGTATGGGTACATATATGTTTTCCCAACCCCAGCACATTAGTTTGCTAATTCCAGATGTATGAAACGCAGGCCTAACTGTATCTAGTATATTGAACGCCAGATAAACTAACTTGGCCTTTTTTAAATAAAAAAAAAATTCCCTCACTGGAATACTTTATGGCTTTTCACTGTATGGATTACAGGTGGACTGGTATTAGTAGGGGTGACACAAGCACACCCAAGTCCCTGATGTAGGATTTCTATGGCACAGACCACTATTACAAGTGATTAATGGACGTTGGGAGAGATTGTGCTGCAGCACTAGTCCCAAGATGGCCGCCGCCTATCAGCCCAGTAACATGTGCCACAAAATGGTCTGCACAACCTTTAAAAAAAATAGCCTTGGACTGTGCTGCTAAATCGCTATTGGTCTGAATCCCAGGTGTAGATGTCTGACTTGTTTGGAGCTTTGGAATGCACACTGTGGCAGCTTCTGCTGCAGCACTACAAGTCGCAAAATGGCGGCCGGCGGTCAGCCCAGGTACATGTGGATGGAAAAATCACTCTGGCCACTCTAAAAATAGCCAATCCCTATCAAAAAAGCAGCTCAGCTGCAGTTGTTCAGATGAATCACAGGTGGAGGAGAGAAATTTGCTTCCAGTTATTCAATTATCCCTGCCTATTCTCGCCCTAGCATCAGCTGCATCTAACCCTGTTCTATTCACATCGGGAGTGAGCACGTCCCGACGTGCGCACAAGCTTATAAGAGGCTGAGTCACATGCTGCACTTGGCCAATCACAGCCTTGCCAATAGTAGGCATGGCTGCGATGGCATCTTAGGGCAAGTAGTATGATGCATGTTGATTGGCTGCTTTGCAGCCTTTCAAAATGCGCCAAAATACATGCCGAACGACGAACCCGAACCCGAACTTTTACGAAAAAGTTCGGGTTCGGGTCCGTGTCACGAACACCCCAAAATTCGGTACGGACCCGAACTATGCTCGAACTGTTCGCTCAACACTACTGGTGACCTTTAAACATTAGGGGCGAGGGCCTGCTGCTAAGCAGACCGTCTAAAATATTTTGTGGGCAAGAGCCTGTTGCCGAGCTGACCATCTAAAAAATTTGGTGGGCGAGGGCCTGCTGCCGAACTGACCATCTAAAAAATTTTATGGGTGAGGGCCTGCTGCCGAGCCGACCATCTAAAAAATGTTGTGGGCGAGGGCCTGCTGCCGAACTGACCATCTAAAAAATTTTATAGGTGAGGGCCTACTGCCGAACTGACCATCTAAAAAATGTTGTGGGCGAGGGCTTGCTGCAGAGCTGACCATCTAAAAACTTTTGTGGGCGATGCCTGCTGCCGAGCTGACCATCTAAAAAATGTTATGGGTGAGGGCCTGCTGCCGAGCCGACCATTTAAAAAATGTTGTGGGCGAGGGCCTGCTGCCGAACTGACCATCTAAAAAATTTTATGGGTGAGGGCCTGCTGCCGAACTGACCATCTAAAAAATGTTGTGGGCGAGGGTTTGCTGCAGAGCTGACCATCTAAAAACTTTTGTGGGCGAAGGCCTGCTGCCGAGCTGACCGTCTAAAAAAAATTGTGGGCCAGGGCCTGCTGCCGAGCTGACCATCTAAAAAATGTTAAGGGCGAGGGCCTGCTGCCGAACTGACCATCTAAAAAATTTTGTGGGTGAGGGCCTACTGCCAAACTGACCATCTAAAAAATTTTGTGGGTGAGGGCCTACTGCCAAACTGACCATCTAAAAAATGTTGTGGGCGAGGGCTTGCTGCAGAGCAGACCATCTAAAAACTTTTGTGGGCGAAGGCCTGCTGCCGAGCTGACCATCTAAAAAAAATTGCGGGCCAGGGCCTGCTGCCGAGCTGACCATGTAAAAAATGTTGTGGGCGAGGGCCTGCTGCCGAACTGACCATCTAAAAAATTTTATGGGTGAGGGCCTGCTGCCGAACTGACCATCTAAAAAATGTTGTGGGCGAGGGCTTGCTGCAGAGCAGACCATCTAAAAACTTTTGTGGGCGAAGGCCTGCTGCCGAGCTGACCATCTAAAAAAAATTGTGGGCCAGGGCCTGCTGCCGAGCTGACCATCTAAAAAAAATTGTGGGTGAGGGCCTACTGCCGAACTGACCATCTAAAAAATTTTGTTGGCGAGGGCCTGCTGCCGAGCTGACCATTTAAAAAATGTTGCGGGTGAGGGCCTGCTGCCGAGCTGACCATCTAAAAAAATTTGTGGGCGAGGGCTTGCTGCCGAGCTGACCATCCAAAAAATTTGTGGGCGAGGGCCTGCTGCCGAGCTGACCATCTAAAAAATGTTGTGGACGAGGGCCTGCTGCCAAGCTGACCATCTAAAAATGTTGTGGGCGAGGGCCTGCTGCCAAACTGACCATCTAAAAAATGTTGTGGGCGAGGGCCAGCTGCCGAGCTGACCATCTAAAAAATTTGTGGGCGAGGGCCTGCTGCCGAGCTGACCATCCAAAAGAATTTGTGGGCGAGGGCCTGCTGCCGAGCTGACCATCTAAACATTTTGGGGTGAGGGTCTACTGCTGAGCTGACCCTTTAAAACATTATGGTTGAGGGCATGCTGGTGACCCTCAAAAACATTATGGGTGAGGGCCTGCTGGTTACCCTCTGAAACTGTGGGTGTCTGTGGGTGGGTGAGTGGCTGGGTATTTGCGCTTTCATTCAAAGGCATGGGGTATAGACATCTGTACGCTGCGCTGGGACACAGAAGTGGATGTGCTAGCTGATGGTGCATGCAAAGGTCCAGGAGCATGGCAGGAGGCATCCGGGCCAGCGTCTTGCACAGAGGATTGACCAGCACGTAGCACAGGAGAAGAGGGGGCAGTGGTGTGACCCGCAGATACTGGTTGTGAACCCAGGCGTTCGGCCCAACTATTAGGGTGCTTTGATGCCATGTGGCGGATCATGCTGGTGAGGTTGCTAGTGTTCACGCACCTGCTTATTTTGGTACGGCACAGGTTGCAAATGACAATTCTGTTATCGTCCGCACTTTCCTCCAAAAAGTGCCAGACTGAGGAACACCTACCCCTTGGCAAGGAAGATTGCCGCAAGGGGGTGCTCCGGGGAACAGTTGTGGGCCTGTTTGGTGTAGCCCGCCTTCTCCCTTTTTGCCACCCCACTGCCTCTTAGATCCTGTTGCGGTGCTGAGGATCCCTCCCCCTCTGTACTGCTGTCCTTGCTCGGCTTGCCACCTTCCCAGGTTGGGTCAGGGAATTCATCGTCCAGCACCTTCTCTTCCACTTCCTCACTCTGGTCATCCTCCTGACTTGTTGACCTAACCACTACCTCAGTGATGGATAACTGTGTCGTATCCTCATCATGAACCTCTTGAGACACTAATTGCAGTTGACTTATTGGCAACTATGTCTCATCAATATCATCTACCTCGTGAAACACTAATTGCCGTTTTTTAAGTGTATGCGCAAATAAAGTACACAGAATGTCACAGATATTTTTAGGATGCGCACACGTTAAACAGCAGGTATAGCGCAAGTAATGTCTCTGTCACCACCGGCTAATAAAAAATTACACCGAATTAATGTCACTGATATTAAGGGCGTTATACAGGAGATATAGTGCAGGTAATGTAACTGTCCGCAGCGGACACCGTCTACGGATAAAGTACACTGGATGTCACAGATATTTTTAGGATGCGCACACGTTACACAGGAGATGTAGCGCAGAAAATGTCGTTGTCACAAGCGGTGAGGAAAAATTACACTGAATGTCACTGATATTTCGGATGTGCTAACGTTATACTGGAGATGTAGCGCACGTAATGTCCCTACCACCAGCAGCAAAAAAATCTAACTGAATGTCACAGATATTTCTAGGCTGCGCACATGTTAGACAGGAGATGTAGCGCAGATAATGTCGCTGTCTGCAGAGGCCAAACAATTGCATGCAATATAGTGCAGGTTGCGCTCAAAATATATATTGCTGCCACACACAACAATAGACCTTAAATGGACTTTTGGGTCTAAAACAGGCATCCTCAAACTGCGGCCCTCCAGATGTTGTAAAACTACAACTCCCACAATGCCCTGCTGTATGCTGATACCTGTAGGCTGTTCAGGCATGCTGGGAGTTGTAGTTTTGCAACAGCTGGAGGGCCGCAGTTTGAGGATGCCTGATCTAAAACAAATATAAAAACTAAAATATTCCTATTTCACTCCCTAAACTATCTCTCCCTTCTTCTCTCCAGCTCTCCCTGAATAAGACTGAGCCGAACACGTGTCATCGGGTGCCATATAGTACCCGATGACACATTCACGCAGTCAACATGGTTATGGCATTACAGTTAATGGCAGTACTTACCTGCATGTTTATTGGCTGCGTAGCAGCCAACAAACGTGCAGGGAGGAGACTCGAGCATCGTGCTCGAGCACACACGGTATTCGTCCGAATACCGAGATGTGCCGAGCACCGCGATGCTCAAGTAAAATTAGAGAATGTTCGATCAACAGTAATAAGCATTAATGTCATTTAGTGTTGAGCGCGAATATTCCAAAAGCGATTTTTTATCTCGAATATCACAACTTCGAGAATTTGCGAATATTTTGAATATAGTGCTATATATTTGTTTTTTGAATATTCGTTATTTTTTTCCATCTGAAGTTCTGATTCCTCCCTGCTTAAATTGCTTTTGGGCCAATGATGTTTTCAGATGGAAAAAATTATGAATATTCTAAAAACGAATATTTAGCACTATATTCTATAGTGCTATATATTAGTTTGTGACCCACGCCTGTATTGATCGCGTAATATTCGCATATTATGCGATCATTACCTTGCTGGTTTTCGAGTAAGAAAAAAACTGAATGTAGAATATAACGAATATTGGCCCTACCGCTCATCACTAATGTCATTTACTTTCAAGAATTCATCTAAACCAGGGGTGCACAACCTGCGGCCCGGGGTCCACATGCGGCCCTCAATACCATTCTATGCGGCCCCCAACCACCTGGTAGCAGACATGTATGTCTATGTCTTGTGGCTGCTCACATGAAACTTTAATATATTGTCCCATTAGATGGGATTCCTGGAAGTGTAACTAGACATTTATAATATATACTGTATGTTCAATATGCCTTAAATAGGGGGCGGAGCCGAGCCACGCTGCTGAATGGCCGCACGAGCTTGAGCTCCTCCAGTATTCTGGCTCATTTGCCCTATTTAAGCTTATAATTTGCTTTACTATGGGGAAACCTGGCAAGGATAAGACCAGAGGAAGTTCAGAGTCGACCCCACGGCCCTCCAAACAACCAGAGATGGAGAAGTTTCTCCGGAAAACGCCGAGAGTTGACGCGCAGAAAGGCGCCAATATGGCGGCGTCTATTGCTCATGACTCCGACGCAGGAGAACTCTCTGATGCGGGCAGCTGCTCTGATATTTCAGACAGAAGGCCCAGAGATCCGCCTCTGTCAGAACGGACCCTTCGCCGGGTTCTTGAATCTGCACTTACGCCTCTCAAACAAGATTTGGCGGACATCAAAGACGACATGAAGCACCTAGGCCAGAGAGTGGTCACGCTAGAAGGCACGCAAGAAGCCATCATGACCTATGAAGGTAAAGCGTCAGAGGTGCTAGCATCGCACAAGGCCCTATTGAATGATGCCTTCCTGAAGTTGGAAGATCAGGAGAACCGAAGTCGCCGGTGCAACATTCGCATTCGAATTCAAGCCTCTCCTGGATGTTCTCAGGAAGACGTCGACTCCGTTCCGGTGGCTATATCCTTTTGGGCTGGCAGTTTCCAGGAATGGAAAACTGCTCACTGTGCGTTCACCAGCGGACCTCGAGTCAGTTTGGAGGTCCCTAGATGTCCCTCCAGTGGAGATTCCCTCGTGGTTACCAGCCGACCAAGATGGCCCCTTGCCTATTCCACCGCGGGTATCTGCTTGGCAGACGGCATACGCAGGCAGGTCAGACCGCTCGGGACGCAACAAGATGGACAGGGCCCTCACTTGAGCCTGAACCATGGTGACATCGGCTGTGTCTGTAAGCATGAACTGCTAATACCATGCTTTATTTCATTTTTCTAGTATAGAGATGTCTATCTCTTGCCCTCCTGGCATAGTGTTTTATTTGGGCGAGCTTGGCCTTTCCCTAATGGTCCTGTTTTTGGCTAATTCCACGTTTATAGCCTACTGTTCCTATAAGAAGTTATGCCTTATTTGGGACGCTTTTCTGATGATGCGGGACGCTGCCTCCAAGGAGGCGATCCTTTTCTCCCCATATGCAGGGTGATGACCGGACAGATTCCGGTGCTGGATATATTTTTTATTTTTTGTTCTTTTTGGTCTCTTAGTTATAGACCTTAAGTGCTTTACTTGCCCCCTCGCCAGTCCATTTCTATCTTGGCTGGTGATAAGTAAAGCGCTCATCACTTCTCGGATGGGTATCGTGTCCGAGCTGGTCATTTGCCAGTTTAATATGTTCAATGTTATCCCCCTTATTTTTTGTCCTTTGTTCCCCTCCCCACCTTCCCTTTCCTCTGCTCATATTATCTTTGTGCTTTTCTATATAGTCTTGGGTATCATATGCTCATATGCAGTTGTCTGTATGCAAAAATGTCTTCCATAGTAGTAGCCTCACTCAATGCGCATGGGCTGAACGAGCCATGCAAAAGGTCTCAGACACTTTCTCTCCTCCTGAAAGATAAGGTCTCAGTGGCCTTTCTACAGGAGACTCATTTTAGAACAGGCAAGATCCCCAGCTTTCCTCCTAGGAAATTTGTCCAATGGTTCCACAGTACACATGACTCTGCCAGCAGGGGTGTCAGTATAGCCGTGCATAAATGCCTCCCCTTTAAGCCCAAAGCAACATCTGCAGACCCTGAGGGCAGGTTCCTTTTTGTAAAAGGTGTTTTAGGTGACTCCCCTGTGACGTTTGCCAACCTATATGCCCCCAATAAAGGCCAAGTACCATGGCTCGTTCAGACCCTAGCTGCATTATCCTCCTTCTCAGAAGGGTTACTAATTCTAGGGGGTGACTTTAATGTTGCCATAGAACCAGCGGTGGACACTTCGGTGGGCAGACCTTCTGTGTATTACAAGTTGTTAAAAAGGCTTAAAATTTCACTGAGAAAACTTAAGGTTTTGGATGTATGGCGGACCATAAACCCCAATGGCCGAGACTATACATTTTATTCACACGCTAAGATGTCGTTCCATAGACTGGATTTTCTGTTCTTGTCTGATTCGCATATACGTAATGTCTCTGGAGCCCGGATAGGTAATATCACATTATCTGACCATGCCCCTGTTATTATTACCTTCTCCCTGTCAGGCCCACAAAGGAAAGAGCGTTTGTGGCGCCTCAATGACACTTTGGTTTTGGACCCCACACACGCCAGTAAAATTAAGGCCTCGATTTCGGAATTTTTTGTGCTCAACGATACCCCAGAATCCCCCCCTTCTCCTGCCATATTATGGGAATCTCATAAAGTAGTTCTTAGAGGGGAACTTATTGCCTTGGGAGCTTATGTAAAAAAACTAAGGACGAAGGCTTTAGATGCTTTGTTAGCTTCCATTGCTCGCCTGCAATCCTCTCACAAGGAGTCACAGGCTATACGCACCTTAACAGAATTGACTAAAGCCAGAACGCGTCTTAAAAACTTATTAAATGTCACTTCTGCAAAGTTAGTATTACGATCAAGATTTAAGGCCTATGCCCATGGGAATAGAGGAAACAAACTGATGTCGGCTATTGCCAAGAAGCAGTTCTCTGACTCCTTTGTTTCCTCTATTAAAGATTCCAAGGGAAAGATACATAAGTCCACCCCAGATGTAGCCAAGGCATTTTGTTCCTTCTATGAGGCTCTGTACAACCTACCCCCTCCATCAGGGGCTACACCTAGTGACCTATCAGTGGCCACAGATAAATTCCTGCAGACCCTTAACCTCCCTTCTATATCTTCATCTAAAGCTTCCCAACTAACTAGGCCCATCTCTGATTCAGAGATCCGTAAGGTTCTCATGTCTATCCCTTCAGGCAAAAGTCCCGGCCCTGATGGCTTCTCCATCGTGTATTATAAATCATTTCAAGATGTTTTAATCCCCCGTTTCAAGAACTTGTGCAATTACCTCCTGACTGGGGGCTCCCTTGCTCCTCACTCCTTATTGGCGCACATTACTGTCCTCCATAAGCAAAATAAGGATCCGACTTGCTGCAGTAACTATAGGCCGATATCTCTGCTTAACAATGATGTGAAGTGGTGGGCGAAGATTCTGGCCTCTAGGCTTCAGGATGTTTTTCCTGACATTGTCCATGAGGAGCAGGTGGGCTTTGTCCATGGCAGACAGGGGTCGGAAAACACTGTACGGCTCCTCCATCTTGTAAATTGGGCCAAGAGATCTTCTAAGCCTTTGGTCTTGGTGAGTACAGATGCGGAGAAGGCCTTCGACAGGGTCAGCTGGCACTTTATGTCGCGGACCCTGGCGAGGTTCGGCTTCCCGGATCAGTTTGTTACTGCTATTAATACCCTGTACTCGGCCCCCTCTGCCATGGTCAAAGTTAATGGAGCACTGTCCCCACCATTTCGCATCACCAATGGGACGAGGCAGGGGTGTCCCCTCTCTCCTGCACTATTCATTCTAGTGATGGAGACCCTTCTGTGTAAAATTAGAGCAGACCAGGATATTAAGGGCCTTCAAGTCGGCTCCCACAGCCATGTTACTGCAGCATTCGCGGATGACCTTTTAGTTATGACCTCCAACCCTTCGGAGGCTTTGCCCAAGTTGTTGGATATATTTGGGGAATTTGGATTCATATCCAATTTTAAAATAAACTATGAGAAATCCATGGCACTCAATATTTCCTGCCCCCAAACTTTGATTAATAATCTTAAGCGTAGTACCCCGTTCACCTGGGCCTCCAGAGACATTACGTTCTTGGGGATGCGTGTTTCGGCTAATGTCCAAGACCTGGCCTCTCTCAATTATACCACTTTTGCAAAATGTGCACAACCATTTACAAAACCTGAATCTCCCATTTGTTTCCTGGGTTGGAAGAAAGAACTACCTTAAGACGTTTATTCTTCCCAAATTTTTATATATGCTGCAATCCCTCCCTATTTGGCTTCCAAACTCATATTTCACAGAAGTCCGCCGTGTGTTCACGCGCTTCCTATGGAATGGCAGATCACCGCGTATTGCCTACTCTACCCTGACAAGGGATAGGAGGTTCGGGGGTTTTGGGATGCCAGATGTAAAATTATACTATACTGCTGTCCAATTGTGTAGATGTGTAACAGCCCTATCCCGATCATCTAGCTCACTTTGTTCACGCCTTGAGTCTGTATTGCTCACCAACCAGGAGTGGCTTACTCTGTGGGGTGTCAGGCCCTTCTCAGCCAATCACTGCTCTTCTTCTCCGTTCTGGAAGGGGATGCTGGTAGAATGGTCCAAAATGGTCAAATCCCACCTGTTCAGCTTTCCTAACCCTTGTATGCCACTCAAATTTCTGCAATCCCACATTCACCCTTCAGTGTCAAACCCCTCTGGGATTTGGTCTAGGCTCGCTGATTTGTCTCTGCGGGATGTCCTTCTCCCAGACGGCAGTTTACATTGGAATTTAATAATGGAACGTCCTGAAGTTAAAGCTGCACCCTTTTTTCACCTGGCAGATTTTAAAAGAGATACCACTCAGTGTACTGGATCCTTTGCTGGTAGTGGTTCTCCTTCCTGGCTGGAGAAGAAAGTTTTAGCCATTAAGCCCCCCCTTAAGCCACTTTCCCTGATGTATAAGGAAATGCTTTCCTCCTTTCCACCAGAGCTCCGGTACGTGACCCTAAACGAACCAGAGAAAGCCTTTGTCCTGGCTCACTCGCACGGTTTCAACCGTTGTGTGAGGATTCAGGAGAATTCTTTTAAGCTCCTTAGTAGGTGGTATAAAACGCCTGAATTCTTACATAAACTAAACCCAGAAATCCCCGATACATGCTGGAGATGTGGCATAGAAGCTGGATCCTTGTCTCACATCTGGTTGCTCTGCCATAAGATCCAGCCGTTCTGGAAGTTGATAGAGTCCCTGATTAACGCTATATGTAAGACCAAAATAATCCTAGACGCCAAACTTATTCTACTATGGTGCCCTAATGATACCCTCACTCCTGCTAAGAATAATCTCCCGACAATGATGCTTACAGCAGCGAAGCTGCTTATCCCCTTTTTGTGGAAAACTGATTCCCCGCCGTCTCTCCATATGTGGACTGATAAGGCAGATCAGATCTACCGTTTTGAGGAGCTTGCGCGTTGGGAAAATAACTCACGCTCTCGCTTCTTAAAACTGTGGTCCCCATGGAAGGCACATAGAAACTTTACGTGCTAGAGCAGAATTCCTTTTCTCCCTTGTTTTCCCCCTCCTTTTCCTTCCACTTCATTCCTCCCCATATTCCCTCTTTCCCTATGTATAAGTGTATCTGATTGATGCCTTTGATTTCATGTAATGTTCGCACATGACGTATACGTGTATTTGACTGTCATTTATGACTTACTGCCATCTTACTGCTGTTATGTGTGAGCTCACAGCTCTGATTCCTTTTCAATAAAAAGAAATATGGTTAATATGCCTTACATATAGTATTTCACTTGGTAATACCCCTTTAAAGTTTATTTTCGGCCCTTGGAATTGGTTCAGGTTGACAATGTGGCCCCCAACCAAAAAAGGTTGTGCACTCCTGATCTAAACCCTTTTTAAAACTGTCCACTGTTCCTGCTGTGACCACGTCCTGAGGAAGTCGATTCCACAGATTCACAGTTCTTACAGTAAAGAAGCTTTGACGCTTCTGGAGACTGAACTCTTTCTTCTCCAGTCGGAGGCAGCGCCCCCTTGTACAGTTTTTCATCATATTTTTTGTATGGCCCATTTATATACTTGTACAGGTTATTCATGTCCCCCATTAGACGTCTCTTCTCAAGACTAAATAAATGTAATTATTTTAATCTTTCTTCATAACTAAGAACCTCCATGCCCCGTATCAGTTTAGTCTGCAGCATCCCACTATGTGTGTGTGGGCACTGCTTAAAAGCATTTTTTAACTTGACAATTGTATTGTGCTGTATTGTGGTACTTTGTATTAATGTATCTGCAAAATCCGTGTTACCAGGCAGATTAGGTGTATTTTATACATCCCACCACTAGATGGGGATATAACGTAGGTCTTATATATACCTAGTTCAGGCCTAGTTAGTCAGTTGAGGTCTCTCAGTGGAGACAGGACAGTTGAGATCAGTGTGGAGATCAGTGAGTAGTAGACTGATGCTGAGAGTGAGAGAGTGCAGATCTAGCACTTCTGCTCTGATGAAAGTTTAGTCCAAAAAGGGACAAAGAAAAAGGACTTATCTATCCAAAGGATAAAAGCCACAAGTCAGGCATCAAGGACCTTTGGGATATTCAGGTGAAGGATACCATAGCCTCCGGCAACCTCACCAAAATTGCACTGATATAGAAAATATCTTGCTAAGCTCCAAGTCAAGCCTAAAAAGCCTAGAAACAGTGGATTTGCAGAATCAACTCTGTAACATCAAGAGACTGCATTTTTGTACTGCTGCAACCAAAGTCATCAACAGTATAAGTTGTGAGTTGCATCTTACCAGTGTCTACCTCATTATTACTACTATTGGTTGTACCACCATTAACGGTACTGGCGTCACGACAAAAACCATCAAGGGACTCAGCCGCAACAAGCACCCTTAACATCAAGGGCACCTGTCACGGCCACGGTTTTGGCCGTGACTCCTTGGGAGCCGCATACAGTTGCCCGCGGTTTGGGTTGTTGTTTCAACCGCAGCTTGAGTCTTGATGTTTGCCTCAAGTGCGGTTGCCACGGACAACAGGTATGTGTGCGGTCCCTTTGGAGTTTGTGTGTGTGTGTATGTTTGCACTCTCGTTTGTCTGTGTGCACTCTGTGTAGTGTGTGGTGTGCACGGACACCTTTCCTGCACTGTGGTTGCCCGTGGCAACGTTTGTCGTTGTGTACATGTGGTGGCAGTGTCCCGGCCTTGGGGCTGACTCCCAGGACACGGTTGCCACCCATGTCGTTGCCTGCGGCAACAACCACAGTGTGTTTGTTGTGTTGGACACTGTTCCTTTAAGTTCGTGTTTTCCCTTTCCTGTGGTGCTGGAAGGGTTAACTCCCTTCCCAGTGTGTGTGATGTCACTGGGTGTGTCTGACCGTTGGGTGTGGCCTCTTAGGCCTATAAAGCCTCTCACTTTGACATGGCTCAGGAGGTTGCTTCAGTCATACTTTGCTGTTGCAGCCTCCTGTGATTTCCATCTTCTTGTAAGGGCCACCCTTCCGGTCATAAGTTCTAATACCGTGATGTGTTGTTGATGTCTTGTGTCTCTGTGTTTTGTGCAGCTATGGATGTCCTGGTCCCTGTGTGTCTTCATGTGTGTGCTGTTTACCTTTGTCTGTGTGGACAGCCTTTCCTTAGCACGGGTTCCAGTCAGCAAGGCTGAGACAGGTTTGTGTGGAACTGTTTGGTTCACCTGTCTTATCCATAGTCCTGTTTATGTACCCCCCTTCTTCATGCTGCTTGGCCAGTGAGACTCCTGCTCCTCCGTGCCTAGGAGGAGTGGGTTGTCTTACCCTGCTCCTTAGCCCAGGGACCGGTCGGAGGGTAAGTCAGGGATCCGAGGTTCCTGCGCATGGGTCCTCCTACCATCAAGGTCGGACCATGCAGGTAGGAGACAGGGTCAGCGTTAGGGACGCAACAGGAGGTGACCTGCTCCCTGATTCTATGTTCCTGGCGAGTAGCGACTGGACATCTTCCGTCACCGCACCGCTGAGGATTTCCCCCATCCTCAGCCGTGACAGTATGACCGGAAAGGCTCCTTGCTTGGAGATTCCCTCGAAAGAGGGTGAAGCATGTACCGCCGTCTGCGGAAGGGGTACATGCGCGCTCTTCGGAGGGAGAGCGTTCTGGGGGTTTCGCCTCTGACGGCGCGGTGAGTGGCGTTTCCCCGCCATCCCTTCACCGTTGCCTCGTTTGGCGTCCCCCTGATTTTATGGCACTGGTGTGTTTGTTTGGTGTGCGGGTGCACACCTTCGAAAGAGGGTGCAGCATGCAGTGCCATCCTCTTGTGGCCTGCATGCGCGTTCTCTGGAGGGAGAGCGTTCCGGGGGGATCACCGTTAACGGCACGGTTGGTGGCTTATTCCCCACCACCTTACCTTCCGTGTCCGTGTTGGTAATCCCTCGTCCCTCTCTATGTTCCCATCTCTGGTCGTTTGCTGGCAGCACTCCGTAAATGGTCCGGCTGCGTGCTGGTTAGGAGTGTCTGCTGGCAGCGACTGGAGTGGGGACGTGTGTGGAGAGTTCCCTCGTTCATCTCTCTGTGGTTCTCCCCCCTGTGTCGCTGGTGCGGGCTGCAGGCCTCGTCGGACTGGCTGTGTTGTGTGCTGGGAGAGGATGCAGCTGACAGCGACTTTTTGGGAACCGTATCTGAGAGTGGACGCTCCCTTCTCCCATCCCCTTGTGTGAGTCCCTCACATGTTTTTTTTTTTGGTGGGGGGGCTTTGAGGGGTGGGAGTGTCACGGCCACGGTTTTGGCCGTGACTCCTTGGGAGCCGCATACAGTTGCCCGCTGTTTGGGTTGTTGTTTCAACCGCAGCTTGAGTCTTGATGTTTGCCTCAAGTGCGGTTGCCGCGGACAACAGGTATGTGTGCGGTCCCTTTGAAGTTTGTGTGTGTGTATGTTTGCACTCTCGTTTGTCTGTGTGCACTCTGTGTATTGTGTGGTGTGCACGGACACCTTTCCTGCACTGTGGTTGCCCGTGGCAACGTTTGTCATTGTGTACATGTGGTGGCAGTGTCCCGGCCTTGGGGCTGACTCCCAGGACACGGTTGCCACCCATGTCGTTGCCTGCGGCAACAACCACAGTGTGTTTGTTGTGTTGGACACTGTTCCTTTAAGTTGTTTTCCCTTTCCTGTGGTGCTGGAAGGGTTAACTCCCTTCCCAGTGTGTATGATGCCACTGGGTGTGTCTGACCGTTGGTTGTGGTCTCTTAGGCCTATAAAGCCTCTCACTTTGACATGGCTCAGGAGGTTGCTTCAGTCATGCTTTGCTGTTGCAGCCTCCTGTGATTTCCATCTTCTTGTAAGGGCCACCCTTCCGGTCATAAGTTCTAATACCGTGATGTGTTGTTGATGTCTTGTGTCTCTGTGTTTTGTGCAGCTATGGATGTCCTGGTCCCTGTGTGTCTTCATGTGTGTGCTGTTTACCTTTGTCTGTGTGGACAGCCTTTTCCTTAGCACGGGTTCCAGTCAGCAAGGCTGAGACAGGTTTGTTTGGAACTGTTTGGTTCACCTGTCTTATCCATAGTCCTGTTTATGTACCCCCTTCTTCATGCTGCTTGGCCAGTGAGACTCCTGCTCCTCCGTGCCTAGGAGGAGTGGGTTGTCTTACCCTGCTCATTAGCCCAGGGACCGGTCGGAGGGTAAGTCAGGGATCCGAGGTTCCTGCGCATGGGTCCTCCTACCATCAAGGTCGGCCCATGCAGGTAGGAGACAGGGTCAGCGTTAGGGACGCAACAGGAGGTGACCTGCTCCCTAATTCTGTGTTCCTGGCGAGTAGCGACTGGACATCTTCCGTCACCGCACGGCTGAGGATTTCCTCCATCCTCAGCCGTGACAGCACCTCAACCACCATCTTGGCTGATGCTTCCTACCACAGAGCGTGCCCCGGAGGATTTTGTGCTGTCCACCTCAACACTGTGCTGCCAGCCCAGGGAGGCTTTCTGCTAACCGTGAGTAAACTGATGAACTGTGTGTTATAATTTGGCCCCTCATTGGTCCACCATGTACCTCACGTGTTGCCCCTGCGCTACTTGCTGGCTGCAAGTCGCTCTCCTCTGTACCTTTTCCAGCTCCAGAGCATCCTTTCTATGGACTGGTGCCCAGAACTGAACTTCATATTCCAGATGAGGCCGCACCAACACTTTGTAATGTGGTTATATTACATCCCTGCCCCGCGAGTCCATGCCTCGTTTAATGCATGACAATATCCTGGTGGCCTTAGAAGCAGCTGATTGACATTGTATGCTGTTATTTTATCTACGATCTACAAGGACACCTAAATCCTTCTCTATAAGTGACTCTCCCAGTGTTACATCCCCTAGGACATATGAAACACAGAGATTATTACTACCGAGATGCAGAACTTTACATTTATCCACATTGAACCTCATTTGCCGAGTTGATGCCGAATCACTCAGAGTGTTCAAGTCAGCTTGTAGTTTATGGACATCTTCCATAGACCGTACAGTACTACATAGCTTAGTGTCATCTGCAAAAATAGAAATGGTGCTATTAATCTAATAATAATAATAATAATAATAATAATAATAGTAATAAATTAATTAAATAATAGAGGATCCAGCACTGAACCTTGGGGTCACCACTTATAACCCGGGACCGATCTGAATAGAAATCATTGACCACAACTCTCTGGACACGGTCCTTCAGCCATTTTTCAATCTAATTACAGACTATAGTTTCCAAGCCGATAAACCTTACTTTACCTATTAAACGTCTATGAGGGACATTATCAAAAGCCTCATCAAAATCCAGAAACACTACATCCACAGCCGTCCTTCTATCCAGGCCCCTTAAGGAAAAAAAAGGATTTTTGTTAAAATTGGAAAATAAAATGAAAGTATTTCCTTGCAGGTAGCTGCTTTTGACATTTGCAGCAGCTGCAGTTCTGCTAGGAGGCACAGCGGCCTCAGCTCCTCACGTCTCACTCCCTGGCTGACACCTTTCTCTCCATCGTCCCTGCCAGTAGAATACAAGCTTGATTGATTTCTTGAATGATTTCTATTTATTGATCTTTCGCTCTCCCTGACTCCCTTAGATTGTTTTTCTGGCAGACACTTCATAGAACCAACCACTCTCATTCACAGCCAGGCACAGAGTAAGGTTCTGCTTGTTCTGCTCGGGCACCTCCCTGCTGCTGCAGCACTGATAGGCTCATTCAGGCTGTCTGTCGGGCTGTGAGCCAAACGGGGCAAGCCCTCCCCCCACTTCCTCTCAGGATCATGTGAGGACCCTTCTTCTTCATGCCTAGTGCTTTTTTTCCTGTCAACATACAGTGCCTTGCAAAAGCATTCACACCCTTGACTTTTTTTGTATTTTGGTGCCTCACAACCTGGAATTAACATGGATCGTTTGAGGATTTGTATCATTTAATTTACAGAACATGCCGACAACTATGAAGATGTTTTTTTTATTTTTTTTTATTGTGAAGCAAACAACAAATCGGACAAAATACCAGAAAAAGTCAATGTGCATAACTATTCACCCCCCTAAAGTCAATACTTTGTAGAGCCGCCTTTTGCGGCAATCACAGCTCCAAGTCGCTTTGGATAAGTCTCTCTGAGCAGTTGCCACATCTTACCAGTGGGATTTTTGCCCATTTCTCCTTGCAAAACTGCTCCAGCTCCTTCCAATTGGATGTTTGCGCTTGTGAACAGCAATCTTTAAGTCTGACCACAGATTTTCTGTTGGATTGAGATCTGGGCTGTGACTCGGCCATTCCAACACATTTACATGTTTCCCCTAAACCACTCAAGTGTTGCTTTAGCCGTGTGTTTGGGGTCATTGTCCTGCTGGAAGGTGGACCTCCGTCCTAGCCCCAAATCACGCACAGAGTGGTACAGGTTCTGCTCAAGAATATCCCTGTATTTAGCACCATCCATCTTTCCCTCAACTCTGACCAGTTTCCCGGCTGCTGAAAAACATCTCCCCAACATGATGCTGCCACCACCATGTCTCACTGTGGGGAAGATGTTCTTTGGGTGATGTGATGTGTAGGGATGAGCGAACCCGAACATTTTCGTAAAAGTCCGGGTTCGAGTTCGGTGTTCGGCGCTTTCTTGGCGCTTTTTGAAAGGCTGCAAAGCAGCCAATCAACAAGTGTCATACTACTTGCCCCAAGAGGCCATCACAGCCATGCCTACTATTGGCATGGCTGTGATTGGCCAGTGCAGCATGTGACCCAGCCTCTATTTAAGCTGGAGTCACGTAGCGCTGCACGTCACTCTGCTGATACAAGTGTAGGGAGAGGTTGCAGCTGCGACGTTAGGGCGAGATTAGGCAGATTAACTCCTCCAAAAGACTTCATTCAGTGATCGATCTACAGCTGTGGATCATTGAACTGCTGCTATTCAATTGCTCACTGTTTTTAGGCTGCCCAGAGCGTTTTTCAGTCACTTTTTTCTGGGGTGATCGGCGGCCATTTTGTGGCTTGTGGTGCGCCAGCACGAGCTATCACCAAGTCCATTTAACCATCAATAGTGTGGTTATTTTTTGGCCATATACTACATCAAAGGCAAGCTGAGCCTGTCACCCAAGTGCATTTAACCATCAATAGTGTGGTTATTTTTTGGCCATATACTACATCAGGGGCAAGTTGAGCCTGTCACCCAGCGCCTAAAAAATAGGCCTCACATTTATATTCATCCAAATCTGTCATTACTGTTTTAGCTGGTCAAGTTATTTAGTGTCCGTCAAAGCACAGTTTTTGTTCTGGGTTAAAAAACAATTCCCAATTTTGCAATTCTCAAAATTAGTGGTTTCTGCTCTATCAGGCCTACTTTAAATCTATCCCTAAAAGGGTATATTAGATTCAAGGTGCTGATAGGGTAATTCTCAAGAACTTCACACACACGCTACAGTGCAGATCCAAGTCTAATTCTGTCCGTAAACGTATACCTGTCACCCAGAGCCAAAATAATAGGCCTCAAATTTATATTCAGCTAAATCTGTCATTACTGCTGTGCCTGTATTAGTGTAATACGGTACCTAAATAGATAGCCAGATAGTGTTAGGTGTCTGTAAAAAATGGCCTGAATTTGAATTCAATACATTGGCCTGAATAATATTTTTCTTATTGTGGTGAACGGTAGCAATGAGGAAAACATCTAGTAAGGGACGCGGACGCGGACGTGGACATGGTCGTGGTAATGGTGGTGTTAGTGGACCCTCTGGTGCTGGGAGAGGACGTGGCCGTTCTGCCACAGCCACACGTCCTAGTGTACCAACTACCTCAGGTCCCAGTAGCCGCCAGAATTTACAGCCATATTTGGTGGGGCCCAATGCCGTTCTAAGGATGGTAAGGCCTGAGCAGGTACAGGCATTAGTCAATTGGGTGGCCGACAGTGCATCCAGCGCGTTCACATTATCTCCCACCCAGTCTTCTGCAGGAAGCGCACAGATGGCGCATGAAAACCAAGCCCATCAGTCTGTCACATCACCCCCATGCATATCAGGGAAACTGTCTGAGCCTCAAGTTATGCAGCAGTTTCTTATGCTGTTTGAAGACTCTGCTGGCAGGGTTTCCCAAGGGCATCCACCTAGCCCTTCCCCAGGGATGGAAGAGATAGAATGCACTAACGCACAACCACTTATGTTTCCTGATGATGAGGACATGGGAATACCACCTCAGCACGTCTCTGATGATGACGAAACACAGGTGCCAACTGCTGCGTCTTTCTGCAGTGTGCAGACTGAACAGGAGGTCAGGGATCAAGACTGGGTGGAAGACGATTCAGGGGACGATGAGGTCCTAGACCCCACATGGAATGAAGGTCGTGCCACTGACTTTCACAGTTCAGAGGAAGAGGCAGTGGTGAGATCGAGCAAACAGCGTAGCAAAAGAGGGAGCAGTGGGCAAAAGCAGAACACCCGCCGCCAAGAGACTCCGCCTGCTACTGACCGCCGGCATCTGGGACCGAGCACCCCAAAGGCAGCTTCAAGGAGTTCCCTGGCATGGCACTTCTTCAAACAATGTGCTGATGACAAGACCCGAGTGGTTTGCACGCTGTGCCATCAGAGCCTGAAGCGAGGTATTAACGTTCTGAACCTTAGCACAACCTGCATGACCAGGCACCTGCATGCAAAGCATGAACTGCAGTGGAGTAAACACCTTAAAAAGAAGGAAGTCACTCAGGCTCCCCCTGCTACCTTTTCTGCTGCTGCCGCCTCGGCCTCTTCTGCTGCTGCCGCCTCGGCCTCTTCCTCCGCCTCTGGAGGAACGTTGGCACCTGCCGCCCAGCAAACATGGGATGTACCACCAACACCACCACCTGCGTCACCAAGCATCTCAACCATGTCACACGGCAGCGTTCAGCTCTCCATCTCACAAACATTTGAGAGAAAGCGTAAATTCCCACCTAGCCACCCTCGATCCCTGGCCCTGAAAGATAGCATTTCTAAACTACTGGCCTATAAAATGCTGTCATTTAGGCTGGTGGACACAGACAGCTTCAAACAGCGCATGTCGCTTGCTGTCCCACAGTATGTTGTTCCCAGCCGGCACTACTTCTCCAAGAGAGCCGTGCCTTCCCTGCACAACCAAGTATCCGATAAAATCAAGTGTGCACTGCGCAACGCCATCTGTGGCAAGGTCCACCTAACCACAGATACGTGGACCAGTAAGCACGGCCAGGGACGCTATATCTCCCTAACTGCACACTGGGTAAATGTAGTGGCGGCTGGGCCCCAGGCGGAGAGCTGTTTGGCGCACGTCCTTCCGCTGCCAAGGATCGCAGGGCAGAATTCTTTGCCTCCTGTCTCCTCCTCCTCCTACTCAGCTTTCTCTTCCTCTTCTTCCACCTGCTCATCCAGTCAGCCACACACCTTCACCACCAACTTCAGCACAGCCCGGGGTAAACGTCAGCAGGCCGTTCTGAAACTCATATGTTTGGGGGACAGGCCCCACACCGCACAGGAGTTGTGGGGGGGTATAGAACAACAGACCGACGAGTGGTTGCTGCCGGTGAGCCTCAAGCCCGGCCTGGTGGTGTGCGATAATAGGCGAAATCTCGTTGCAACTCTGGGACTAGCCGGTTTGACGCATATCCCTTGCCTGGCGCATGTGCTGAATTTGGTGGTGCAGAAGTTCATTCACAACTACCCCGACATGTCAGAGCTGCTGCATAAAGTGCGGGCCGTCTTTTCGCGCTTCCGGCGTTCACATCCTGCCGCTGCTCGCCTGTCTGCGCTACAGCGTAACTTCGGCCTTCCCGCTCACCGCCTCATATGCGACGTGCCCACCAGGTGGAACTCCACCTTGCACATGCTGGACAGACTGTGCGAGCAGCAGCAGGCCATAGTGGAGTTTCTGCTGCACCACGCACGGGTCAGTCGCACTGCGGAAAGCACCACTTCACCACCAATGACTGGGCCTCCATGCGAGACCTGTGTGCCCTGTTGAGCTGTTTCGAGTACTCCACCAACATGGCCAGTGGCGATGACGCCGTTATCAGCGTTACAATACCACTTCTATGTCTCCTTGACAAAACACTTAGGGCGATGATGGAAGAGGAGGTGGCCCAGGAGGAGGAGGAGGAAGAGGGGTCATTTTTAGCACTTTCAGGCTAGTCTCTTCGAAGTGACCCAGAGGGATTTTTTTTGCAACAGCAGAGGCCAGGTACAAATGTGGCCAGACAGGGCCCACTACTGGAGGACGAGGAGGAGGAGGATGAGGAGGAGGTGGAGGAGGATGAGGATGAAGCAGGTTCACAGCGGGCTGGCACCCAACGCAGCTCGGGCCCATCACTGGTGCGTGGCCCATCACAGCTTGTCCTTACCTCTGGGCAGCCTGGAACACATGAGCGACTACATGCTTCAGTTCCTGCGCAACGACAGCAGAGTTGCCCACATTTTAACGTGTGCGGACTACTGGGTTGCCACCCTGCTGGATCCATGGTACAAAGACAATGTGCCCACCTTACTTCATGGACTGGAGCGTGATAGTAAGATGCGCGAGTACAAGCGCATGTTGGTAGACGCGCTACTGAGAGCATTCCCAAATGTCACAGGGGAACAAGTGGAAGCCCAAGGCGAAGGCAGAGGAGGAGCAAGAGGTCGCCAACGCAGCTGTGTCACGGCCAGCTCCTCTGAGGGCAGGGTTAGCATGGCAGAGATGTGGAAAAGTTTTGTCACCACGCCACAGCTAACTGCACCACCACCTGATATGGAACGTGTTAGCAGGAGGCAACATTTCAATAACATGGTGGAACAGTACCTGTGCACACCCCTCCACGTACTGACTGATGGTTTGGCCCCATTCAACTTCTGGGTCTCCAAATTGTCCACGTGGCCAGAGCTAGCCTTTTATGCCTTGGAGGTGCTGGCCTGGCCGGCGGCCAGTGCTTTGTCTGAACGTGTATTCAGCACGGCAGGGGGCGTCATTACAGACAAACGCAGCCGCCTGTCTACAGCCAATGTGGACAAGCTGACGTTCATAAAAATGAACCAGGCATGGATCCCACAGGACCTGTCCATCCCTTGTGCAGATTAGACATTAACTACCTCCCCTTAACAATATATTATTATACTCAAGGGCACTTCCTCATTCAATCCTATTTTTATTTTCATTTTACCATTATATTGTGGGGCAACCCAAAGTTGAGTGAACCTCTCCTCTGTCTGGGTGCCGGGGCCTAAATGTGTGACAGTGGCCTGTTCCAGTGGTGGGTGACATGAAGCCTGATTCTCTGCTATAACATGAAGACTGATTCTCTGCTGACATTAAGCCAGATTCTCTGTTACGGGACCTCTCTCCTCTGCCTGGGTGCCTGGGCCTAAATATCTGACAATGGACTGTTCCAGTGTTGGGTGACGTAAAGCATGATTCTCTGCTATGACATGCAGACTGATTCTCTGCTGACATGAAGCCAGATTCTCTGTTATGGGACATCTCTCCTCTGCCTGGGTGCCTGGGCCTAAATATCTGACAATGGACTGTTCCAGTGTTGGGTGACGTGAAGCATGTTTCTCTGCTATGACATGAAGACTAATTCTCTGCTATGACATGAAGACTGATTCTCTGCTGATATAAAGCCAGATTCTCTGTTACGGGACCTCTCTGCTCTGCCTGGGTGCCGGGGCCTAAATATATGACAATGGACTGTTCCAGTGGTGGGTGACGTGAAGCCAGATTCTCTGCTATGACATGAAGACTGATTCTCTGCTGACGTGAAGCCAGATTCTCTGCTATGGGACCTCTCTCCAATTGATATTGGTTTATTTTTATATATTTTATTTTTATTTTAATTCATTTCCCTATCCACATTTGTTTGCAGGGGATTTACCTACATGTTGCTGCCTTTTGCAGCCCTCTAGCTCTTTCCTGGGCTGTTTTACAGCCTTTTTAGTGCCGAAAAGTTTGGGTCCCCATTGACTTCCATGGGGTTCGGGTTCGGGACGAAGTTCGGGTCGGGTTCGGATCCCGAACCCGAACATTTCCGGGAAGTTCGGCCGAACTTCTCGAACCCGAACATCCAGGTGTTCGCTCAACTCTAGTGATGTGTTGGGTTTGCCCTAGACATAGCGTTTTCTTTGATGGATGAAAAGTTAAATTTTAGTCTCATCAGACCAGAGCACCTTCCTCCATACATTTTGGGAGTCTCCCACATGCCTTTTCACAAACGTGCCTTTTTGTTTTTAGATGAAAGTAATGGCTTTCTTCTGGCCACTCTGCCATAAAGCCCAACTCTATGGAGCGCACGGCTTATTGTCGTCCTATGTACAGATACTCCAGTCTCTCCTGTGGAACTCTGCAGCTCCTCCAGGGTCACCTGAGGTCTCTGTGCTGCCTCTCTGATTAATGCCCTCCTTGCCCAGTCCGTGAGTTTTGGTGGGCGGCCGTCTCTTGGCAGGTTTGCTGTTGTGCCATGTTCTTTCCATTTGGTTATGATAGATTTGATGGTGCTCCTGGAGATCATCAAATATTTTGATATTTTTTTATAACCTAACCCTGACTTGTACTTCTCAACAACATTGTCCCTTACTTGTTTGGAGAGTCCCTTGGTCTTCATGGCAGTGTTTGGTTAGTGATGCCTCTTGCTTAAGTGTTGCAGCCTCTGGTGTGTATATGTAATGACAGATCATGTGACACTTAGATTGTACACAGGTGACATCATGTCACTAATTATGTGACTTCTGAAGGTAATTGGTTGCACCAGAGATTTTTATGGGCTTCCTAACAAAGGGGGTGAATACATACACAATTTTCTGTTTTCTATTTCTAAACAATAGTTTTATTTATATATTTTTCTCATTTCACTTCACCAACTTAGACTATTGTGTTCTGATCCATCACATAAAATTCAGATTAGCGAAACATAGAACTTAAGGCTGTAATGTAACAAAATACGAAAAATGTAAATGGCATGAATACTTTTGCAAGGCACTGTATGTATGAAGTAAAATGGTGCTACGCTCTGTTTTACTGGATTTGTCCTAAACAAAAAGGTTTGGGTTAGTCTGCCATCTAAAAAATTGCAAATTTTGGGCCGAACTTGGTTCAGTATAAACTGGTTCGCTCATCTTTACTTCATGCTTTACCGCTGCTCTCAACTGCTAGAACTCGTCCCACGGACTACACTAGTACAAGGTTTTGTGTGTCACAATACACTCCATAAAATTATCCAAGTCAAAGACAGTGGAGCACTATGGCTGGAACCAAAGTGGCAGAAAAAGATCTGGAGTCATGTAACCTGTCAGTTTTTATATTGTTTTAATTTTTGTTTCGTTGTTTTTTTTTTCTATTTTTTTTATTTTAATATTTATTGATCAGAATTACAATTTAAATGTGAGGCTTTAAGAAATTGTTTTTCATTTTTTTTTATACCATTTGAAAAAAAGGACCAAAATGAAACACAAAATCCTCGATGTCAATCGGTTCATTATTTGTTATTATGTCCGTACACAGGGGAAGCCCTGGAGCCCTCTCTGGAATTCCCAGATATAGATCACCCTGCACATGAAGGTATAAAATGTCCGTATTATGAAGCTTCATACACCTATGACTATTACACTTGCTGAATCTGCACTATTATGTGTGTGATGTTTTTTATTCCCTATTAAGGCTTTTGCTCTAATTTTATACAATATAATATACAGGATTTTAATATCGTAACGTTCTACATAACACATATAAAGCTGAGGTGAGCACTTATGTCCTAATCGTAAAGGTTTTGTCTGGTTTCAGTTAATGGGATAGAAATGCTAAAAAAAATCATTTGTGACATTGATTTACAGGTTTCATTTTTACAGGGATCACTGTGCGGTACAGATGTCAGGTAATTTGTATTCTGTGGGTCAGTACTAGGAAAACATTAACACATTTTTATATGTCGTATTATGTTTTAATACTGTATTTAGAAAGTGTAAATATTTGCCCAAAAAAAATCTTGCAGCAATAAGAGGGCAATTCTATCAAAAAGAAGAAAATCTAAACTTTTAATAAATCTTATCTAAAAAGAGACATAAGTGCAGAGTGATAATAAAGATAGGAACAATCTTACCGGTACGCTGGTGGTGCAGTCAACACGTATATACCGGACTTGCTGGATGAAAACTCTTTTTTGCCAGTCAATCTGTGGTTTTTATTGATGATATTTTGGATTACATTATCTTTTGTTGACTTTTTATTCAATTTTAGGTACAGTTTTGACTTTGCTTTACAGCGTACAATATATGGGATAAATACGTTTACATTTTAATAATTCTGGCATTTTTGTGACACAGCGATGGCAATTATGTTTATTGTTTTGTTGATGTTTATATGAAAGTGTTGAAAGCAGGTTGATTTTAGTTTTCAATTATTTTTGTCTCTTCTTTTTTTTTACTTTACTTTTACTTATTTTAGCCCCCTTTATTGCAGTTGCATTCTATGTAAAAATTGCTGTGTTCACATTGAGTTCTAAGGCAGGACTCGATAGGAACTTTACAATGGCAGGCCTTCACAAGAACCATGGCTGCTGTAGCGATTAAATGGCTTCCACAATCTGGCCACAGTTAATGACTGCTAAGATGACCTTGGCTGCAATTCACCATTGTATCTGAGCCATTAAATGTACTGGCAATGGATGTTGGCATAGCAGGCATCCACTTATTTATAGGCACTATGAAGTTTACCTTCAATTACTATATAAAAAAAGTTGCATAAATCAGTTGTACCAGTTGATTTAGTAATATCATATTATGGTGCGATCTTATGCCATGGCCACAAAATGGCTGAAACAAGGCCCTCAACAGCCGAGTGATTAAATGGCCAAAGAGAAAGGGGGAGAAGGCGCTCATAGGTGGTGGTGGACAAGATATGTTGTTATCTGCTCCTAGCCAGGGTGAGTGGTTACTACTCACCTTGGTTTGGTTGTACTTTATGTAGTACAATTCCGGTGGAGGTAAAATCGTAGGGGTGATCTGGGTTGGTGCAGCCGAATATCGTCCAAGTTGACCATGGGCGGGAGCCAAGCCTCCACTTTGGTGCGTATTGTGGTATATGGGGGGGAGCTCGTCTGCACTAGGTTCGTGCGGTGAGCGGATGGACACAAGGCGCAATTCACAACCCAGTTGAGGATACAAAATATTTTTAATTTTTTTGGTATGCAAAGACGACGCGTTTCGGGGTACGCAGACCCCTTTATCAAGTCTGTATCCTTGTCACCGTAGGCTAAGTGGAGGTCACTCTTGTTGGAGATCCCTTTTGGGGGGTGTATGGCGGTCCGCACTGCTTGATGATGCGGCCGATGAGTGTCCTCCTGTGGTAGCGCTTCTGCACGTGTAGCCTGCGGTGTCCCCCTAAACGCGTCGTCTTTGCATACCAAAAAAAAAAAAAATATTTTGTATCCTCAACTGGGTTGTGAATTGCGCCTTGTGTCCATCCGCTCACCGCACGAACCTAGTGCAGACGAGCTCCCCCCCATATACCATCAACAGCTGAGAACTGTTTATTCCGAGTTCATGGTTATTTGCAACACAGTAACAATTGGCACTGAATAAACAATCATTTCTAATAAATTGATACAGTAGAGCGGATCCCCCTCAGCCATATGATGGCCGTGCTATGAGGCCCTGCCCTAAGAGTAAAATGCCTCTTCTCCATTTATCGGGGGCCTTTCCTTCTCTCCCATCTCCTAAACTCACTCTGAATTCCCTGATATAATCAGTTTCTAGAGTGGAAACAGATCTTCAGCTTCACTCAGAGATCAGGGTACATACAGGTACATCTCAATAAATTAGAATATCATCAAAATGATAATTTATATCAGCAATTAAATTTAAAAAGTGAAACCCATTTATTAAATAGATTCATTACACACAGAGTGATCTATGTCAACTGTTTATTTATTTTAATGTTGATGATTAGGGAATAGGGAAATGACTTAAAATAACATAGAAAATAAAAAAATAAAAAATAATCTTAAACTAGAAGGCGGAGGTCAAAGTGGAGCAGGAGGTTAAGAAGGCAGTGGACGTGGCGGTGTAGGTGGAAGCGGCGGCGGTGGAGGAGGAGGAGGTTGCCAACACAATTTTTTTTTCCTTGCTTTATTTTTATTTTTTTTTATAAATTTAGGAAGACCCCAAAACATTGGGAAATAGAAAAGAGAATGCAAATAGAAAGTGCACTGGAGTATAGCAATGGCTGGTTGCGGCTGGTAACCTGTCACATATGTAGAAAGGTATCTTTAAAATAGAAGGGACATTACCAACCGTGAATTTATAGACTAAAATTTAGGAAAACCCCCAAAATTATATGAACCAAAAATAAGTGTTACATAGGAAGATCAAACGCCTGCTTGAAAAGTAGGGTTTTCAGTGCACGTCTCAATGAGAGAAGACTGGGAATCATTTTCAGGGCCAGAGGTAGGTGGTTCCCGAATCTGGCCCCTTGAGCCGAAAAGGATCTACCTCCATGTCTGATCTTATTATCTTGCGGGATGTTAAAATTCACAGAGTTACTAGACCTCAATGTCCTCAACGGGGCGTACCTGGTGAATTTACGTTGCAGGTACAAGGGCCCCACACCATGGAATACCCTATGCATCACCGTTGTTGGACGGGGAGCCAGGTGTACCTCACACCAAAAATGGGTATATGTCACCCACTGAACTAACAGACGGATAAACTATATTAATTTCCCTGACGCGTATAAAGTCTTGCGTATCTCACACCAAAAATGGGTATATGTCACTCATGGAACAGACGGATTAACTATTATATTTTTGTGTCAGGGGTACAAAAATGGTGCACTGCACCCACAAAAATCACTATAGGTCACCCACAGAATTAACAGCCAGATTTATTATTATATTTCTGTATCAGGGGTGCAAAGCTTTACAGTTCGGCTTCGCTCAACACTATTCATAAGCCGTTAAATGGTCCCTCAGTCTGCTTCAGTAGGCTACACAATGGGGGGGGGGAACTTCTAACTTGACAGTTGTCCAGAAGACAGTCATTGACACCCTCCACAAGGAGGGGAAGCCACAAAAAGTCATTGCTAAAGAAGCTGGCTGTTCACAGTGTATCCCAGCATTTTAATAAAAAGTTGAGATTAAAATGAAGTGGACAGCAGCTGGAGTCAGTGCTTCAGGAGCCACCACACACAGACATATCTAGGACATGGACTACAACAGTCGCATTGCTTGTGTCAAGCCACTCATGACCAAGAGACAACATCAGAAGAGTCATTCATGGGAGTAGTAAGAGGGTATATGTTTCGTCAAACTAAAAGTGACAGGTACCACGCCCCCTTTTATACAGATAACCCCGCCCCTTTTTATATTGATTGATATTGTTTGATATAAAGTTTATATCGCTTGATATAAAGTTTATATCGCTTGATATTGTTTGATATAAAGATTATATCGCTTGATATTGTTTGATATAAAGATTATATCGCTTGATATTGGTTGATATAAAGATTATATCGCTTGATATTGGTTGATATAAAGATTATATCGCTTGATATTGTTTGATATAAAGATTATATCGCTTGATATTGTTTGATATAAAGATTATATCGCTTGATATTAATTTTATATCGCTTGATATTGCTTGATATTAAGTTTATAGTGTGTGCTATTAAAATTTATAGTGTTTGCTATTAAAATTTATAGTGTTTGCTATTAAAATTTATAGTGTTTGATATTAAATTTATAGCGCTAGCTATTAAAATTTATAGTGTGTGCTATTAAAATTTATAGTGGTTGCTATTAAAAATTTATAGTGTTAGCTATTAAAATTTATCGTGTTGGATATTAAAATTTATCGTGTTTGATATTAAAATTTATAGTGGTTGCTATTAAAAATTTATAGTGTTAGCTATTAAAATTTATCGTGTTTGATATTAAAATTTATCGTGTTTGATATTAAAATTTATAGCACCTGATATTAATTTAATATAATAGTATTAAAATTAAACGATGACGAATATAATTCGGTTAAAAAGCTTTATTTATTTCCTTATTTGCAACAATCACGTAGGGACAGACACGTTTGATTGTAATTACAGCATCGTATACATAAGCGTTTCATGCGTTTTGTTACAAATGATCGCACAATACGGTCATTTTTTCTAAAATCGTTAGTGAACATTTTTAAAACATTTTCAAAAGACATTCCTTTAGCGAGACATTGTAAGATATAGATACAGTAATGGCCACAGACGGAACTAACGGCGTCTTGTATTTGTCTGTTTTGATATCTTATAGTCTTAGAATTTTTATATAAAAACTGCATAAAGTCGCCAGGAAATATTTCATTTGCGGGGGATAAACCATAACTATCAAAAAAATAAGATATATCATTCGGGTATAATATAATTAAAATCCAATGCTTCCCCCGCTGAGATGAATTATCCGTATTTACAATGTAGGCAGCGGGCCTGTCGATGATTTTACCTCCAGGTAATAAATCACATGGGAATACACCTTTAAATATGCGCCTGGCATTAATATCAGCTTTAATAACACAGGCAATTTCATAATTATTCATTTTTATTGAAAATCATATAATACCTCCCGACGATTATTTATTTCAATAATATTTTCATGAACTGAATATACAATCATATTAATTGTGTTTGCAATCGGCTCGGCAAATCTAATTTCAGCTCTCAGATTGCCAGTTTTTACTAGAGAGAAATGACCGCCGGGCTCTTGATCCGGCGATAAATCAAAAGCGAACAAAGTGTAACCGTTCAAGAACTCGTGTCGATCGACGGATAAAGCGTTGTCGGCCTTGTGTTTCCCCGAAATATGTACTAGGGACATATATTCACGAACAGCTGATTCGTCTTGGAAGTTAGGTTGAAAAAGTTTTGCCGGTATCTGTTGACCATCCAAATATAAGGCTGCATAATTTACATTATAGTGGTTGAAGCACAAAGGATTTCTTTGGTAACTCCCGGAAAATGATTCGTTATCCACAAACGATAGTATTACTGTTTTTGGTAGGTTTCCGAGGAAAAGATTCTCGTGGTTGCAAATGCGAGTACCGGCGGGGATGCTATACACTTTAAGCGATGCCTGATCTATCGAGTACTTCGCGTTAGCTGTTAACAGAGCGCGACTGTGACCGATTCTTACAGCGGGCGATACTTGTACTCTTTTGACAAACAGGGAAGCGTGCTGTATTTGGACTTTAAAATGGGCCGCCTCGGCCGACATAAGGCAGAAAGTGTCTTTGTTTCTGGTCAATTTTATCTTTAGGTCTAAACCGTTCAGTATTAGCTTCGGTTGATTAAATATATCGGCGTAAATGGGGCCCATTAATTCAACACTCTTAGATCGGGCTGAATACTTTGCTCTCCTGCTGAAGCCTTCATTACGCCCGTCGATAACCCGGTCATCATGATGCCCCGCTGTGTCTTTATAGAATAAACCGGCGGTAAATTGGGACGCTAAAGTTTGTGAATTATAATTTATTAGGGACTCTATATACGCTCTATACGTATAAAGGTTGTCGCTTCTTGAAATCAACGTGTCGCCGAGCGTTATATCCAGTTGATTAAAAAGACTCGCTATAGGGTAGTTAATAAGCGCAACGCGGGAGCCTTCGGGTATGGGGGTGTTATCAGGACTAACGATTTTGCAAACAACGTGTAACAAGGTGTTATTAACCTCTTCACGACCGCAATCTGTATATATACGTGATAGCTGCACATACCCCGTGCAGCTATCACGTGTATAGACGTCAAGCCAGCTCTTTAATCCAAGCGCTGCAAAGCTTCTGCCCGAGCCCTGCTGCTGTCACGGACAGCATACAGTCTAGTAATGCCAGCAAGGGGCCAATCAGAGTGGCCCCTTGCCGGCAATCGATCCGATTGGTTAGTCTGTGCAGACTAACCAATCGGATCGCGGCAGTGTTAAAATGCCGGTTTCAGGCTCTGATCTGCGCTCTGCAGATCACAGCCTGAAATCGGTAATGTGTCCTGAAGCCCCCGATCTGTGCCCCCTTCTTGTCCTTCTTCTTACCCTGCCCCCGATGCGGTCCGCCCCCTCCTGCCCCGATCTGTAATAAATAAAATGCTGCGCCCTGCCCCCGATGCGTCCGCCCCCTCCTGCCGCCATCTGTAATAAGTAAAATGCTGCCCCCTGCCCCCGATGCGTCCGCCCCCTCCTGCCCCGATCTGTTATAAGTAAAATGCTGCCCCCGATGCGGTCCCCCTTCTGTGTGTGATGGCGGCGGCTCCATTCCTGAGCCGCCGCCATCAGCAGCGTGTGTCAGCTCTATGCTGACACTGCTGTAACCGCATAGATGCCGCAGTAGCGGCATCCATGGGGTTAATAGAGGGAGGGGGCTCCCTCTCTCTCAACCATCAGGGCTGCTGCGATCGCAGCGCCCGATGGTTGCCATGGCAACCGGACGCTTTGCAAAGGAGTCCGGTTGCCATGGCATAGGCGTCCGGTGCTGCCACCTACAGGCATCTGATTGTATTATACTTTGCAATGCAAAAGCATTGCAAAGTATAGTACAACCATCAGCCCCACTGGATCTTCAAGATCCAAGAGGGAACTGATAAAAAAAAAATTGAAAATAATAAAAGTAAAAATAAATAAATATGTAAAAAAAAAAATCCTTTTCCTATAAAAAAAAAACAAAAAAACTAACAAAAACCACACATATTAGGTGTCACCGCGTCCGTAGCGACCATCTCTATAAATATATCACATCATCAACCCCGTCCAATAAACACCATAAAAAATAAAAACGGTGTAAAAAAATAAGCCATTTTTGTCACCTTACATCACAAAAAGTGCAACAGCAAGCGATCAAAAAAGGCGTATATACCCCAAAATAGTACCAATCAAACCGTTACCTCATCCCGCAAAAAAAGCCCATATTTAAGACAATCGCCCAAAAAATAAAAAAGCTATGGCTCTCAGACTATAGAGACACTAAAACATCATTTTTTTGGTTTCAGAAATGCTATTATTGTGTAAAACTTAAATAAATAAGAAAAAGTATACATATTAGGTATTGCCACGTCCGTAACGATCTGCTCTATAAAACTGTCACATGACCTAACCCCTCAGATGAACGCTGTAAAAAAAAAAAGAAAAAAAGGTTCCAAAACAGCCAATTTTTTGGCCACCTTGTCCCATAAAGTGTAATAATGAATGATCAAAAAATCCTATGTACCCAAAAATGGTACCAATAAAAACCTCAACTCTTTCTTCAAAAAATGAGCCCCTGCACAAGACGATCGGTAGAAAAATAAAAAACATATGGCGTTCAGAAAACCAATCCAGCAAAATCTGCCTTCCAAAAACCATACGGTGTTCCTTTCCTTCTGCGCCCTGCCGTGCGCCCTTACATCAGTTTACGACCACATGTTGGGTGTTTCTGTAAACCGCAGAATCAGAGTAATAAATATTGAGTTTTGTTTGGCTGTTAATTCTTAATGTGTTAAAGAAAAAAATGTAATAAAATAGAAAATCTGCTAAAAAAGTGAAATTTAGAAATTTCCTCTCCATTTTCCTTTAATTCTTGTGGAACACCTAAAGGGTTAATAACGTTTGTAAAATTGGTTTTAAGTAACTTGAGGGGTCTAGTTTCTACAATGGGGTCATTTATGGGGGTATCTACTATATAGGCCCCACAAAGTGACTTCAGACCTGAACTAGTCCTTAAAAAGTGGGTTTTGGAAATTTTCTTAAAAATTTTAAGAATTGCTTCTAAACTTCTAAGCCTTGTAACGTCCTAAAAAAATAAAATAACATTTCCAAAATGATGCCAACATAAAGTAGACATATGGGGAATGTTATGTAATAAATATTTTATGAGGTATCACTTTCTGTTTTAGAAGCAGAGAAATTGAAATTTAGAAAATTGCTAATTTTTATTTATTTTTGGTAAATTTGGGATTTTTTCATAAATAAAGGTGATATATATTGACTCAAATTTATGACTGTCATGAAGTACAATGTGTCACGAGAAAACAATCTCAGAATGGCGTGGATAAGTAAAAGTGTTCCAAAGCTATTACCACTTAAAGTGACGCATGTCAGATTTGTAAATTTTGACCTGGACACTGGGGCATCAATGACCTTTGGTCATGAAAGGGTTAAGATCGTAATAATATTCACCGCTGCCCGTGATGTAGAATTCCAAAGGGGCATTGTCAGTGATTGCTGCGATTGGCTGTACCTCTACATAAAGCGATTTTTCAATGCTTGTTTGGGTAGGCGGTATTTGAAAGATATCCAATTCTGATTTGGCGTACTCGGCGGAAGCATCATGCACGAAAGCCATAGCGGGTGACTAGAAGATGTCACTCGGTGAACGACTTCTTGTTTTCTGGCGGCGACGTCTCTTAGGTTTTGCTACTTTATTCATAAAAGTTGGTAAGACAATGGCCGCGCGTTCACGTTTTCTTTTACGCGTTTTTTTACGTATTTGTACGACACCCGAGCCCTCCTGGCGCTGCGCCGACCTATTTATACGATCCATAAATGCGGTCGAGGCCGTAGTGACAACGTCTTTAGCAATGTTACGGGCGGCTGTTTTCACGTGTGGTTTTACAAGCTCCACACCTTTCTTAAATAGGGGAACGACACGTCGGAACAGACCCCTAAATAACCCGGCGAGTCCAGAACCATGCATGAATTCAGTACCGTGAAATCCGTCCAAGCCATGACCGGCTTGCGTTATGTAATAATGCGTATATGCGTCTGGGTCACCGTACACTCTCTGGGACAACATTTTAATGCGTCGTCACAGCGCGCGGTCTAAAGTGTAATCGCACAATAGTCTTACCGTATTTGAATTTAACAGGTTTAGCCTGATCCGTGAGTATCGATATTGTGATCGTGTCAAAATGATGTTTACAAACAGGTATATAGTCCGGCCGGTGATACTTTTGCGGGACTATATCACCATTTTTACCGCCTAACTCGACAGTTCTTAAAAGTTGTACGTAACTATCGCCAACAAGTTGATGTTGGACGATATCGGTACAAACAAATAATGTATAAAAACCAGCTTTAATATCGGAATTAATTTTTTTCTCTTTTGATGAAACTAGAGCAAGCCCCTTTATACCGCCAACATGATGTTCTAAAACAGGTAAGCCGGGTCCTTTGTAGCGGAGAGTGATGTGCTCGGTGTCTACATTCTTGAGCGACGGCGCTTGCGAATACCCCGTCAGCCCCAAAATATTCCCCAACTTCACACAAGGCATGAACTTGTAGGCTGGTGAATTCAGTACATAAACGGTTCTGTCAATATCGTCGTATCTTAGACGCAGTTGATCGGGAGGTATTTTTATAGATTCAAGTTTGCTATTAATGGCTTTGATGAGATCGTGCATATTGGCGTAATAACCCGATTTAACAGAAAGCTCACTGATCGACTCGGAGCGCTGTGCGACGTAGAATACACCATCTCCGGGGCCAAAGGTTTCCCACGTATGTGGATACTGAATCTCCACTAAAGCAACTTCGTAAGGGCCGCGAAGATGCACCGCTTTTGCTAACTTAGTGGTGTAATCGGCGATGCTGTTTTCGGGATAAAGTTTGGCAGAGGCGTTGCAGGGCAGCGTGATAAAAAACGATCCAAATGTTGTGAGACGATCAATGTTTTTTGCTTGTGCAATGTATCTTACTTCTTTTGACATTAACGTCTGTATGGTATGTATTGTCTGCACTTTTCCACTTTAATAAACAGAAGTTTAAAAAAAAAAAAAAACGATCCGTCCTCCATAGTTTACAGACGCATCAACTGTTTTTCAGGTACCCAAGAGTTAAACTTAGTAATAGAGTAATGAGCGAGCACTCATACACTTGGCAACCAGATTGACATGTGCAGAAAATATTTATTATATCCCCATAAAATACAAGTAATAAAATTTATAAGAACAATGTAGCAATAATATACAACATTACAGTCACATATATTGTGGTAGATATGATCAACACTATATTCATATGACTCAATAGTGTCGATAAATTCAATAATATATATCACACCAAGAAACTTCAAGTATATGCTGTTATTTGGGAAGAGGGGGTATTATCTTCTAGCGCTCTATCCCAATTTGGGAAACTGAATGTCACTAAAAATGTTGTAGGTGTATTCACTGGGAACGCAATATGTTCATAAAGTGTCCACAGGAATCCTGATAATGTGAAAAGTCTCTTATAGCTGATCCTTTTAAGCTCGATATGAGCTTTGGATTGGAGAAAACTTTAAATCGATGTTTGGCTTACCGTCTAGCGTCTGCTGTCTCCCTATTGCTTCAATGGAGCTTTAAATATTTGCCGGCTTATTCAGTCGCTCCATACAGCAAGCTGGTTTAAATTTCGCAGGAGTTCCAAAGATCGCAGGAGTTGCCACTCTGTTCCGCAATTTCCTTTGGTGCAGCTTTCGACGATAAGAATAGTTAATCCTTTACTGTAGAGATTTTCTTCTGTATGGCCATACAGTATTATCGGAGGCTTTTCAATGCAGGTACATCACTTGTTTCACCATACGCGTTACGGGTAGATTCACTCTCCCTTCCTCAGTGGTCAAGTGTCTGCCTGCTCTGCCTCCATTTTTATCCATTCCTTTGATTGCTTCCCAAATCTCGGACACCTGTTGTTCATGCTACTCCCAGTTTGCAAGGGAATCCTCCCACATAATCAAGGGATTATTCTATACAGCCTTGATTTAAAAAAAAAAAAAAAAAAAATTTTTTTTTTTTCCTCTTGCAGTTTCCATGCGTTTTTTATGCGTTTTTTGGGGACACATGCGTTTTTTGGCCCAGATGTCCCAATTGGTGTGATATATCATTATGTGAAATATAAACTTGATATCTGATTGCCAACACTTATAAAATGACTTTTTATAATAAAATATTATTAAACAAATTTTCAAGATTAAAATATCAATATAAGAATATAAAACAATAAATAATAAATGTGAGGAATCTTGAAAGTTTCATAGGAATCCTAGAGTTTGATACAATTATTCGGATTTGATAGAGAAAGAAGGGTGGGTATCTCGGAGCCAAGGACACGTCGCAGCGCCGATAGACGGCCTAGCATGCGACGTGCCGTCGGCCTCGAGACATCCAACCTACATAAATCCAAAAATTTCCAACTCCGAATTAAGGCCTTTCGGTTGTAGAGATCCAGCAGGATGATGTTTTTGGTAGCGATAAAGCTATGGCAGATGTCTTTAGAGAATTAGAGGGACTGCTACAGAAACAACTCAGACAGTATTGGGAGATAAGGTCCCTACAGCAGTATATAGAGCATGGTAAAATTCCTAAGGGGTTAATTTTGAATAAAACCCCAGCACAAGATCTCCTGGATGAGGAGTTTGAGGTGGAATGGAACAGATTACAATTTTCCTGTTCCATTTCACTCATGCAACTCATAATAAAAAGGAGAACAGCACTATTGGAAGTGCTGAATCAAAAAATTGGAAAATTAAAAGACCACCTTGAAAAATTCTCTAGAAATAGTGAATTTGAAATGTGGCAACAAAGACTCTGTAGTGGATTAGATAAAATTGAGAGTGAGATCATTAATAAAAAAACTAAAAAACACCAGAATACACAGAGAAATCACCAGGGTGAAAGATCTGGGGAACAAATTCCCTTATCACAGAATGAGATCCCAAAAGGGAAGAAAAGGGAAGGGGATAGGGATCGGCAGGGCTTATCAGACAGCTACTCAATCTCTGTGACTAACAGATATGAGGAGCTGTCTGATCAGCATTTTTTAGATCATACCCCAGCACATCACAGAGCACGAATACGGCACAGAGAAAGGACACCTCCCAATCACAGTTTAGAATCACCGACACATCACTACAATTTAAGACCCAAGAGCACTTATCAATACCAGAACACAGGGAAGGGACAACATCACATATCACAGAGACAGGATCACCATGCACCCCAAAAGATGAACCACATAGAACAAGTAAGATACCAACACTCAAGACACAGAGGAGGGTCAGAAAGACAAGACGAAGTAAGAGGAAGAGACACATATCACAAAAGACATCACTAGCAACGGATCTCAGCGCAATAATTAACTTAAGTTCAACCACCCTGACTAAAACCCAAAATAATCTGTTAGAGAAAGGTCTGAAGTTTGCCCCCACCAATAAGATGGATAAATTCTCTACGTATATAGGAGTACAAAAACTAATAAGGAATATCTGCCTCAAAAAATATTTTATCAAAAATCCAATTGTGAGGAATGAGAAAGTGATAGTTGAAAAAAACGTAAAAAAGACAAAAAACCCTAACAAAAACCTCCTAAAAAATAAATCAAATATGTTCCCAAGGAGTGAAATCAGTAAAGAAATAGGAGCCTTTCAGAAGTGTGTAGAGGAAGATATTTGCAAACTAAAAGCTAGACCAAGAGCCACAAACAATCTTACCAGAGGAGAGTTTGAGGCATTGAAACTACTACAAAAAAACCACTCCATCACTATACGCCCCGCGGATAAGGGAGGTGCGGTAGTGGTGATGGACACAATTAATTATAATAGGGAATGTCTCCGACAACTCTCAGATGGGGAGACCTATCAAAAATTGGGGGGAGACCCCCTTGAGAGATTTGAGTTGGAGCTCAGGAGATACAGTATGGACGGATTGGATAATGGTACGATATCACAGCAGGAACTGGATTTCATTTTGGGCACACAGAGGAGGCTACCATGCTTCTACTGTCTGCCCAAAGTGCACAAAAATCCGAATGATCCCCCAGGACGCCCTATCGTCTCAGGGATTGGATCTATCACATCCAACCTGTCCAAATACATAGACGTACAGTTACAGCCAATAGTCAAGAAAACCAATTCCTATATTAAAGATACGACCCAAATCATACAGATTCTGGAAAACTTAGATGTCCAGACTGGATGGATTATGGGTACACTTGATGTTCAGTCACTTTATACTGTGATTGAACATCAGCAAGGAATTGATGCTGTAAAAATGCAATTAATAAGAGATGGCTCGTATGGAGCAATAAAAAAAGAGTTTATAACGAAAGGAATAGAGTATATCCTGAGCCACAACTACTTCTTTTTTGAGGGGGAATTCTTCCTGCAGAAGCGGGGTACCGCCATGGGGACCAGATTCGCCCCCAGCTATGCTAATTTATTCTTGGCCAAGTGGGAATATAACCACATCAAGCCAAGGCTGGGGACGGATCTGGCCCTGTGGCGCCGTTATATAGATGATGTGATCTTCATCTGGAAAAAGAGTAAAGAAGAATTGGAAAAATTCCTAGAAACAATCAATATTAATAATTTAAATCTGGTCTTTACCTCAAACATACAGGAGAGCACCGAATTCTTGGATTTATTAATCACACAATCTGATAATAAATATATATGTGAGACATTTCGTAAATCCACAACTAGAAATAGTTATATCGATTTTTCTAGCTGTCACCTGCCGAAATGGCTGACAAATGTTCCCTCTGGTCAGTTCCGTAGGATTAAGCGGAACTGCACAGAGGGACATACTTTTGAGATGGAAGCCATTGAGATGAAAAGACAATTTATTGAGAAGGAATATCCTGAAAACTTAGTGGAGGAGTCACTCAACCAAATTAGGAAATCAGATAGAAGAGAGTTCTTTAATAAGGAGGACAATAAAGATAAAAATGAGATGGATAATGAGAAAGATAAAACACAAAATAAAGAAGAAGCCATGAGAGTTGTTCTTCCATTTAATGAGAATTATAGGAAGATTCAGAAAATTATTAAAACCCATTGGCACCATGTGTTGAATGACAAAATTGTGGGACACTTACTCCCGACTGTTCCGACGATTACCTTCACTAGGGCACCCAATCTAGGTATCAAGGTGGCCCCTACCGTAAAACCGTGGAAACAGAATAAGTTGAGTTTTTCAGGAACTTGGCTGAGTTTGAAGGGTTTTTATAAATGTGGAAGGTGTATGGGTTGTAGAATGAATAAAAAACCCCGCCTGACGACTAATGTCCCCTCGACTCAGAACAACTATAATTGGGAGATAGAAGATTGTCTTACATGTGACTCCAGTGGAGTTATCTACCTTCTCCAGTGCCCCTGTAACAGACAATATATAGGACGTACCAAGAGGCCATTCAAAAAAAGAGTGGCCGAACATATTGCCAACATCAGGAAGGGGTACGATAAACATTCCCTATCTAAACATTATAAAGAGATGCATAATCAGGATCCATCAAGTCTGGTGTTTACGGCACTGGAGAAGGTGGAGAAACACTGGAGAGGCGGTGATTTTATCAGACAAATGTCTAGGATAGAATCCAGACGCATTTATGAATTTGGATCTCTACAACCGAAAGGCCTTAATTCGGAGTTGGAAATTTTTGGATTTATGTAGGTTGGATGTCTCGAGGCCGACGGCACGTCGCATGCTAGGCCGTCAATCGGCGCTGCGACGTGTCCTTGGCTCCGAGATACCCACCCTTCTTTCTCTATCAAATCCGAATAATTGTATCAAACTCTAGGATTCCTATGAAACTTTCAAGATTCCTCACATTTATTATTTATTGTTTTATATTCTTATATTGATATTTTAATCTTGAAAATTTGTTTAATAATATTTTATTATAAAAAGTCATTTTATAAGTGTTGGCAATCAGATATCAAGTTTATATTTCACATAATGATATATCACACCAATTGGGACATCTGGGCCAAAAAACGCATGTGTCCCCAAAAAACGCATAAAAAACGCATGGAAACTGCAAGAGGGAAAAAAAAAAAAAATTTTATTTTTTTTTTTTAAATAAAGGCTGTATAGAATTATCCCTTGATTATGTGGGAGGATTCCCTTGCAAACTGGGAGTAGCATGAACAACAGGTGTCCGAGATTTGGGAAGCAATCAAAGGAATGGATAAAAATGGAGGCAGAGCAGGCAGACACTTGACCACTGAGGAAGGGAGAGTGAATCTACCCGTAACGCGTATGGTGAAACAAGTGATGTACCTGCATTGAAAAGCCTCCGATAATACTGTATGGCCATACAGAAGAAAATCTCTACAGTAAAGGATTAACTATTCTTATCGTCGAAAGCTGCACCAAAGGAAATTGCGGAACAGAGTGGCAACTCCCGCGATCTTTGGAACTCCTGCGAAATTTAAACCAGCTTGCTGCATGGAGCGACTGAATAAGCCGGCAAATATTTAAAGCTCCATTGAAGCAATAGGGAGACAGCAGACGCTAGACGGTAAGCCAAACATCGATTTAAAGTTTTCTCCAATCCAAAGCTCATATCGAGCTTAAAAGGATATGCTATAAGAGACTTTTCACATTATCAGGATTCCTGTGGACACTTTATGAACATATTGCGCTCCCAGTGAATACACCTACAACATTTTCAGTGACATTCAGTTTCCCAAATTGGGATAGAGCGCTAGAAGATAATACCCCCTCTTTCCCAAATAACGGCATATACTTGAAATTTCTTGGTGTGATATATATTATTGAATTTATCGACACTATTGAGTCATATGAATATAGTGTTGATCATATCTACCACAATATGTGACTGTAATGTTGTATATTATTGCTACATTGTTCTTATAAATTTTATTACTTGTATTTTATGGGGATATAATAAATATTTTCTGCACATGTCAATCTGGTTGCCAAGTGTATGAGTGCTCGCTCATTACTCTATTACTACATTTGCCTTTAAGAGAGGGTGGGGTGATTCCCTCTATATGAGCTTGCAGCACCATACCTTAACTACTTGCTAGTGAGCCACCACAACCTACCACTAAGAGTTAAACTTGTCGGGGTAACCTATCCACTTTACAAAACACAGCGTTTTACCACGAACTTTCTTCTTTTTCAGTATTTTTTCTATCCTGTAAACTCGTAGCTTGTCGAGAGTTACTTTTTGGACTTCCTCCGGGTAGAATGAGCCTTCAATGAGCTCATCGGACAGGTCTTTCAACTTATAAAGGGGTCGGAGGCCCCGAGTGTTTACAGCGTGAATTTTAAATATCTCGTCCGTATAGGTTTGTTCATACCCCTTTGTAAAAACCCCCTTATAACGCACAATTCTGACGTGGTCACCTATTTTTAATAACGGTTTAACTTTTTTAATAGTATCGTAACACCCGTAGATATTTTTCCAAACGGTTAAAGAGTTCTCTTTTGTCACATCGACGGGGCGCCGCCTTATAGTTCTGTGGTATGTGTGGTTATAACTATACACCAAGTCTTGTAACTTGTCAATGTACCTGTACGTGTTTTGTTCTCTAAGATAACGCCACATTTTAGTTTTCAGCGTTCTATTAAAACGCTGACCAACGCAGCCTTAACAGCGTTTGTAGTTAAAAAATGATGTATTTTATAGGTCTCACAAAGACGCCTCATAGGTTTGTTTATAAACTCACGGCCCCGATCAGTCTGGAGCTTTCGGGGGGTTCGGCCGCTTAACTTAAATATCTGCTCAAAAGCGGTAGCCACGGTAGCGCCGGACTTATTTGAAAGGCCCGACACCCAGGCATATTTAGATAGAATATCAACGACCGTCAGCAGGTATTTTACACCATTATTTTCTTTAGAAAAATCCATCATCGACACAAGATCTGCCTGCCATTGAGCATCTATATCAGACACCATAACTTTGTTCCTTGTAAAAGATTTTTTAACAGGTTTGTACAATGTATAAGTATCCTCGTTGCTCAACCAGTTTTTTACAGAGTCTTTTCTTATTCCAAATTTCCGTACTTCTCTGAATAAGGATTCAACGCCCCCATAAGAGCCGACCGCTTTTGGCGTGTAGTATTGCTTTCGCAATATTTTGCTTTTTGCAGGCATTTTAGCTGTGTTTTAATCAGCGTCTACTCAACAACACGTCCTAACTGTTTATACAATTTTAAATAATCAAGCTATTATATTTATTGTAAAAATAAAAACAGACTACATTTTTATCTAAAACAGTTTATGTAGCGTAAATAAAACATTATAAGACATTACACACAAATAAATTTTATATACATGCAAAGTAAAAATTTATGTAAAACAAATAAAAACATTATAAGCTGTTTAATACAAAGAAAGTTTATATACAATCGTCAAAGTAAGAAAATTTACAACGTTAACCAAGCAGCTTGCAACAAGGGCGGGAGCCTCTTTTTAGGTAATAATGAGCCCCGGGTCGACACAGTAGGCGATGTTAATAACAACGGAGGGGAAAAAAGGGCTTCGAGCCTCGTCAAAGGGCTCACTCAGTGCCCGTTTTTTCAAATTATCGAAAAGTTCTCTTGTTCTTGTATTACCGATAACCGTTGACGGGGTGTTCAGCTGTGCGATAGTTTCCATAAAATAGTCACAACCGTGAGGTTTAATCTTAGGCAGACCATGACTCTGGGTAGCTGTTCGAATCAGGTCAATAATGTTGGAACCGGTTACAATTTGTTCTTTGTAAATGAACTCACCCATAGCGTTCCAGTACGGCTTATTACCAGCGCGGTACAGTTTACTTAACAATAGTTCTGCATTTTTTCTATAACGTGTGTTAATACTGTCAAGTATCTCATTAGTATCTGTGCTGATTGAGGTTGCATTTGACAATTGTTGTTGATCGGTTTGCGGCTGCGTAATCAGGGTTGTACCAGGCATTTCTTTACCGGACTGTTTGTTGAGCATTAAGTACCTCTGTAACACGACTGTGTATCTCTTAATTTTTTCATCATCTGAATGGTCATTTCTGTGTAGTATTTCGTTAATCTCATCATCTAATCGCCGTATGGCTGTTTGGCGTATATCTGTTGCATCTACAGACGAATTTTTAAGCCTGTCCATTTCATTTTTGGAAACCAGGAACATTTTCTCTGCATACTGCATTATGAGCCGTAAGTCTTTGGGCCAGCGGATACAAACTCGGTAATGTGGGCGTCGTCGGGTATTTCACTAGTTAGTTCACCGAGAAAGTCACCCATGGGTGGCGACCATGCAGCCCCCTTACTCACGAATATGACTGAGTCTGTGTCGTGATAAAGGCAACGTTCCTGCAGCCTGTCTAGGAGCTTGTATAATTCGAGTCTGGCATAGGCGGTTGTAAAACAGGCTATAAAAATGTTTGTGTTTTTGTTGTGGGTGTAGCGCTCTTTTACATATCGCCAATTGACTAACGCCGTATCGTCATCGATGAAATTAACCTCGGAGAGGTCGTAGTATGGCACAAAAGCTAGTTTGAAAAGTTCGTCAGGGTCCGTGACTATGCTGGTACGTGACAAGTTAGAACGCTGTCCAAACTTACCCCACAAAGAGTTTAGGAACAGTTTTGAAATTTGTCTTTTTGCTGGGTTTACAGCTATCTTATCAGAACGCAAGCAGACATCTTCTTTTTTTAAAAATGCCGCTATGTAAGCCGTTTTTTCAGAATCCGTTTTACACCAACTGGGATAACCGGAAGCCTCCTGTTTATCTCTGAGGTGTAATTTGATGTACGGGGCGAACAGATCGTCTGTTGTGTTCGGAAAATGCCAGATCTCGTAGATCTCGGCAATCCTGTAACCTTTTTCAACAGCTAAAACTAGTTCTATGGTGCACCATGTACCGGTTAGGGAACGCTCATCATCTGTGTGGGTGCAAATGTCTTTCAGACAGTTCAAGGCACAGGTGTAACATAGAGGAAACATTAGTTTTTTATTTAGCTTTACAGGCAGGACCGGAAAAAATAAATCTCTGGGCGGGTACACTTTAACTCGGGCAATGCCAAAGTATTTTTTGATGTATCCAAAATGATCATAAATGATTTTTGGGTGTCCTACAGGGTACGTCTTAGTTTTATTAACAAAAGGATACAGACTGGTGAAATCGTAATAATGCACTGTTTCATTGGCCTGCACCTTGTGATAAAGTTTAATGGCGTTAGTGCGCCCGCCGTAAAGCGCGTCACGAGGATCCAAAGGAGTCGGGAATTTCATTTTAAACAGAAAGTCTTTGACCCCCGAATCGTTTGCAATCATTTCCCGCCACTCGTGTTCCCACAGGACATGGACCGTAAAGCCTTGTCTCTGTAGGCGGCTTTTCCTGACTAGGAAAGATTGGTATAGCTGCCCGTAGGACGTTTTAGTAAGTTTGTTGCTGTCCTGATCGTTATAGCACACAGGACACCCGTGATAAAAACAGCCCTGAAATTCAAAAGCGGTGTGTTTACCGTTAACAAAAGCATACCCGTCCAAAAAATATTTACCGACCTTTTTTTCACCTCCCTTTAACGCGTGTTGTATAGAAATGCCTTCAGCATGTTCAAGGTACATGAGCCACTGTATAGCGGGTGTTGAAAAGCGTTTCTGGGTCTTGTGGTAATTATCTGCCGGGACAATCGCTATGGTATTTTTGGGTAGAAATTTAAACCGATACATAGCCATGCACACGGATGCCAATGTGATAAGTTGGAGCGGATCAATACATTTAGTGACCGTTCTGTATTTCTTTTCACGTTTAATGTATTGCAGAACTTTTTGTTCCGTCATAGCCATAATCGTGTCCCTGTAACACTCACAGGCCCTTCTCAAAACCTCCACATCCTGCTTACAGTAAGCTTTTAACTCCTCCTGAAAATTAAAGGTATCATTTTTATGTTTCTCGTACCAATCTGTGAATTCTTTTTGCTCACAGGGCATCATGTATTCGATGCCGTAACACCTAGCGGCCGGTAGGCCGCCTATGTAGTTTTGATTTTCGGCCGTGTTGAAAAAATGCGGGAAGTGACCCCTGGCGCCTGAAAAACCCATAGCCTCGGGCATCTTGCTGAGCTTCATAGGCATGAAATTCAGCGAGTCTATGAATCTAATTTTTAAGTCCTTCAGGATAACGCACATTAACCGGCCTCCTTGATTTATAATATCAATTTTAAATTTTTCATTAATCAACTCCTGTAAAACAAAATAAGCGTCGTAGCGTCCTGCATTGTGCGCTATAAACGTGTAACCCGAAAACTTACCGTCTGCAAAAAATCGCACAAAGTCCCGCGTACAGGATTTTCCGCTAAATTGCCAGGAGTTTGGGGCGTATAGTGTGGTTGCGTAAATGAAATTGGGTATATGCAAGCCTGTTTCTTGCATGCATTCAAAATCGTAAAAGATATACTTGTCAGTCATTTTTTTGGGGTTGTATGGCTGCATGTAACAAACATGGTCGTCAAATTTGTCAACCTGCCCGCCGCAGATGGTGCATTTTAACCCGTTACATTTGTGCTCATCGCCGCAGTCTATATATTTGTAACAAAAGCCGCAAAAAGTTTTTTTCTTACAAAGAGCTTTATCACTAAGTGCCCGGTTTCTATGTGTTTCAAAACAAGCCTCTGAGCGGCAATACGTCCTACATATCGGGCAACGTGTGTTATTAGACTGTTCAACACAATTCGGGCTCTGGCACGCTTTACAAAACTGCATACACCCGTGTCGATATTTATGTTTGTATACAGTGCAACAAACGTCGCAAAAATAGTCGAAACCGATAAAGGCTTTTAGATTTTTTATGCCATAATAATGCTTATCATGGTGCAATATATAGACGGTCTTTTCTTTAGCTGTGTGGTCTGTGTGATAATAACGCCACTGCCCCCTATTATGGTACAAAATTTTAATTGTGATGTTTAATTTTTTTTCAAATTCAGCAATGTCCGTAAAAGACACCAAATGCCCCTCGGGTATTTGTAAGTCTCTATGCAGTTGTCGAGCTTTCTCTAACAAGGCGACGTCGCTTAAAGAAGCACCCTCCAAAATAGCGTAAACACTAGAGGCCAGACAGACGTTATTATCGTAATTATTAAAATCGTATAAATGTTGTTTTTTACGATCAATAATACGACTATATGCGACACCGCCCAAACGTCTTCGGGACCCACCACGGCGACACCTGACAATGATGACAACTAGTTTAAGTGTATTTCCAGCTATGCACTCCGCGTTACTCTGTAATGCGTTAGCGATATTGTCCAAAAATGTTTCGACTCTAAAACCATCTCTAGAATATCTATTAGAAAAAATCGAATCAAACGTTTCGCCGCCATCTAAACGCAATTGTATGAAATCACCCGGCTCGACGGCCCGTAAAATCCTATCTAACAATGTCTGTATAGCAGCGTGTATTGCTTCAAGAGCGTCAACAAATGAGCGAATTTCTTCGAGGTTAGCGAATCTGAAGTGTTCCGTGTACATGGTACTATTAAAATTCGCTAAGTCACGCTGTTGATGATATACACGTTCTAGATAAACGGAACTAACGTTTTGTGGTTCTGGGGGATCGTCTGTAATAGCCGTGTTATAGGGCAAGTCGCCATTTTGTGGGCCGCCGGACTGAATACGCGCTGATTGCGTATTTGACTGCCTGTTAGTGTGCAAACTGTTTGGACGGCTGGGCCCCGCTTGCGCTGTCTGCGATTGCTGTTGTGCTTGTCCAGCATTCAGACGAGCCGCCGCAACAGACTTGTTACGACATTCCTGTCTTTTTTTGCGATCTATTTTGTTCGGACGCGTCGGCGGCGTATTGTTACGCCGGCGAAGCCTTTTTTCTCTAGCTATTTTAGAACGTTTAACTGAAGAACAGATTTTTATAGCCTGTTTTAACTTTCGAATCCTAGCACTTACAGTTGTTTTTGAGCTTTTAAAAGGGCGTCCACCTCCACCAGTCATCACTAGTCATTCGCTGCCTAGCAGCTCTTTTTCAAGAGCGTCAAGATGCGTAATCAGTCGTATGCATTTGTTACGCGTAGCGTGTATTTGCCCCTCAGTATTTTTGTTGGGGCTGTTAAACGCTAGAGACGTAGAGTCTTTAACGTAACATTTTAAATGCAGTGCTACGCGTGACATTTTGTCATTACATTTCGCGATATCCCGCAATGCGTCGTACGTCTCGCCACCCCGGCAATAACAGGAATGGACAAGAGGCGCGTATCGCTGCTGGGGTTCGCTTATCTGTTGTCCGTTACTGCTTGTGTCTGGTGTATCAAACGTGATGCGCTTTTTACAAGGTATTACATCTTGCGTATTGGTCACCGTTGTTATGTCGCATAAATCTGTAATATCATTTATTACACTAGTTGGCTCACCACTCTGTAGAACCGGCCGAGGCTTTGTTAGAACTCCAGCTATCGGTGTAAACTGCTCCTGCTGCTGTTTTGTGGTTGCTCGCCGTCTCTCTTTAATGCCTCTGGCTTTGTTGCTTTCTTTTCTTTTGGCTGAAATTTAAAGACAAACATTAAGATATAAGTATTAAGAATTTCAAGCTTGCTAATTAAAACAACCCCCCCACCACCCGCGAAATATAGATAGGTAATTGATCTATAGATATGTAGCTAGAAATATAGCTAGATAAATAGCTAAATTGATCGAATTTAGATAGTTGTGGGGGTATTTGGATGCCTAGAGACATAGATAGATAGATAGATAGATAGATAGATAGATAGATAGATAGATAGATAGATAGATAGATAATTTGATAGAATTTAGATAGTTGGGATATTTGGATGTATGGAGACATAGATAGATAAATGGCTATATATAGATAGCTAGTTAGTTAGATAGATGGATATATGTCATTATGACTTTTATTAAAAATTTAAAGACCAGCAGCAAGATGTATGTGTTAAGAACTTGAAGCGGGCCTAATTAAAACAGAGCACCGTGTAATATTAACTTACGGGCATCAGGGCAGCGGCTAGTCGGCAATGCATGATTTTCCGTCAGCCAACTGTCACGGGCGTTAGTGCACAACTCTGGCGGTTCTGGGAATGAAACAGTTCTGTTGACACTGGCGCCACTACCAGGCATCTGAAAAACTTTAAATTACAAGGTTTGATTAGACACCATTGTTTATACACGCTTAAAAGTTATACACATTGCTGTTTGAGCTGCTGTAGAGGACGCATTACCTGTTGTGCTAGATTTCTTTGACGCCGCTTTGGAGATACCGGCCATGGCCATTTTTCTTTTCAGCGCTGCATTTTAACAAAAAGTATTAGACTTCTAGACATTGTTTAAAATATGTTACAGCAACAATACGTTTTGGGACTTACGCGCTTTGCCCCGCTTGCTACGCTTTTGTAGGGCCTCATTGGAGCGTGTCGCGATGTCCTCAATTGTATACACTTTTCTTTCCATCGCTGCATTTTAAAAAAGTGTATTAGAAATATCGATAATGTTTAAAACAGCCAACATCAAAGAAGCCGATCGAGCCTTACGTATTCTGTCTAGCCTTGTCGCCTGTTCATGGCGCCCTGGGGTTGTGAGATCGATAACTTGCGATGGCTCGTTCTCCTTTAGCGAGTCAGAATAGTTTTTGCGCGTAACTTCAATGTTTGAATGTCCTGTATTTTCAGTCTCAACGTCTCTGTTCACAATTCTTAAAATGTCGCTGATTTGTGTGCCTGTAATAAAACGTTCATGAAATATAACGAGCTCTAAAACTATATACGTAATAAAAGCATAAGATGGTTATACTTACCGGCCAGGCAAGGAGACGTCGGATTGTAATTGGGTTCGTTTGAAATATCAGTATGAGCTAGCGCCATACGGTGCGAATCGTCTGAAAACATTTGTCCCCCACCGCCGCTAATGTACGAATCATAGAAATCATCGCCCGCTATAAGCAGCTGCACATCGGGTATACTGTCATCTCCCCATAAATTTTGGTAAGAATCCATCTAAACAAAATGTATATTGTTAGTTAAAATATAGCAACATTTGTCGGATGTAAAAGAAAAAGACATTTAGTTAGTGACGCATTACGACCTATAAATAATCACAGTTACATAACTACAGATAACATAATTCATATTAAATAAATAGTAAAAGCTTTAAAAGCACAACCGCCAAATGGTGCTTACCTTTTGATGTGTTTATTGCCTTAGGGACCTATGCCTGTATGTGCCTGCGTATCTCTGTGCTAACCATGCCCAGAATGTGTCATGTTTATATAGGCTGGGGGTCTTGTTGTAAACCACAAAATGTTGCAACTATTAGCACATTCATTAGTTGCGATTTTCACAAATAGTTAGATTATATTTTATACGAATTTATATGTATATTATAGGCCTTTTTATGCTCAAATCTTAATTTTATATCAAAAACTTATCAACTGTTATAAATGGGTATAGCCAAAAAGATTTTTTAACAAAATGAAACTTATCAAGCTGTATAATTTGCTATAACTGCATATCAAAGAGGTTGGCTTTTATACCAAGACCTTGTGTTTACACATTAAGTAGTTGCTGTCTTTCAAAAAGTTAGATTATGTTTTATAAGAATTGATATGTTTATTATAGACCTTTTTATGTCCAAATCTTAATTTTATATAAAAAAAAAAAAAATGTATCAAAGTGTTAGAAATGGGCATATCCAAAAAGATTTTTTATCAAATGAGACTTAACAAACTGTATAATTTGTTATATATGCATATCAAAGTGGTATATGAAACTTAACAAACTGTATAATTTGGTTGGCTTTTATATTAAAAAAAAAAATAAAAAAAAATTGTGCTTTTGTATTCATTTGGAAACTGCCTGACATTAGATTATGACATTAGATTTCACCATTTGTAGTAAGCTGCCAGGAGGCTTTCAAAAAACCACAATGTCCTCTTTTAGTCCTAACAGTAATCTGATAAGAATGTCTGGGGGGTGTTGCCATCTGTAGTAAGAATCTGGAAGACGTGATAAGACCTTAATGGCCAAATACAAATGTAGTAAGAATCAATATAAATTTAAGAGCAAATTTATTTATTTTTAATTTGTAACTGTCTGACATTAGATTATGACATTAGATTTCACCATTTGTAGTAAGCTGCCAGGGGGCTTTCAAAAAACCACAATGTCCTCTTTTAGTCCTAACAGTAATGTGAGAAGAATGTCAGGGGGGGTGTTGCCATCTGTAGTAAGAATCTGGAAGACGTGATAAGACCTTAATGGCCAAATACAAATGTAGTAAGAAGCAATATAAATTTAACCGCAAATTTATTTATTTTTAATTTGTAACTGCCGGACATTAGATTTCAACATCTGTAGTAAGCTGTCCTGCGTCTCTAAGAAAGTTCAACTTCCTGGTTTAGACCTAACAGTAATCTGAGAAGAATGTCTGGGGGGGGGGGGGGAGGATGTTGCCATCTGTAGTAAACAGCTGTCAGAAGTGGTAAGACCTTAATGGACGAATACTATATATATATATATATATATATATATATATATATATATATCAAGCAATATCAAGCGATATAATCTTTATATCAAGCGATATAATCTTTATATCAAACAATATCAAGCGATATAAACTTTATATCAAGCGATATAAACTTTATATCAAACAATATCAATCAATATAAAAAGGGGCGGGGTTATCTGTATAAAAGGGGGCGTGGTACCTGTCACTTTTAGTTTGACGAAACATATACCCTCTTACTACTCATGGGCTAAGGATGAAAATAAATGTACGGCTGCTCATTTCTCCAAAGTCCTGTTTTCAGATGAAAGTGAGTTCTTCCTATTCCTATCTACAGTAATTCAAAAAGATGTCAATCAGTGGCTGGGGGCAAGTGGGAGAGAATTCTCAAATCTAGTGAAAAGGAAAACTAGCTTAATTACCAAATCAGATTCCACCTTTCATTTTCCATGGGAGCTCTGAAAAAGGAAAGACGGAATCTGATTGATTGCTATGGGCTGCTAAAGGTATTTTCATTTACACCAGTTTCCAGAAATCTTCCCCAATCCAAAGAGGAGCAAGGTGACCACCAACAAACAAATGCTACAGTTAAAAATATCACAGTGAAGTTATCATATTACTCCTAGCAGCACTAACCAAATAACTTCATGTACTGTAGCAAACAAAATACCCCCTAGAAGCACCAAATAAGAATAGAACAACTTAACTCCCTAGCTCCACAGTGCAGGACACAATACCTATCCAGGCACAGCAAACACATACTAATGGAAGCTATCCACCTCTCCCCCATTGGTAGTAGGAATTCCCTTAAACCACCCCTTCCAACTGGCAGCACTTCCCATGAGTCCTGGTTAAGGACCTGTGAACTTGTGTTCATATAATCGTAATATCACCACAGGTTCTTCACACATTCTATACATGGAAACTGAACTGATAATACAGGGATCTACAGGGAGTTAAGCCCAGGAGGCATATGTTTCCCTGCCTCTGGTCCAGCCCGCACTTTCCTCCTTCCCGTCTTCATAGACTTCTATGAAGTACAGCTGTAACCAAGTCTCTCAGTGAAGCAGAAAAGCCATTTCTTTGGAGACAGATTCTGTTAGTGAATTCAGTGTGAGAGAACGGTTTAGGAAGTCTAAGTGGAGAAAGAGGCATTTTCTCTAGAAAATATATTTTATTACATGTATTACCTTTGTTTGTACCATGGATTTATGAGACGCTGTTTGTAATCAGAGGTACACGTTAACGATTTTTAAGGATCAAAGGTGTTGATATCTAGAAGGCAGAAAATACATAATACACTATGATACTGCCACTACAAACCATCATGTAATTACTTGTATGTGGTATGCTATATAAGAGAAGAAGCTCTTATAGTATAGTGAGAGTTTAATGTCTAGAAGAAACATATGTCCTTTATCTAATATCTTATATTCAGAACTTTTTCGAGGAAAAAAACTTTTACCTGACAACCAGAAATCTTACTTACATTCTTTTATCTCCAGATGGGTTTAACAAATAACATCACGTCCATTATCCTTCTGGGATTCTCTGATCTTCGAAACTTCACATTTCTGTTCTTCCCACTGCTTCTTATTATATACTGTGCAACCATTTCAGGAAACCTTCTCATTATGGTCTTGTACTTAGTGAGTAAAACCCTTCAGTCCCCCATGTACTTCTTTATTACACAGCTATCATTATGTGACCTCCTGATGACTACAAATGTTTCCCCTGTCCTACTTCACTCCGTACTGTATGGAGGCAGTACTATGACTCTCATCAGCTGCATCACCCAGTTTTCAGTGTTTGTAATATCAAACACCTCAGAATGTCTTCTTCTGTCCTTGATGTCTTATGATCGTTATGTGGCCATCTGTAACCCACTCCGTTATCACGTCATCATGACTCATAAATTTTGTATCACGTCTATAAATGAAATTTGGTTGGCAAGTTCTATTATAACACTGATCTATGCAATATATCTGTTTAGTTTGTATTACTGTGGACCACACGTCATTGACCATTTCTTCTGTGATTTAGTACCTATTCTGCAGCTCTCCTGCTCTGATACATCCATGATTCATACCCTGGATCTTGCATTGGGATTTGTATTTGTAATGGGACCTTTTATAATAATTGTGGTGTCCTACATGCACATTGTCATCACTATTCTGAAGATCCCATCCAATACTGGAAGACATAAAGCCTTCTCCACCTGCGGCTCCCACCTCATTGTAGTTTCCATATTTTATGGGACATTAATGATTGTTTATATGTTTCCTACAGAAGGACAATCACTGATTCTGAGCCATTCCTTGTCCCTGACATATACTGTGGTGACCCCACTGCTTAATCCTATTATATACACTTTGAGGAACAAAGACTTTAAAGAAGCTTTCCATAAACTTAAGACTATTTCCCCTTCATAATGGGCTCTACAGGCAGGACACTAGTTTAATATGCTACTTTGAAATATCAAAAAATTACATTGTACAGGATGGCCCACAAAAAAAAAACCCACCTCCAGCGACAGTATGACAAGACGAACGATTAAGTGTATTTTTTTTTTTTTTTTTTAATTACCCACTTATCACAAAAGATGGTAAAAGTGGTCCCTGTTCATGTCTATCAATATTTGGGGTCGTCATATTATGTTGGCTGATTCTGCTTGCAGCTCCTCAGAAGTGATGCTGCTGATAGTGTTTGTGATATTGGAGGCGGGCTACTTTTTCGTGGGCCACCTTGTATCAAAATAAATGATGGAGCTCAGTAATATCTTTAAGGTTATTATGGTAAAAAATAAATACATGAATTAATAATAATATTAATAATAATGGAGGGATGACCAAGACACATAAACTCTGGCTTGTGATCTTATTTAAAGAGTTTTTTCAGCATTTTCATATTGATGGCCTATCCTAAGGCAAGTTTATCAATATGAGATCAGCAGGGGTTCTACTCACAGCACCCCCACCGATCATTGGTTGAGGAATCTGCAGCACTCACTGGAGCTCTGCTGAGGGCTGCGGCCTCCACACAGCTTGCCAAGCAAATGATGTACATTGTACAGTGGCTGTTCTTGGTATTGCAGCTCAGGGCCATTCACTAGGCCATGTGATTGATGAATGTGATATTATGTGGTCTAAGAAGAGGCCTAAGAACTCACGGAGTGCTGGGGGGCCAGGAGTCGGACCACCTCTGATCATATTGCTGACCAATTTTGAGGATAGGCCTTCAGTATGAAAATCACGGAAAACCACTTTAATCAACATCCACCTCCTTATTGTTACATTGGTGGTCCATGGCCCATGACAATATTAGTGACCCATGGCCCATGCCACTGCCCCACGGGCAAGAGCGCCGCTTCATTAGCTCTGTGTCTGTTGCCACTCCTGAACTCTTGAAGCAGCCCAGGCGCCGGGTGCACTGCTCTGGGTGCAGCTGTTTGGATATTGTGCCAATCAACTCTGCTATATATGCAGTGTTGTTTAGCTCACCCTTTGCCTGAGCCTATAGGATTCTAGCTTGCTTGTTCCTGTGAAGGTATGCTCTATCTGTTTGTCTTCCTGATTCCTGGATTCTGACCCTCTACCTGATCACCATAATGAGCCTGAGATTCTTGCACTAATCTCAGCGTGTTATTAACTATGGGGGATATTTCTCAAAACCGGTGTAAAGGAAACATGGCTTAGTTGCCCATAGGAACCAATCAGATTCCAACTTTAATTTTTCAGAACTTCCTTGGCACATGAAAGGTGAAATCTGGTTGCTTTGGGAAACTAAGTCAGTTTTCCTTTACACCAGTTTGATAAATCTCCCCATTTGAGTCTTTCCTGATGCCATGGTGCCCCACACTGGTATCTCTGACCCCCGTGGGTCAGCTGTCAACCACACTGGGGCTACTCCAGGAGGGAGCCACATGGTGGCTCACCTGCAGCAATGTCCAGATCTCTGTGACTTCTAAGCTAATGTCCTTAGGTTTAGCCAAAATTCTAACTGGTTGGTTGACACAGTGGTTCCATCGTTACACTTATCTCTAGTCAGAAAGTTTTTTCCAAACTCTGAAGAAGATAGGGATTACTTAATGGGGGGGGGGGAAACTTTTTCTAACTTTTTCAGCCATACTAAAAAGCCCTTTCACAGTAAATGCTCTTAAAACATTGAGAGAACCATTCTCCAGGATCTTTTGCAAGAAAATATTCAAGAATAGGGATGAGCGAATGTGGAAGTTCAGGTTCGCAGGGTTCAGACAAACTTCAGGTCAAAGTTCGGGTTCAGGACCCAAACTTGACCTCAAACCCCATTGAAGTCAATGGGAACCCGAACTTCACTTTATTATCTTCCAGTATAACATGGTTATATTGGATAATAATAGCATTCTTAAGACAGAATGCAAAAGAATATGCCCATTTAGGGGTTAAAAAAACAACTCACCTCATCCACTTGGTCACGCTGCAGCAGCTTCTTCTATCTTCATTCAGCAGGATGTTTATTTTGTTTTTTTTTACCCTTAAATGACCATATTGTTTTGCATTCTGTCTTAAGAATGCTATTATTTTCCAATATAACTATGTTATAATGGGAAATGATAATATCACCTGAGAATCAAACCTAAACCTGGACTTCAGTGAAAAAGTCTGGGTTCAGGTTTGGGTTCAGGCACCCAAACTCACAAAGTTTGGTACAAACCCGAATTTTCCAGTTCGGGTTCGCTCATCCCTATTCAAGAAAGTAGACTTCTTGAACTAGTCGTATTGCCATTCGGACAACACAAGGTGAGTTATAAATTGGGTTTCCCTTCTAAAATCATCACTAGTGATGAGCAAGCACCAAAGTATTCGGGTGTTCGGCCTAAACACATTGCCATATTTGAGTGCTCGGCCGAGCACCCAAGTATAATGGAAGTCAATGGGAGAAAACCAGGCACCCCCTGTTCGGAAAGGGTGTCTGGTTCATAAAAAAGGTTAGAATTTGATGAAAACCCCATCAAAATGGTTTGTAAACAGCATTAGGAGAATAGCTGGATGCATCTTAGACTTCTATTGCGTATGTCATACAATAGATAACCACACAAAGGCTGTATGCCGAAAGCCAGATATGTGCCCAATCTATCCAGGAGACAGATAACGGCCAGCATACCTTACAATGGCAGCCTTGTGCACTATGAGACATTCCAAACCAGCTCTCATCTGACTGAGAACCAGTAAAGCTCAAAGTTATTTTCCATCTGTTGGATGGATTGAGTGAACCTGCACACCTAGATCAATATCATTTGGGCGATAAAAAGTTTTCCGATTGTCCTAACATAATATTCAATAACCTTTCTATACAGTTTTGTCATGTAAAAACTTATTTGCATAAACATGGGCATATGGGAAAGACATGCAAATGAGCAGAATCTGCCTTGTTTTTCAGCTGTCATAAGACTATGAAAACCAATAGATTTATGAACAGCGCCCTCTATTGGTTTTACAGTCTTATGACAAGTCTAATATTATTTTCAGAAGACTATGAAACCAATAGAGGGCACTGTTCATAACTCAATAGCGCCATCTATTGGTTTCATAGTCTTCTGACAAGAATATTAGACTGATTCTTATGACAAGCTTGTTAGTGTAGCCTTTTGCATGGAAAATTTGCGATTAGAATATTTGCGATCTACACTAGGATGATATCTGACACTGGGAAAGCTGGGTAATAACTCAGTGATAAAATCTGACACTGGGAAAGCTGGGTAATAACTCGCGATCTACATAATTATTACATAATATTCACTATATTGCTATATATTCGTTTTTTAGAATATTACAAATATTCTAAAAAATGAAAATAGAGCAATATAGTGAATATGATCTCAGCGAATTGTCTTGTGATAACACTATGCAACTAATAGAGGGCGCTGTAATCATGACTCCTGAATCATGACTCATGAACAGTGCCCTGTATTAGTTGTATAGTGTTATGACAAGACTATTTGCTGAGATCATATTTGCTATTTTGCTCTATATTCGTATTTTAGAATATTGCGAATATTCTAAAAAATGAATATATAGCAATCTGGCAAATATTATGTAATAATTATGTAGTAAGTTAGTGATAATATATGACACTGGAAAAGATGGGTAATAACTCAGTGTAGATCGCAAGTTATTACCCAGCTTTCCCAGTGTCATAAAGGTTATTTAATATTATGTTAGGACAATAGGAAAACTTTTTGTCGCCCTAATGATATTGATCTAGGTGTGCAGGTCCACCCAAGCCACCCAACAGATGCAAATTAACTTTGAGGTTTACTGGTTCTCAGTGAGATGAGAGCTGGTTTGGAATATCTCATAGTGTACAAGGCTGCCATTGTAAGGTGTGCTGGCTGTTATCTGTCTCCTGGATAGATTGATGACTTGCACATACCTGGCTTTTGGCATATAGCCTTTGCGTGGTTATATGTTGTATGTAATAGGAGTCTAAGATGCATCCAGCTAGCCTCCTAATGCTGTTTACAAACCATTTTGATGGGGTTTCCATTAATTTCTAACCTTTTCTTATGAACCCTCTTCTCTTCTGAGCAGGGGGTGCCTGGTTGATTTCCATTGTATTCGAGCACTCGGATCTGCCGAGCATTGCGATGCTCAAGCCGAACAGGTATTCAGCCGAGCATGCTCGCTCATCAATAGTCATCACTAATAGACATGGGATCACACATTTTGTTGTCAGGACAGGAGAAAAGATGACTCTTCTCTAACTAAAGGTACCTTTACATGAGTCGGTTATCTTGTCAGTTCTCATTCACTCGTTCAAAACGACTCGTGCTGTGCAAAAGCTGTAAACGAGCAAGCCACCAGCGACTAGCGACAGTCGGTAGAATTTCCGCTGGTCCAAACGTTTGTGTGGTCGTTCACTACACCCAAAATTACTCATTTGTCGCTCCATCATACCGATAATCGCTTTGTGTAAACATAACTTTATCTATTTTATACTTATCCATTACCCTTACATGTCAAAACCTCAACACTTTCAGTGAGTTATTAAACAAGCTGTTTATCACCACCGTCTACCATCCGTTTACCCAAAGTCAAATGTCACGGTCACGCTGACATTTCTTTTTTTTTTTGTAAGATATATATATATTTTTATTTTATTTTTTATTTTTTATTTCAAATAATCGTAATTTTTTTATTTCAAATAATGGAATAAAAGGAGTCTTACATAGTCCATAATAGGTTGTACAAGATATACAGTAGATGTAAACAAAAGATGTAAACAGTAACAACACAGTGAAACTGCAATGAGGACATAAGCAGGATTGAATAAGTGCAGTTGAATACCAACATTCCTAGTGAATCTGGAATGAGAGCAAATTTGTAATTTCTTATTATTCCTTACCAAGTAATGGAATTAGTGGGAAAGACCAGTAATTAGGCTGTTATACCCTCTCTTTTCACTGACCGGAGGGAAATTATGTATATACCCAAGCGTAGGAGTCGTTTATTTGTTAACAGAGGATTGCGTATGGTTAGAGTGATTGTGTCCCACCCATCTATCCCATCTAACACTGAACTTCTGTATATTGCGTTCCTCAGCAGCCGCCAACTCCTCAAATCTGTATATGCTATCAATCTTATCCCTCCACATTTCTGGGGACGGAAGTTATGTCGAAAGACAAAAACGAGGCAGAAGGAGGCGAGCAGCCATGAGAAGGATGTGGAATAAAGGGGGGATCTTAGGTATGAAGTCTGGAGGCGGAAGACTCAATAAGGCTAATTGAGGGGTTGGCGGTATTGAGGTTTTACATATTATATTACTCCTATCAAATATGTCTTTCCACCAGCTAGATACAGTGGGACAAGTCCACCATATATGGAGAAAATTTCCCTTTGATTCCTTGCATCGCCAGCATTCATCTGAACCTGAGCTGTTATATTTGTTGTAATGTCAGGGGTTTTGTACCACCTAGTTAGAATTTTGTAACCATTTTCCTGGATCAGGACATACCTTGACGATTTATGAGGGGAAATAAATAGTTTGGTTAATTCTAGCGGTGAAAAAGAAATTTCCAAATCTCTTTCCCATAATCCCACAAAGGCTGGTTTTGGCATGTTAATATGGGAGTTTAGTTTTTTATATATATGAGAGATCGGTTTACTTATTGCATTTTGGCTACTTATCCATCCTTCAAACCAAGTAATTGGCCTATGAAGTGACTGGAATGGAATGTGCTTAGAGATATATTTGTGAAGGAAGGATATCGGGGAGGGGAGAGAGTCTGAGGCTGAGAGTAGAACAGCTATTTCTTTTTTGCTTATTAACTTACCCTCCACATCAAACAGTGAAATAATGGGGATTTGGGATGTTCTAAGAGAGTTAGGGAGACACTGTTTCAGTTCTAGGGGGGCCAAGTCTAGTATGTCTCTTACTTGAATTAGGGGGAGGGTAGAGGAAACCCCCAATTGGATTCTTGAAACCACTTCCATACTGAGAGCGAGGATTTTGTAATCTGGTTCGTGCTAGAGAGAGAAATTACTTTACCCTTGTCACCTGTTAGAAGTGACCTGAAGGAGAGTTGGGCTATGGATGATTCCATGTCCACCCATGATTTATGGAGTGGCTCCCGAAACCAATCGAGGATTCTGGTCAGGTGAACAGCCTTGTTGTAGATTTGGGGGTCAGGAAGGCCTATGCCACCTTGATCTCTAGGCTTTTGCAGAGTAGTTGTCGCCAATCTCTGGCTTTTTTGTTTCCATATAAATCTGCGAATCTCTGACATCAATGTCCTAAAATGTTTTTTTCTTAACCGGAATGGGAAGTACTTGTTGTAGATAATTAAGTCTTGGGATGATCAAGGAAGTAACTAAGTTCTTCCTACCAAACCATGACAGAGTCTGGAAGTCTAAATGGTGTAACTGATCAGAAATAGACTGAAGTAATGGGGTGTAGTTAAGGTTGAAAAGGTTATTAGAGTCGGAACTTATTTTTATTCCCAGGTAGGAGATGAAAGGATTATCCCAGCTAAAGGGAGAATCAGCTTTTAGGGAGTTGATCATGGGTGTGGGGATGCCAATGCCTTTGGCTTGAGATTTGCTCATGTTGATTTTGAAGTTGGATAGGGGGCTGAACCTTTCTAGTAAGTTATGAATGGCCCTCAAGGAAATTTGAGGATTTGTGGTAATGATTAAGATATCGTCCGCAAAAGCTGCGGTTTTGTGTTCTTGTTTACCCAGTTTTAACCCCGCTATTTTTGGGTCTTGTCTGATAGTTTGTAGGAGTGGTTCCATTGTTAATACAAATAAAAGGGGGGACAAGGGGCAACCCTGCCTCGTGCCATTTTTAATTATGAACGGAAGAGAAATAGTATCATTTACCAGCACTGATGCGGAGGCATTAGAATACATAGCGAATGTGGCATCTATAAATGGTGTTGGAACACCGAATTTGGACATTGCACAGCGCATAAAATTCCAATTGACCCTATCGAATGCTTTCTCCCCATCAGTGCTTAGCAAAGTCAGGGGAATGCCTTTCTTTTTTGCATAATAGATAGCATTGAGAATTCTTGCAGTGTTGTCTTTCCCTTCCCGGCCTCTTACAAAGCCTGTCTGATCTCTATGTACCAGGTCTGGAAGGAGTGGGGCAAGACGGTTAGCTAACATTTTAGCAAGGAGTTTTAAATCCAAGTTTAAAAGGGATATGGGGCGATAGCTAGAGCATTGAGACGGGTCTTTCCCCTCTTTGGGAAGAATGGTAATATGGGCTTTAGTCATGTCTGCTGATAGGGGTAATCCTAGGAGGGAGCTATTACATACCTGAAGTAAATGTGGGATGAGGGTGTTGCTGAAGGAGCGATAATAAAGGGCCGGGAGACCATCTGGACCAGGTGCTTTGCCGTTTGGGATGTTTTTTATAGTTCTATTGAGTTCTTCCGTGCTAAAAGGGGCAGTAAGGGTTGATTTTTGCTTTTCCGTCAATTTGGGGAGGGTAATGGCGTCGAGAAAGGAGTCAATAGTATGCGGACTAGATGAGTCTTGGACATTTGGCCTACTCTGTGGGATGTTATATAAAGTTTGATAATACTCTTGGAATTGTAGGGCAATGTCTTTGGAGGTGATAGCCAACCCCCCATCCCTCCTATTAATCTTACTGATGTGGCTATGAACTTTTCTTTTTTTTTATAAGGTTCATCATTAGTTTTGAAGCCTTGTTGCCATGAGCAAAGTACTTAAATTGGGAGTGTAAATAAAGCTTGGCTGAGTTTGCATTAAGGATGTTTTTTAGTTCTGATCTAAGATCATTAAGTTGGGATAGATCTGAGGCTAGAAGGGATTTTTTTATGGGTCTCCTCTAACTTCTGGATTTCGGAGAGAAGCTGTTCTGTCCTCGCTAATCTCTTTTTTTAAGTAGGGAACCTAGCTTAATAAATTGTCCTCTTATGTAGGCTTTGTGTGCATCCCACACAATTTGGGGGGATGTCTCGGGAATGGCGTTTAGGAGAAAATATTCCTCCAGGGAGCTCTGTATTTGTTTTTTAAAATCTGGGAAAATAATGAGTTGTTCGTTTAACCTCCATTTGAATGTTTTGGGTGTATTTTGTGGAGTGGAGATCGATAGATAGATAGGGGAGTGGTCTGAGAGGTGAATGGATCCAATCCTAGCATTGGTACAAAACTGGAGGTGCTCTTTTGAGTCGAACAAATAATCCAATCTATGGTAAGAGTGATGCATGTTGGAGTAAAAAGTGTAGTCTCTATTTAAAGGGTTTAAAATTCTCCACACATCCACCAATTGGAGAGAGTGGAGTCTTTTAAGGAAACGTCTGAGATTTGTCTGAGAAAGGGAGGATTTTTGTGATGAGGAATCTAAAGTGGGATCTAAAGCTATGTTGAAATCACCGCCCATGACAACAATGCCTTCTTTAAATTTTTCCACCAGTGGGGTTAAGGAGAAAAACCATTTATGTTGTTGAGTATTAAGGGCATAGATGTTGATGAAAGTGTATATTTCATTTGCAAAGGTACCTTTTACCATTATATACCGGCCATCAGGATCTTGTAAATGAGAGGTATATTGGAATGGACAGCCTTTCTTGAATCCTATGCTTACTCCCCTGGAGGCTGAAGAGTCGGACCCGCTATGGTACCACACTGGAAAACTAGAAAATGAGAGGTTAGGGTAATGGTCGATTTTGTAGTGTGTTTCTTGAAGAAAAACAACCGAGCATTTCTCCTTTTTTAGTAAAGATAGAATTTGAGATCGTTTGGAGGGCGTTTTGAAGCCTTTGACATTATATGAGGAAATTTGAAGATCTGTCATGGTATGAGTATGAAGGGGGATTTCAGACTTGCTACTTGTGTTTGGAAGCCAATGGGTTCCAAGTCTCCAGCCACCAGGGGAGCTACAATCTTATCCATATGACATATCATTTTCTCATTACTCAGAATCTGACTTACATTACAGTTTCCCTTTGAACTAACAATAACATAAACTTACAACGAGCAATATGCCCAGGTTAGTGAATGGGCCATTGCTGATTGGTATAACACAGTAACTTTTATAGCAACTTAGGTATTAGTATTTAGTAGGAGTGGAGCCCAAGTGACTTGGGTAGAAGGAGTAGGTAGGGGGGGGGGAGAGAGGTTTAGTGTCAGTTAGAACACCCTAAGTAGAGTTTAGTAACCTTCTCAAAAGCATTTGAAGTATATCTATATATAGCATTATATCCTTAGAGAGGCGGAGTGACATGAGAGAAATAAGAGATAAAGGGATAGGTATAGAAGGTAAGAGCAAAAAGCATATTCTTGGTGGTGATGAGCAAGGTTTTAATCGTCCACTTGTAGACGTCTGGGAGAAGGGCCTTGAGCGTTTCTCCTATGCCTTTGGGACTTAGGTGTATGCAATTTTTCCCAAGGCTCTAGCTTGGGTAAATCTGGAAGATCTAGAAGGTCTTGGACAGGGTCCCAATTTTGGATATTTAGAGGGCCACATCCCAGAAGATCATATAATGGTTCTAATTCTTGATGTGAGGTGACGGACAGTCTGCGACCATCAAACATGAAGGATATTCCGAAGGGAAAGGACCAGCGATATAGAATCTTCTTGGATCTAAGCCAGTCCGTGAGAGGTTTGAGTGCTCTCCGCTTCTTCAAGGTGGACTGGGCCAGATCTTGAAAAATGAGAATGTCCTTCCCTTCCCATTGTATGGGACCCCCGGACCTTGCTTTATACATGATCGCTTCCTTCACAGGGAACGCCAGAAACTTGCATATCACATCCCTGGGGGTTCTGACGGTGCAGGTTTAGGTTTCAGAGCTCTGTGGGCCCTTTCCAAGATAACTTCGTGGGCTGTATCAGGACCAAGGAGCGTAAGGCAAATTTGAACCACTGTGTAGGGAAGGTCCCTTGCGGCAACAGACTCAGGGATGCCACGAAAGCGTAAGTTGTTTCGTCTTCCTCTGTTCTCCTGGTCTTCAATTGCACTGAATAAATTATTGATGTTTTTCTGGATTAAGGAGACACTGTTTGTTACCGCCTGTTGATGTTGAATAACGCTCGCTTGATTCTCCTCCAAAATCTCTACTCTTCTCCCTATCTGCCTAACGTCAAGCTTGATGGTCGTTAGGTCAGAGCTGATGGGTTCTAGTGCAGAGGAGAGCGATGACGCCAAGGCTTCTCTCAGGAAAGATCTGGAGATGGGCATGTTGTCTGTATCATACCCACTTTCCCATTTATGTGCAGAGGATTCCGCTTGTTTACGGCCTGTGGCTTTTGGAGTATCAGGCGCCATTTTGTGTTCTCTGGCTGCAACCGTGGCAGCTGCTATTTTTATAAATTTGTCCATTTCCCCACTAGTTGGGTTCGATTTCTGCTGACTAGCTGATTCCCCAGCTTTAGAACCACCAATTTTTACCATTTTGGTTAAACCAAGCTGTTATGCCACGCTGTTAGGGTGATACAGGTTAGAACATTGAGCTTATTTCATCCCACTCTGTTGTATTTTCACCAATTCTTAATGTTTAGGACAGGATACTAATTTATTTAGATCATTTCTGGCAATTTGGTGTAGCAGAATAAATGCAACACTGTCTCTTTAAATCTGGATATTTAGGTGATACAAGCTTTGAGTGTTCTCCAACCCTCTAAGTTGACACCTGAAGGGCCAGTGTGTGGCAGAGGCACTGGACCCCAGCACTGGGCAGAGATTGGGACCATTATGGGGCTATTGCGATCTAGATGCTGGGCTGGGCAGGCTGGGAACGATCGCTTGCAAGTCCAGTTAGACAGCCCCTCCAGCGCCTTTAACAAGGATTACACCACTTGCTATTTCAGGATTTGATTAGGCTTGATACAGACTCTACCTGCTGTATTGGGTAGAATCACCGGCGGAGCAGCAGGGTGGCGCCCAAACCGGGGGTATAACAGGACCAGGTAAGGGCTGAGAGGATCGCTGACCGCCGCTGATGCGGTACGATGTGTTGGAGCCTGTGAAGTGAGATGCCAGTGTGGGACCCCTGTGGCACTATGTGTGACCGGAGAATACCGGAGGTGAAGAGGTACCTTATTTACTTGAAGCTGGCTCTGCTGAAGTACGATGCAGCTTGTAGCTTTACCTTGTGCCTGAACTTGATGTATTGCTGTGTCGATTCTTCACAGCGTGAGCGGATGACAAGCTCTGCAAGCAGCCTCGCACCGCTCCAGTCGGGCCTCCGGTTCTCACCTCACCATGCCACCCTCGGAACTCCAGAATTGTGTGCGCCTTCGGCCGCGGTAGGACACTCGATTAGGCAGGTATTGTACTGCAGTTAATGGATGCTTGCTCCGATCGTGTAACGGCAGTGTTTCTTGCCGGCTGGGTCTGGAGGGGGGCCTCCGTTTTCTTCAAATATAGGCCGCCTGTTCCTCCTCAGCTAAGCCTCGCTCAGAACTCCGATATCGAGCCTGCTTTCGGCCCCAAAGAGAAATAAAAATGGGGCAAATGTAAATCAGCAACCCTTAGGCTTGCAGATATGATTCTAGGGCTTTATATAAGGGCGGATTATGTTAGATTATATCTATCCGGACGGAGCTGCTGTGAGAGACAACTTTCCCGGTCAGCGGCTAGCCACGCCCCACGCTGACATTTCTGTTGTGGTCATTAAGATTGAAAGATTGAAATTGGTTGTACACAGTCCCGGGGGTCCTGGGAGTAGAGATGAGAAAAGTATTGCAAAATTCGATCTGGCTGCTTCACCGAATTTTCAGAAAAAATCGCTTTGTGACAAATTAATTTGTCACGAAGCGCATTTCTTAGTAAGTAGTGGGTTCAATAACAGGGAGCGGCGATTGCACCGCTCCCCGTGATTCTACCCCTCACATGCTGCGTTCCTAGCTGACATCTGACAGTAATAACAGAGTGTAAAATTAAAAATAAATAAATAAAATCATACTTATCTCATACTTATCTCCCATTTGCTTGCGATAGGTCGGCCGCCCCCATCTTTATAAAAGATCTAGCTCAAAATTTTGCACGGCCCCTGAAAAACTTTTTTCATGGTATTTCAGGTAAGTTGGTGTCACTGAACCCCACTTAGGAGCATCTTTTCAAGAAAGGCTCCCCTCTGACTCAACAATAAGCATTTCCATCATTTATTTTAACCCCTTAGTAACCTGTTTTTGGCCTTAGCGGGCAAGGAATGTTTACATTTCTTTTTTATTGAATTCTAAGAACTATAACCTTTTTTTTTTTTTCATGATTAAAGGGGTTGTCCGGGTTCAGAGCTGAACCCAGACATATCCCCTTTTTCACCAAGGCAGCCCCTCTGATATGAGCATTAGAGGGGAAGCCTCTGCCTAGCAGTCCTTTCATTTCTGGGTTATATAATATCTGATACAGGCCTGAATATGGATGCTGAGAAGCTTTCTGCAATGAAGTGGCCTTGTCCTTCTGGTCTAAAGGCAATTCAACGGTTCCTGGGGTTAACCAACTACTACCATCAGTTTGTTCCATACTCTTCTTTGACAGCTTTGACCTGCAAATGAACAACTCACAAGAATTGGACAGTTGAAACTGAATTGGCTTTCCAAGCCTTGAAGCAGGCCTTCTCTGCAGCTCTGATTCTCCATCGTCCTGATGCCAGTAAACATTTTTTTCTTGAGGTGGAGCTGGGGCGGTGCTTTCACAAAAGTCTTCCTCTGGTAAGATGACAACCTGTGGCTTCTTCTCCAGAGCCTTCTCCACCCTCTAGCACAACTACTCAATTGGGGACAGAGAGTTGTTTGCCATCAAGATAGCACTGGAGGAATGGCATTACCTTCTGCAGGGAAGGGCTCGTCCTGTGGTGATCTATACCAATCACAAGGATCTCACATATCTGCAAACTGCGCAGAGACCTAATCCTTGCTAAGTCAGATGGTCCTTGTTCTTTGCCCATTTTGACTGTATTTCCGTGCTTCAGATAAATACATCAAAGCAGATGCTCTCTCTTTGATTCCAGCGACCAGGAGGAGGAGTCTGTCCTGTCAAGTTATCTGAGATCCCGCCTAGAAAGACTTTTGTTGCAGAGTCTTCCAGGAAGCAAGTTTTACTGCTGTCATTCATTTAAAGTAGCAGGTCTTGCCCATCAGCAAAATACCTTCAGATTCATTGCTCAAGGATACTGGTGGCTATCCATTAGGCAAGATATCTAGGAGTTTGTCGCTGCCTGTCCAACATGTGCACAAATTAAAACCCCTAAGCAACGTCCCGTGGGCCTTCTACTTCCTCTACCTGTTCCTTAGCCTCCCTGGCAACAGATAGCCATAGACTTTATTACAGACCTGCTCTCATCCTCTGGTTGTTCTGTGATTTGGGTTGTGGTGGATAGTTTTTCTAAAATGCGCACATCATTCCTCTGCCTGGATTTCCTTCTGCTCCTGGACAACTGGCCATGAAATTCATCCAGCACATTTTCTGTCTCCATGGTTTTCCTCATAACATTGTTTCCGACAGAGGTGTTTAATTCACTTCAAGGTTCTGGAGGGCTCTAGGGAAGTTGTTGAACTTGTCCCTGGATTTGTCATCGGGATATCATTATTATTACTAGAGGTGGGACGAATCCAATTTTTTTCGAATCCGAATCCGAATCCTATATGACCGCGATGACCCCTGCTATGACCCCTGCTCCCATAACTACAGAACATACAGGGTAATACAGCCCCATACCTCTTACATCCAATGACGTCTCCTTTGATGTAGATGTTCTCTTTCCTCATCTTCTCCTTTCAGACCAGACCACCATTTTTCAGCCATTTTTTGTCTCTGCAGTTTGACAAAAAAAATCTTAGTTTACTACTTTTCCATCATCCTCCCATCTTCTGGACAAATCATCCTAACACCCCCAATACTGTTCCGCTGTGCTCCCCAATACTATACTGCAGAAACAGATAATACCCCTGATAACACTAGTACCACACAGAGCCCCCCATATAAAATACCCCTTCTTTGTGGCCTCAGTAGATGCCCCCATAGTGCCCCCCAATAATGTGCCAATAAGAAATGGCCCCAAAGTGCCACCCAATAATGTGTCAGTAAGTGTCCACATAGATGCCCCCCTAATCATGTGCCAGTATCAAGTGCGGAGTGCCTCTCTCCTCCCTCCCCCCATGTGACGGTATCATAGTGCCATCTCCCCCCAATGTGCCAGTATTATAGTGCCATCTCCCCCATAATGTGCCAGTATCATAGTGCCACCTCCCCCATAATGTGCCAGTATCATAGTGCCATCTCCCCCATAATGTGCCAGTATCATAGTGCCATCTCCCCCCATAATATGCCAGTATCATAGTGCCATCTCCCCCATAATGTGCCAGTATTATAGTGCCACCTCCCCCCATAATGTGCCAGTATCATAGTGCCATCTCCCCCCATAATGTGCCAGTATCATAGTGCCTCCCCCCCCCCAATGTGCCAGTAGTATCAGTGCCATCTTCCCCCATAATGTGCCGGTGTCATAGTGCCTCCCCCCCAATGTGCCAGTAGTATCATAGTGCCTCTCACCTCTCCCCCTGGCATCCACAGATCCCCCATCCTATAACAGTGCCATACACAGACCCCTCCCCACCCCATAACAGTGCCATCCACAGACCCCTCCCCACCCCATAACAGTGCCATCCACAGACCCCCCCCACCTTATAACAGTGCCATCCACAGACCCCCCCCACCCCATAACAGTGCCATCCACAGACCCCCCCCCACCCCATAACAGTGCCATCCACAGACCCACCCCACCCCATAACAGTGCCATCCACAGACCCCCCACCCCTTAACAGTGTCACCCACAGACCTCCCATTGCGACCCCCCATTGCCGCGCCAATACAGTTATAAAATGTGTAATTCAATTAATAATGATTCATGCTGCCCCCTCTGTAGTATAAAATTCAATATATCCTACTCACAGGGCTACTCATATCGTAATGCAGGCCGGCCGGGCAGACGAGTGGCAGAGTGACTGACTGACGTCACATGCCTGCGCCGCCTGCTTCATTCATAAAGCAGGCGGCGCAGCCACTCGTCTGCCCGGCCGGCCTGCATTACGATATCAGTAGCCCTGTGAGTAGGATGTATTGAATGTTATACTACAGAGGGGGCCGCATGAATCATTATTAATTGAATTACACATTTTATAACTGTACTGGAGCGACGGGGCCGGAGCACAGTGAATGCACCGGCCCCCAGCTCCTCCTCTCAGTCCCTCCCACCGGGATTCGTCGGATTCGTATCAGGTAAATTACGTCGGGATTCGAGTCCACGAATCCCACGAATCCAGCAAGATTCGAGGGATTTGTGGATTCGACGAATCCCCCGTCCCATCTCTAATCATTACAACTGTCAAGTGGAGCACGTCAACCAAATTCGTATAAACTTTTTTCCCCACTTCACTAATCTCCATCACGACAACTGAATCAAACTGTTATCTTGGGCTGAATTTTCTTACAACAGTCACCATTGTTTGTTGTTTATAAGAGATGAGTAAAAATTTGATTCTGACAATTTGCCAAATTTTCTCCAAAAAATTGATTAGATCTGAATTTATTTGTGATTAATCACGTTAAAAATCTGCCTTTTCAGACATCTGATTATGGCAGCTAGGTTTTTAATACCGAGGCATTGGCTCTCTGTGGATGTTCCATCAATTGAACAATGGTCTTTCTCTTAAAGTAGACCAGATATATAGGTTTGAAGAAATCTCAGCATGGGAAATGTGCTTGATCCACAAGTTCAATAAAACCTGATATAAATGGAAGGTCTTCAGAGAACAATGATATACCCAGAAACTAAGCAAATGAAGCTCCAATACGACTTCCTGCCTCTAAACATTTTGGACCTGCGCCTGACCCGCCCCAGATCATCCTTTATCAGCACAAATTTCCAGAGGAATTTTTTTCTGATCCTCATAGACCAAGCTCAAATGTATGTTTATGACCGATGAAACAGACTTTTCCACTTTTCCAATTATATGCAGAACCACAACAGAGACCTAGAGTTACTTAAATCTCACACTTGATATGTTCTTTAAATGTTATTTCTAAGAGGAACTTGATCCTCTAAATTGTGTATTGAAGATCTTACTCAATAAAACATAAAAAAAAAAAAAAAAAAAATCAGCTATTTCCCGGTTGCAGAGAGCCTATATAGAAACATGCATAGGGAGTCTGTTGTGGTAGTGAAACAGTTACTTTGCATCTGTATGACTTGCAGTTGACAGGAGTCACACTTAGAATCACTTCACACTTCACTTATTTGGGCTTTAAAGAGGCTAAAACTGACCAAATAACTAAACTGTGAACTTATCCTTACAGGTCAATGTTAGTGTCAGGTATAAAGAATCATGCAGTGGCTCAAGATAGTACTATAGAGTGAAAGAATGAAGAATCAACACAGTGGCCCAGTTACAGTATGGGAAGGGTAGCAAATGTATGAGGAGACAACACAGTGGCCCAGTCACAGAGTGGTGAGGTGGCAACCGCATGAGGAGTCAGCAAAGTGGCCCAGTTACAGTATGGGGAGGGTAGCAACCGCATAAGGAGTAAATATAGTGGCCCAGTTACATTACGAGAAGGGTGGCAACCGCATGAGAAGTCAACACAGTGGCCCATTCACAGAGTGGTGAGGGTGGCATCCACATGAGGAGTAGTAATGGACGAGCATCGGCCAGGACGATTCGCGAACGCGCAAACACAATCAAATGTTTGCGAACCGCAAGTTCACGGCGGGCCCCATTCACTTTAATGGCAGGCAAAGCTGAAAAACCTTCAGGTCATATTTTACAGCCACCAAATACTTACAAGAAGTGCAAAAATCGTCCCACAACATGGACAGTGACAAACCAGAGGGGGATCAATGGCAAAAATTCCCCCCATAAAAATATATTTTAATCAGGGGCCATTTTTATGCGTCTTAAAGGGAGATTCTTAGAAATGTGCCCTGCTGAAGGCTAGAAATGTTTTATTTTAGGCCACTGGAGTTCGGTCCTTAAAAATGAGGCATTCACCTGACATAAAAGAAATTGTGATTATGTGGCTCGAGGTACATTATGCGGTCAATGGATACAAATTTTAATGTAGGCCACTGGAGTAATGGTCCCAAACATTAGTCATTCACCGGACAGAAAAGAACAAATAATTATGTTGTAGATGGAAGTATATCAGACAGTAATTGGATATCAGTTTTACTGCAGGCCAGTGGACTACAGGCCCCAAAAATTGTTCATTCACTGTACAGAAAAGAACAATTGATAATGTGGCTGGAGGTACATTAGGTGGTCATCGTATAACAATTTTACTGTTAGCCAGTTAGATTACAGGCCCAAAAAATTATGCATTCACCGTTCATAAATGATCAAGTGATTATGTGGCTGGAGGTGTATTAGACGGTCATTGGATTTCAATTTTACTGCAGGCCAGTACAAATTAATGTCAAATACATATGTTTAAAAGAACAAAAAATATTAAATTGGATTAAAAACATGGCTAACAAAATCCCCCCTCTTGAAAAAAAAAACAAATGATAATACGTTGAAATTCGATAACACGTGGTCGTCACAGGTGTTGAGATCCATGCCTCATTCATTTTTAGAAATGTGAGGTAGTCCACACTGTCGTGAGCTAGGCGAGTGCTCTTATTGGTCATGATCCCTCCCCTGCTGCGCTGAACGTCCTTTCGGACAGGACACTCGACGAGGGACAAGCCAAGAGTTCCATGGCAAATTGTGCCTGCTCTGGCCACCCAGTAGTCAAGAGGTTCCTCACTTCTCAGAGCGTCCATATTGTCCGTTAACCCGAAGTAGTCGGACACCTGTCGGACTAGGCGTTCCCTGAGGCTGGATCCGGAGTACGGCTGTTGATGGGTTGGCTGCAAGAATGATCTCATATCTGAAGTGACCAACACATCTTCAAACCGCCCTCTTCTTGCATGCTCTGTAGGATTGGTACTTGCAACTGTTTCTCTGTGGGTGGAAATTCCTCTGCCAGCGCCCGCAACAGCAGAATGCAGCATCTCTTGCAGCAAGGCCTGGAAATGCTGCATTCTGACAGCCCTCTATGATGCTTGTAACACTTCCACCATTTTGTGTTTGTACCGGGGTTCTAAGTACGTTCCCACCCAGTACTGGTCCTTGCCCTTCATGCTTTTTATACGGGAGTCCCTTTTCAAACACTGGAGCATGAAGGCAACCATTTGCACTAAATTAGAAGCGGTGGAGAAGCCTGGCTCCTGCTTATCGTCCAGAAGAATGTCGTCCTTGGTCTCCTCCTTCCATCCACGGACACCACCAGGGATCCCAGAAAAGTTAAAAGCCTGCTCTTCTTTCTCCTCCTCCTCCTCCTCCCAGGCACCATACTCCTCTGACTCCTCTTCAGACTCCTGCAGACTTGTCTCAGATGGAGTAGCCCCCCCTGGAAATTCATTCAGCATTACAACTTCCTCATCTTCATGCTCCTGCTCCTCTATGGCTTGATCAATTAAACGATGCAATGCATGCTCAAGAAAGAAGGTATTATGTACGATATCACTGATGGCGCCCTGGCTGCGACTGATCAGTTTGGTGATCTCATCAAATGGCCGCAGAAGTCTGCATGCGTCACGCATGAGCAGCCACTGGTGCGGTGAAAAAAATTAATAAAAAAAAAGCCCCCTAGAAGCTGTCCTCCTGCAGAGTTTGTACATGTAGTCGTTAATGGCACGTTTCTGCTGGCGAAGCCTATCAAGCATATACAAGGGGGAGTTCCAGCGCGTTGGGCAGTCACAAATCTGACGTCTGACTCAATCAATATTTGGTGGAAACAGGTATATCAAACCCCTTAATCAGTATTTTGTGGAAGCAGGTATCTCACAGGCCTCAATTAATATTTAGTGGAAGGAGGTGGATAAGTGCTTGCTATGGGAGTGAGGCCGATACAATCCTGGGGGGTGAAAAGGACCTGCCCATGTTGCTGGAGTGCTGCCTCTCTACTGCCACATAAAACACTTACCCAGTGTCCCATGAAATATATGCATCCAACGTAGTGAGCAGCTTGTCACATGGTGAGATTTGCAAGGAGTTGCCTGCGTTCTCTGTCATGTGAGAATGCAAAACACTTCTACAATGGTACAATAGCGACTGGACCACCAACAACATGGCCAGGTGGGGGTTCAGCTTGTAGATAGGCTAATTGCTGGTGGACAAATGTTCTTTCATGGCCAAACATTCCATAGATGTCTTACGATGGAGCCGAGGACAAGAAGGAGTCTTAGCAGGAGAAAAAGGTGATGGTGATGATGATGATGATAACAAAGATACCATACTGCTTGGGGATGCAGGTTGGCTGCCACAAAGTGGACCAGAACAAGGAGGACAGACTTGTTCTAATTTGGAATGCTGGGCAGTTGTATTTTTCTAAAGGATCTGGTGATGCCAAGTCATGTGCTGCAATAGACATCTGATACCTATAATTGTGTTTAAAAAGCCATGATTTATTTTACTCCTGCAGATAATGTACACGGCAGTGGTTCTGTGTGCTCGCTCAGAGCTACAGGCAGCCGAACTTGGCTTAGTTCTGGCACGTTTTGGACCAAAACCTACCACAGTGTCAGCAGCATCACCAGAAAACAAAGCAAATGAAGCCGTGGCTGCTCTTTGGGAGGTATGTGGCATTTGCTATTGCTTGCTGCTGCTATTGCCCTCCTGCTCTAATATTGCCTTTGAACCCCTATGCGGTCGCAGGTACTGCCTAGCACACCATCGTCATCTGTCCTCACCCTCCCAACCGCTTCTATCCAAGTGTGGAATATCATGATTGGTTCCACTATGGTGGGTTCCCTGCTCTGTATATGTCAAAAGGACCACTATTGTTGCCTCCAACATCAATACACTACCACGACTACAGGTGTCACTACTACCACCACCAACATGGCTATGCCTGGGTTCTCCACTTAGGAAACAAAAAAGGTATCCTACTAGGGTAGAGGCCATGTATATAGAAACTACTACACTGAAAGCCTTCTCTTGGACCCCATGAGGAAGAGCAGGATAAATGCTGTGACCCCTGGCTCCACACCACAGTGTTGGACTCTGAAGTTACCCCCTGGTCATCCTGCTGTGACTGAAAGGAGGAGTGAGCCATCCAATCCACAATCTCATCATCTTTATCCTCAATGATAATGTTGCAGTTGTCCAAAGCCAGGGACAACTGTGGTCTACTACTACTACTACTGCCTCTTCCCACCTTCTGGCTCTGGGTCTTTCGTTTGGAACCCTTCCGTAGCCCTGACATTTTTGAGCCTCACAGATAATGTTGCGTGCTATCCTGTGTGTTGGTGCAGTCTACACATATATGCTGGTTTAAATACATTCAACAACCCCCCAAATAATTAGCACTGTGTGGAGATTAAAATTAAAGGAAACTGATTTAAGCCTAAATTTGTTATTACTCACAGATAATTTGGTACACTAGCCTGTGTATTGGTGTACTGATCATCTACTGTATATGCTGGGTTAATTAACCACCTCCGGACCGCTGTACGCACAGACGCGTCCTGGAGGTGGTTGATTCATTCCGAGTGGACGCGCCGGCGCGTCCTCTCGCGAGACGCGAGATTTCCTGTGAACGCGCGCACACAGGCGCGCGCGCTCACAGGAACGGAAGGTAAGAGAGTTGATCTCCAGCCTGCCAGCGGCGATCGTTCGCTGGCAGGCTGGAGATGTGTTTTTTTTAACCCCTAACAGGTATATTAGACGCTGTTTTGATAACAGCGTCTAATATACCTGCTACCTGGTCCTCTGGTGGTCCCCTTTGTTTGGATCGACCACCAGAGGACACAGGTAGCTCAGTAAAGTAGCACCAAGCACCACTACACTACACCCCCCCCCGTCACTTATTAACCCCTTATTAGCCCCTGATCACCCCATATAGACTCTCTGATCACCCCCCTGTCATTGATTACCCCCCTGTCATTGATCACCCCCCTGTCATTGATCACCCCCCTGTAAAGCTCCATTCAGACGTCCGCATGATTTTTACGGATCCACTGATAGATGGATCGGATCCGCAAAACGCATCCGGACGTCTGAATGAAGCCTTACAGGGGCATGATCAATGACTGTGGTGATCACCCCATATAGACTCCCTGATCACCCCCCTGTCATTGATCACCCCCCTGTAAAGCTCCATTCAGATGTCCGCATGATTTTTACGGGTGCACTGATAGATGGATCGGATCCGCAAAACGCATACGGACGTCTGAATGAAGCCTTACAGGGGCATGATCAATGACTGTGGTTATCACCCCATATAGACTCCCTGATCACCCCCCTGTCATTGATTACACCCCTGTCATTGATCAACCCCCTGTAAAGCTCCATTCAGATGTCCGCATGATTTTTACGGATGCACTGATAGATGGATCGGATCCGCAAAACGCATCCGGACGTCTGAATGAAGCCTTACACGGGCGTGATCAATGACTGTGGTTATCACCCCATATAGACTCCCTGATCACCCCCCTGTCATTGATCACCCCCTGTAAAGCTCCATTCAGATGTCCGCATGATTTTTACGGATGCACTGATAGATGGATCGGATCCGCAAAACGCATACGGACGTCTGAATGAAGCCTTACAGGGGCATGATCAATGACTGTGGTTATCACCCCATATAGACTCCCTGATCACCCCCCTGTCATTGATTACACCCCTGTCATTGATCAACCCCCTGTAAAGCTCCATTTAGATGTCCGCATGATTTTTACGGATGCACTGATAGATGGATCGGATCCGCAAAACGCATCCGGACGTCTGAATGAAGCCTTACAGGGGCGTGATCAATGACTGTGGTTATCACCCCATATAGACTCCCTGATCACCCCCTGTCATTGATTACCCCCCTGTAAAGCTCCATTCAGATGTCCGCATGATTTTTACGGATCCACTGATAGATGGATCGGATCCGCAAAACGCATCCGGACGTCTGAATGAAGCCTTACAGGGGCATGATCAATGACTGTGGTTATCACCCCATATAGACTCCCTCATCACCCCCCTGTCATTGATCACCCCCCTGTCATTGATCACCCCCCTGTCATTGATCACCCCCCTGTCATTGATCACCCCCCCTGTCATTGATCACCCCCCCTGTCATTGATCACCCCTCTGTAAGGCTCCATTCAGACATTTTTTTGGCCCAAGTTAGCGGAATTATTATTATTTTTTCTTACAAAGTCTCATATTCCACTAACTTGTGTCAAAAAATAAAATCTCACATGAACTCACCATACCCCTCACGGAATCCAAATGCGTAAAATTTTTTAGACATTTATATTCCAGACTTCTTCTCACGCTTTAGGGCCCCTAGAATGCCAGGGCAGTATAAATACCCCACATGTGACCCCATTTCGGAAAGAAGACACCCCCAGGTATTCCGTGAGGGGCATATTGAGTCCATGAAAGATTGAAATTTTTGTCCCAAGTTAGCGGAACGGCAGACTTTGTGAGAAAAAAATTAAAAATATCAATTTCCGCTAACTTGTGCCAAAAAAAAAAAAATTCTATGAACTCGCCATGCCCCTCATTGAATACCTTGGGGTGTCTTCTTTCCAAAATGGGGTCACATGTGGGGTATTTATACTGCCCTGGCATTCTAGGGGCCCCAAAGCGTGAGAAGAAGTCTGGTATCCAAATGTCTAAAAATGCCCTCCTAAAAGGAATTTGGGCACCTTTGCGCATCTAGGCTGCAAAAAAGTGTCACACATCTGGTATCGCCGTACTCAGGAGAAGTTGGGGAATGTGTTTTGGGGTGTCATTTTACATATACCCATGCTGGGTGAGAGAAATATCTTGGTCAAATGCCAACTTTGTATAAAAAAATGGGAAAAGTTGTCTTTTGTCAAGATATTTCTCTCACCCAGCAAGGGTATATGTAAAATGACACCCCAAAACACATTCCCCAACTTCTCCTAAATACGGCGATACCACATGTGTGACACTTTTTTGCAGCCTAGGTGGGCAAAGGGGCCCACATTCCAAAGAGCACCTTTAGGATTTCACAGGTCATTTACCTACTTACCACATATTAGGGCCCCTGGAAAATGCCAGGGCAGTATAACTACCCCATAAGTGACCCCATTTTGGAAAGAAGACACCCCAAGGTATTCCGTGAGGGGCATGGCGAGTTCCTAGAATTTTTTATTTTTTGTCACAAGTTAGTGGAAAATGATGATTTTTATATATTTTTTTTTCTTACAAAGTCTCATATTCCACTAACTTGTGACAAAAAATAAAAACTTCCATAAACTCACTATGCCCATCAGCGAATACCTTGGGGTGTCTTCTTTCCAAAATTGGGTCACTTGTGGGGTAGTTATACTGCCCTGGCATTCTAGGGGCCCAAATGTGTGGTAAGGAGTTTGAAATCAAATTCTGTAAAAAATGACCTGTGAAATCCGAAAGGTGCTCTTTGGAATATGGGCCCCTTTGCCCACCTAGGCTGCAAAAAAGTGTCACACATCTGGTATCTCCGTACTCAGGAGAAGTTGGGGAATGTGTTTTGGGGTGTCATTTTACATATACCCATGCTGGGTGAGAGAAATATCTTGGCAAAAGACAACTTTTCCAATTTTTTTATACAAAGTTGGCATTTGACCAAGATATTTATCTCACCCAGCATGGGTATATGTAAAAAGACACCCCAAAACACATTCCTCAACTTCTCCTGAGTACGGAGATACCAGATGTGTGACACTTTTTTGCAGCCTAGGTGGGCAAAGGGGCCCATATTCCAAAGAGCACCTTTCGGATTTCACAGGTCATTTTTTAGAGAATTTGATTTCAAACTCCTTACCACACATTTGGGCCCCTAGAATGCCAGGGCAGTATAACTACCCCACAAGTGACCCCATTTTGGAAAGAAGAGACCCCAAGGTATTCGCTGATGGGCATAGTGAGTTCATGGAAGTTTTTATTTTTTGTCACAAGTTAGTGGAAAATGAGACTTTGTATGAAAAAAAAAAAAAAAAAAAAAAAAATCATCATTTTCCACTAACTTGTGACAAAAAATAAAAAATTCTAGGAACTTGCCATGCCCCTCACGGAATACCTTGGGGTGTCTTCTTTCCAAAATGGGGTCACTTGTGGGGTAGTTATACTGCCCTGGCATTCTAGGGGCCCAAATGTGTGGTAAGGAGTTTGAAATCAAATTCTCTAAAAAATGACCTGTGAAATCCGAAAGGTGCTCTTTGGAATATGGGCCCCTTTGCCCACCTAGGCTGCAAAAAAGTGTCACACATCTGGTATCTCCGTACTCAGGAGAAGTTGGGTAATGTGTTTTGGGGTGTCATTTTACATATACTCATGCTGGGTGAGAGAAATATCTTGGCAAAAGACAACTTTTCCCATTTTTTTATACAAAGTTGGCATTTGACCAAGATATTTCTCTCACCCAGCATGGGTATATGTAAAATGACACCCCAAAACACATTCCCCAACTTCTCCTGAGTACGGCGATACCAGATGTGTGACACTTTTTTGCAGCCTAGATGCGCAAAGGTGCCCAAATTCCTTTTAGGAGGGCATTTTTAGACATTTGGATACCAGACTTCTTCTCACGCTTTGGGGCCCCTAGAATGCCAGGGCAGTAAAAATACCCCACATGTGACCCCATTTTGGAAAGAAGACACCCCAAGGTATTCAATGAGGGGCATGGCGAGTTCATAGAAAAATTTTTTTTTTGGCACAAGTTAGCGGAAATTGATATTTTTAATTTTTTTCTCACAAAGTCTGCCGTTCCGCTAACTTGGGACAAAAATTTCAATCTTTCATGGACTCAATATGCCCCTCACGGAATACCTGGGGGTGTCTTCTTTCCGAAATGGGGTCACATGTGGGGTATTTATACTGCCCTGGCATTCTAGGGGCCCTAAAGCGTGAGAAGAAGTCTGGAATATAAATGTCTAAAAAATTTTACGCATTTTGATTCCGTGAGGGGTATGGTGAGTTCATGTGAGATTTTATTTTTTGACACAAGTTAGTGGAATATGAGACTTTGTAAGAAAAGAAAAAAAAAAGAAAAAAATCATAATTTTCCACTAACTTGTGACAAAAAATAAAAAGTTCTATGAACTCACTATGCCCATCAGCGAATACCTTAGGGTGTGTACTTTCCGAAATGGGGTCATTTGTGGGGTGTTTGTACTGTCTGGGCATTGTAGAACCTCAGGAAACATGACAGGTGCTCAGAAAGTCAGATCTGCTTCAAAAAGCGGAAATTCACATTTTTGTACCATAGTTTGTAAACGCTATAACTTTTACCCAAACCATTTTTTTTTTTACCCAAACATTTTTTTTTTATCAAAGACATGTAGAACAATAAATTTAGAGCAAAATTTATATATGGATCTCGTTTTTTTTGCAAAATTTTACAACTGAAAGTGAAAAATGTCATTTTTTTGCAAAAAAATCGTTAAATTTCGATTAATAACAAAAAAAGTAAAAATGTCAGCAGCAATGAAATACCACCAAATGAAAGCTCTATTAGTGAGAAGAAAAGGAGGTAAAATTCATTTGGGTGGTAAGTTGCATGACCGAGCAATAAACGGTTTAAGTAGTGTAGGTCAGAAGTGTAAAAAGTGGCCTGGTCTTTCAGGGTGTTTAAGCACTGGGGGCTCAGGTGGTTAAATGAAACAAACCAAAATAATAAAATTTTTACTGTGTGGATATAGAATAACCGAAAACGGATGATTAAGGGCCAGACCTGAAGCCCAATTTGACATTACCACTCACAGGTAAATTGTTGCCCTACCCTCTGTATTGGTGTACTGATCACCTACAGTGCTGCCCATAATTATTCATGACATAATGACATAGGTGTCTCCCAAAAGATAATAAGACGATGTACAAGAGGCATTATTGTGAAAAAAAAAAAAAAACATTTCTCAGCTTTTATTCACATTTGAGCAAAAAGTGTCCAGTCCAAAATTATTCATACCCTTCACAAACTGTCACAGTCTGTGGGAAATGCATCCTAATTACCCTGATTAATTGGGAACAGCTGTTTTATCAACTCAACAGGTGAAAAACAGCAGCTCTCTGCAGTTGGTTTGTGGACAGTCATGGCTAAGACAAAGGAGCTCAGTGAGGACCTGCGGCTGCGCATTGTAGCTGCTCACAATTCAGGAAATGGCTACAAGGCCATTTCTAAATGTTTTCAAGTTCCAGTGGCTACAGTGCAAAGTATTATTAAAAAATACAAAGGACGTGGTCGGAAGCCAAAAGTGACACCTGTGCTGGCCAGGAGGATAGTTAGGTGAAAAAGAATCCAAGGATCACAACCAAGGCCATCCTAGTGAATGTGGGCTCTGCTGGTGCAATGTCTCAAGTCAGACAATTCAACGGACACTGCACAATGCAGACCAAGGAGGACGCCACTTCTCCAGATAAGGCACGCAAAAGCTCGCTTGGCCCTTGCAAAAGCTCATCTGGACAAAGAAAAAGACTTCTGGTCTTCTGTGTTATGGTCAAATGAAACAAAAATGTAATTGTTTGGTCAAAATGAGGTTTCCTTCATTTGGTGTAAAAAAGGAGAAGCCTTCAATCCAAAAAACACCATCCCCACTGTCAAACATGGGGGTGGGAACCTAATGCGCTGGGAATGATGTTGTCTGAGTTGTACGCCACTTTTACAGACTGACAATAATACGCACCAAACCGAAGATAAAATCTATTTTAGAGGAAAAATTGTTAGGAAACATTATTTCCTATATATTTACTTGTATATAAATTGCAAGTGCTGCCAAAAATTACAACAAGATACAACCTGTATATAACATCAAGGAGGGCCTCATTCACATTGTGGTACAATTGTTCAGGTAGTGGGACTCCTACACTCATAAAGCTTATGCACTTGGGAAAGGGCTGCCAAAAATTACAAGGAACCAGCACTCCAATACACCCATTGTTTCACATAAAGGAGGGCATCATGCACACCCTTGAAAAATTATGATTGATGGCCTGCTGGTGACCCTCTAAAACAGAGGTGAGGGTCTGCTGCTGAGCTGACCCTCAAAGAAATTATGGGTGAGGGCCTGCTGGTGACCCTCTAAAACTGTTGGTGTCTGTGGGTGGGTGGGTATTTGTGCTTTCGTTCAAAGGTCTGGGGTATAGACATCTGTACGCTACGCTGGGACACAGAAGTGGATGTGCTAGCTGATGGTGCTTGTGAAGGTCCAGATGCATGGCGGGAGGCATCCGGGCCTGGGTCTTGGACAGAGGATTGGCCAGCACGTAATTACAGGGGAAGAGGAGGCAGTGGTGTGACCCGCAGACACTGATTGTGGACCCAAGCGTTCGGCCCACCTATTAGGGTGCTTTGATGGCATGTGCCGGATCATTCTGGTGGTGGTGAGGTTGCAAGTGTTCACTCCCCTGCTCATTTTGGTATGGCACAGGTTGCAAATGACAATTCTTTTATCGTCCGCACTTTCCTCAAAAAAGCGCCAGACTGCGGAACACCAACCCTTAGGCAAGGGTTTGCTCCGGGAAACAGTTGCGGGCCTGTTTGGTGTGACCCACCTTCTCCCTTTTGCCACCCCACTGCCTCTTCCAGCCTGTGGCGGTTCTGTGGATTCCTCCCCCTCTGTACTGCTGTCCTCGCTCGTCTTGCCACCTTCCCAGGTTGGGTCAGTGACTTCATCGTCCAGCACCTCCTCTTCCACTTTCTCATTCTGGTCATCCTCCGGACTTGTTGACCTAAGTACAACCTCCGTTATTGACAACTGTGTCTCATCCTCATCATGAACCTCTTGAGACACTAATTGCAGTTGACTTATTGGCAACTGTGTCTTATCATCATCATCCACCTCGTGAAACACTAAATGCCGTACCCCACTGTCATCTTCTTCTGACTGTGGATGCTGAAGAGTTTGAGAATCAGGGCACAAGATCTCCTCATGTCCCTCTTCAAGCGGGCTTGGCGAGAGGCTCAAATTAAGGAATGGCAAAGAAAACAGCTCCTCAGAATATCCTAGTGTGTGATCACTTGTTTGACAAGACTCTCCATGGTGGGTGGAAGGAGTATCAGGGTGAGGATTCTGTTGACCAGTCTCTTGGCTACTGAGACTGGACTTTGTTGAAGACAGGGTGGTGCTTAACCAACTTGAAGCATTATCTGCCGCAATACAACCGACCACCTGATCGCACTGGTCTGACTTCAAGAGTGGTGTCCTGCGCTGCCCTGCAAACTAGGACATGAAGCCAGGTATCGTGGATGAGTGTGTTTCTTGTTCTCTAGCAGCGGGCACAGTTTCAATGCACCCAGGGCCACGGCCTCTGCGTGCACCATCAGCAGCATGGCCACTTTCCCATCCCTTACTGCTCGCCTTGTGCATATTGAATGGTATACAGTGGGGGAAATAATTATTTGACCCCTCACTGATTTTGTAAGTTTGTCCAATGACAAAGAAATGAAAAGTCTCAGAACAGTATCATTTCAATGGTAGGTTTATTGTAACAGTGGCAGATAGCACATCAAAAGGAAAATCGAAAAAATAACTTTAAATAAAAGATAGCAACTGATTTGCATTTCATTGAGTGAAATAAGTATTTGAACCCCTACCAACCATTAAGAGTTCTGGCTCCCACAGAGTGGTTAGACACTTCTACTCAATTAGTCACCCTCATTAAGGACACCTGTCTTAACTAGTCACCTGTATAAAAGACACCTGTCCACAGAATCAATCAATCAAGCAGACTCCAAACTCTCCAACATGGGAAAGACCAAAGAGCTGTCCAAGGATGTCAGAGACAAAATTGTAGACCTGCACAAGGCTGGAATGGGCTACAAAACCATTAGCAAGAAGCTGGGAGAGAAGGTGACAACTGTTGGTGCGATTGTTCGAAAATGGAAGGAGCACAAAATGACCATCAATCGACCTCGCTCTGGGGCTCCACGCAAGATCTCACCTCGTGGGGTGTCAATGGTTCTGAGAAAGGTGAAAAAGCATCCTAGAACTACACGGGAGGAGTTAGTTAATGACCTCAAATTAGCAGGGACCACAGTCACCAAGAAAACCATTGGAAACACATTACACCGCAATGGATTAAAATCCTGCAGGGCTCGCAAGGTCCCCCTGCTCAGGAAGGCACATGTGCAGGCCCGTCTGAAGTTTGCCAATGAACACCTGAATGATTCAGAGAGTGACTGGGAGAAGGTGCTGTGGTCTGATGAGACCAAAATAGAGCTCTTTGGCATTAACTCAACTCGCTGTGTTTGGAGGAAGAAAAATGCTGCCTATGACCCCCAAAACACTGTCCCCACCGTCAAGCATGGGGGTGGAAACATTTTGCTTTGGGGGTGTTTTTCTGCTAAGGGCACAGGACAACTTATTCGCATAAACGGGAAAATGGACGGAGCCATGTATCGTGAAATCCTGAGCGACAACCTCCTTCCCTCTGCCAGGAAACTGAAAATGGGTCGTGGATGGGTGTTCCAGCACGACAATGACCCAAAACATACAGCAAAGGCAACAAAGGAGTGGCTCAAGAAGAAGCACATTAAGGTCATGGAGTGGCCTAGTCAGTCTCCGGACCTTAATCCAATCAAAAACCTATGGAGGGAGCTCAAGCTCAGAGTTGCACAGAGACAGCCTCGAAACCATAGGGATTTAGAGATGATCTGCAAAGAGGAGTGGACCAACATTCCTCCTAAAATGTGCGCAAACTTGGTCATCAATTACAAGAAACGTTTGACCTCTGTGCTTGCAAACAAGGGTTTTTCCACCAAGTATTAAGTCTTTTTTTGTTAGAGGGTTCAAATACTTATTTCACTCAATGAAATGCAAATCAGTTGCTATCTTTTATTTAAAGTTATTTTTTCGATTTTCCTTTTGATGTGCTATCTGCCACTGTTACAATAAACCTACCATTGAAATGATACTGTTCTGAGACTTTTCCTTTCTTTGTCATTGGACAAACTTACAAAATCAGTGAGGGGTCAAATAATTATTTCCCCCACTGTATATGCTTGAAAGTCACAGCCGTCTTTAATATTGATTGGACCCTGAGCAAAAATTTACTTTACCTTCCCACACCCTTGCATGCAATCACGGCCTCCACCACAACACACACAAAAAAAATTTATACACCTGGTAGAGTACAGTAAATGACTGTAAATACTTCCAGTTCTGAAGCGGCTCAGGATCAGTGCTCTGTGCAGCTGGGACTTCATTAGGCTGCATAGGGGAATTGGTAAGGATACCCAGATAGGTGAGTTTTATTTATCCACTGGGGTCACTCTCAATAGGGTGATCGTGGTGCTCCTCTGACAGGTATAAGCCCAGGTCAAGTAGGGTAAGATAAGGGCCAGAGACCCAGCACTGGAATCATGAAGACCCCAGTGGTGGCACCACTTTGAAAGTCTGTGGTAAGACTGTTCCTCTTTCACTGAGCACTGGTAATTTAGGCACATTCGTGCAGCACATATTCTTCTCTATTATTGTACTTAAGGGCCATTATTTTATATGTAGTGTTGATTAAAACTTAAGCTTTAGCAAGGTCACCCATTTTTGTGTTATATATTCCATTTATATACTTGTATAGGTTAATCATGTCCCCCCTTAGACGTCTCTTCTCAAGACTAAATAAATGTAATTCTTTTAATCTTTCTTCATAACTAAGACCCTCCGTGTCCCTTATCAGTTTAGTTGATCTCCTCTGTACTTTTCCAGCTGCAATGCATCCTTTCTATGGACTGGTGCCCAGAACTGAACTGCATATTCCAGATGAGACCGCACCAACGCTTTGTAAAGTGGTAATATTACATCCCTGCCAAGCGAGTCCATGCCTCGTTTAATTCATGACAGTATCCTGGTGGCCTTAGAAGCTGCTGACTGACATTGTATGCTGTTATTTATTCTACCATCTACAAGGACACCCAAATTCTTCTCTATAAGTGACTCCCCCAGTGTTACATCCCCGAGGACATATGAACGGAGATTATTACTATCTAGATGCATAACTTTACATTTATCCACATTGAACCTCATTTGCCAAGTTGATGCCCAATCACTCAGAGTGTTCAAGTCAGCTTGTAGTTTATGGACATCTTCCATAAACCGTACAGTTCTACACAGCTTAGTGTCATCTACAAAAATAGAAATGGTGCTATTAATCCCGTAATAATAATAATAATAATAATAATAATAATAATAATAATAGTAATTAAATAATAGAGGACCCAGCACTGAACCTTGAGGTCACCACTTATAACCCGGGACCATTCTGAATAGGAATCATTGACCACAACTCTCTGGACAAGGTCCTTCAGCCAGTTTTCAATCCAATTACAGACTATACTTTCCAAGCTAATAGACCTTACTTTACTTATTAAACGTCTATGAGAGACAGTATCAAAAGCCTGTGCAAAATCCAGAAACACTACATCCACAGCCGCCCCTCTGTCCAGGCTACTACTTACCTCACTATATCCATAGCCGCCCCTCTGTCCAGGCTACTACTTACCTCACTATATCCACAGCCGCCCCTCTGTCCAGGCTACTACTTACCTCACTATACCCACAGCCGCCCCTCTGTCCAGGCTACTACTTACCTCACTACGGATGGAGCAGAGTTAACACTCCTTTTTTCTGAGATTTCTGAGTTGTGTTATCTAATCTAAGCAAACACCTTCAATTTCTTTTCAATGGCTTTTGTCTCAAGATAACGAGATGAGTTAAGAAATTTGAGTTAAGAGCTGGAGTGCTAACCCTGTTCCATCTGTATATCCACAGCCGCCCCTCTGTCCAGGATACTACTTACCTCACTATATCCACAGCCGCCCCTCTGTCCAGGATACTACTTAACTCACTATATCCATAGCCGCCCCTCTGTCAAGGCTACTACTTACCTCACTATATCCACAGCCGCCCCTCTGTCCAGGATACTACTCACCTCCTCATAAAAATATATATAGACAGATTTAGCCCTAATATTATCTAATAAATCACTGATTTATCTGTTCCCAAGTACTCTTAAATTCGGGGGAAACCTCCCAGGCTGGGAACTTCTGCACCCTCAAGCCCCTGGGAATAATAGAACATTTTACATATTCCTCTAGACTCTTGACATTCCACCAAACTCTAGAAAATAGTTTGTGTGCATCAGTGAGTTCGCTGGTTAATGCCCTAAAATCACCACCATCCTCCAAATCTCCACTCTCCTTGAAAACAGCATAAACCTGAGAGTTCCAGGAGGCCTCCCTCTCTTCCACATGTACAGCCATAGTAGTGAACCACAAAAAATCAACAAAACCTATATGAGAGTGCCGCACCCAAGAAAACTGTGTATGGACAGACTGCTAAATAACGAACAAGAGATCTAGAAAGCGGGGGCACATCAAGATATAAGATAAGAGTGCCGGCACACGTTATGAGACATTCAATATGATCCAAGAAAGAAAAAGAATACCGAGATAGGAGCCGCACGTCTAAAAAGTATCAAATTTATTCAAGACAACAGACACGACAAGGACAACTTAAAATCATTGTATACAATAAATCATGGTTATGTGGACTGGATACGTGCCACACGCCACCCTGACTCTACCACAAAGCCATAAACATCCTCCCACATGAATAAGTAAAATTCAATTAAAGTGCATAAAATACATCAACATGAATGATATAGGTAGAATACTTATCATTGAAGTAACATAGTGGGAGTCTGCGTGGTAGTCAGGGAGAAAAAGCCCAACACGTATCGCCAGGCTCTGCTGGCTTTCTCAGGGGTGCCTGTTTCTATGTCATATATGAGCTTGTACATACACTCACCTAAAGAATTATTAGGAACACCATACTTATACGGTGTTGGACCCCCTTTTGCCTTCAGAACTGCCTTAATTCTACGTCGCATTGATTCCACAAGGTGCTGATAGCATTCTTTAGAAATGTTGGCCCATATTGATAGGATAGCATCTTGCAGTTGATGGAGATTTGAGGGATGCACATCCAGGGCACGAAGCTCCCGTTCCACCACATCCCAAAGATGCTCTATTGGGTTGAGATCTGGTGACTGTGGGGGCCATTTTAGTACAGTGAACTCATTGTCATGTTCAAGAAACCAATTTGAAATGATACGTGGACCAGTAAGCACGGCCAGGGACGCTATATCTCCCTAACTGCACACTGGGTAAATGTAGTGGCGGCTGGGCCGCAGGCGGAGCGCTGTTTGGCGCACGTCCTTCCGCTGCCAAGGATCGCAGGGCAACATTCTTTGCCTCCTGTCTCCTCCTCCTCCTACTCAGCTTCATCCTCCTCTTCTTCCACCTGCTCATCCAGTCAGCCACACACCTTCACCACCAACTTCAGCACAGCCCGGGGTAAACGTCAGCAGGCCATTCTGAAACTCATAAGTTTGGGGGACAGGCCCCACACCGCACAGGAGTTGTGGGGGGGTATAGAACAACAGACCGACGAGTGGTTGCTGCCGATGAGCCTCAAGCCCAGCCTGGTGGTGTGCGATAATGGGCGAAATCTCGTTGCAGCTCTGGGACTAGCCAGTTTGACGCACATCCCTTGCCTGGCGCATGTGCTGAATTTGGTGGTGCAGAAGTTCATTCGCAACTACCCCGACATGTCAGAGCTGCTGCATAAAGTGCGGGCCGTCTGTTCGCGCTTCCGGCGTTCACATCCTGCCACTACTCGCCTGTCTGCGCTACAGCGTAACTTCGGCCTTCCCGCTCACCGCCTCATATGCGACGTGCCCACCAGGTGGAACTCCACCTTGCACATGCTGGACAGACTGTGCGAGCAGCAGCAGGCCATAGTGGAGTTTCAGCTGCAGCATGCACGGGTCAGTCGCACTGCGGCACAGCACCACTTCACCACCAATGACTGGGCCTCCATGCAAGACCTGTGTGCCCTGTTGCGCTGTTTCGAGTACTCCACCAACATGGCCAGTGGCGATGACGCCGTTATCAGCGTTACAATACCACTTCTATGTCTCCTTGAGAAAACACTTAGGGCGATGATGGAAGAGGAGGTGGCCCAGTAGGAGGAGGAGGAAGAGGGGTCATTTTTAGCACTTTCAGGCCAGTCTCTTCGAAGTGACTCAGAGGGAGGTTTTTTGCAACAGCAGAGGCCAGGTACAAATGTGGCCAGACAGGGCCCACTACTGGAGGACGAGAAGGACGAGGATGAGGAGGAGGTGGAGGAGGATGAGGATGAAGCATGTTCACAGCGGGGTGGCACCCAACGCAGCTCGGTCCCATCACTGGTGCGTGGCTGGGGGGAAACGCAGGACGATGACGATACGCCTCCCACAGAGGACAGCTTGTCCTTACCTCTGGGCAGCCTGGCACACATGAGCGACTACATGCTGCAGTGCCTGCGCAACGACAGCAGAGTTGCCCACATTTTAACGTGTGCGGACTACTGGGTTGCCACCCTGCTGGATCCCCGGTACAAAGACAATGTGCCCACCTTACTTCCTACACTGGAGCGTGATAGGAAGATGCGCGAGTACAAGCGCACGTTGGTAGACGCGCTACTGAGAGCATTCCCAAATGTCACAGGGGAACAAGTGGAAGCCCAAGGCGAAGGCAGAGGAGGAGCAAGAGGTCGCCAACGCAGCTGTGTCATGGCCAGCTCCTCTGAGGGCAGGGTTAGCATGGCAGAGATGTGGAAAAGTTTTGTCACCACGCCACAGCTAACTGCACCACCACCTGATACGGAACGTGTTAGCAGGAGGCAACATTTCACTAACATGGTGGAACAGTACCTGTGCACACCCCTCCACGTACTGACTGATGGTTCGGCCCCATTCAACTTCTGGGTCTCCAAATTGTCCACGTGGCCAGAGCTAGCCCTTTATGCCTTGGAGGTGCTGGCCTGCCCGGCGGCCAGCGTTTTGTCTGAACGTGTATTCAGCAAGGCAGGGGGCGTCATTACAGACAAACGCTGCCGCCTGTCTACAGCCAATGTGGACAAGCTGACGTTCATAAAAATTAATCAGGTATGGATCCCACAGGACCTGTCCATCCCTTGTGCAGATTAGACATTAACTACCTCCCCTTAACCATATATTATTGTACTCCAGGGCACTTCCCCATTCAATCCTATTTTTATTTTCATTTTACCATTATATTGCGGGGCAACCCAAAGTTGAATGAACCTCTCCTCTGTCTGGGTGTCGGGGCCTAAAAATATCTGACAGTGGCCTGTTCCACTGGTGGGTGACATGAAGCCTGATTCTCTGCTATGACATGAAGCCTGATTCTCTGCTATGGGACCTCTCTCCTCTGTCTGGGTGCCGGGGCCTAAATAAATGACAATGGACTGTTCCAGTGGTGGGTGACGTGAAGCCTGATTCTCTGCTATGACATAAAGACTGATTCTCTGCTGACATGAAGCCTGAATCTCTGTTATGGGACCTCTCTCCTCTGTCTGGGTGCCGGGGCCTAAAAATATCTGACAGTGGCCTGTTCCAGTGGTGGGTGACATGAAGCCTGATTCTCTGCTATGACATGAAGACTGATTCTCTGCTGAGTCGCTGACATGAAGCCTGAATCTCTGTTATGGGACCTCTCTCCTCTGTCTGGGTGCTGGGGCCTAAATTATATGACAATGGACCTTTCCAATGTTGGGTGACGTGAATTATGATTCTCTGCTATGACATGAAGACTGATTCTCTGCTGACATCAAGCCATATTCTATGTTATGGGACCTCTCTCCTCTGCCTGGGTGCCGGGGCCTAAATTATATGACAATGGACTGTTCCAATGTTGGGTGACGTGAAGCATGATTCTCTGCTATGACATGAAGACTGATTCTCTGCTGACATGAAGCCTGAATCTCTGCTATGGGACCTCTCTCCTCTGCCTGGGTGCCTGGGCCTAAATATCTGACAATGGACTGTTCCAGTGGTGGGTGACGTGAAGCCTGATTCTCTGCTATGACATGAAGACTGATTCTCTGCTGACATGAAGCCAGATTCTCTGCTATGGGACCTCTCTCCTCTGCCTGGTTGCCTGGGCCTAAATATCTGACAATGGACTATTCCAGTGGTGGGTGACGTGAAGCCTGATTCTCTGCTATGACATGAAGCCTGATTCTCTGCTATGACATGAAGACTGATTTTCTGCTGACATGAAGCCAGATTCTCTGCTATGGGACCTCTCTCCAATTGATATTGGTTAATCTTTATTTATTTTATTTTTATTTTAATTAATTTCCCTATCCACATTTGTTTGCAGGGGATTTAACTACATTTTGCTGCCTTTTGCAGCCCTCTAGCCCTTTCCTGGGCTGTTTTACAGCCTTTTTAGTGCCGAAAAGTTCAGGTCCCCATTGACTTCAATGGGGTTCGGGTTCGGGTTCGGGGCGAAGTTCGGGTCGGGTTCGGATCCCGAACCCGAACATTTCCGGGAAGTTCGGCCGAACTTCTCGAACCCGAACATCCAGGTGTTCGCTCAACTCTATACACGACAAAACGAAAGTGGAGAACTATTACACCAAATTAAGGCAGATATTGGATAAGTATGATAAAGAGATTATGTTAGGGAAGAAATCTAAATTCCAATGTGATAAAACTGATTTTGAGAATAAACAGGCTTTTAAGTGGAAACATGCAGGTAATATGCGGAGCCAGGGTAAGGGCAATGCTGCAAATCCATCAACAAGGAATGTGGGGGGTCACTCTGAGCCAAGTGATCATAGCCTGAGTGAGGGCGATATTTTATCAGAGGCCAGCGATGATGGAGGACAAGGAGGGGATTACGCAAATCCAAGAAAAAGAGGACCTCAACACCGCAGGGGCAACAATTATCCACTCTTTCTGAAGAGACGCCTACAACAATATTAAATGGTATTGATGCCAATGCCCTCCAAGTCATAAATCTATCCTCGTATAATCTGACCCCTCATGAGAGGTCAGTACTAGAAAAGGGACTTTCTTTTTTTCCTATGCGCATTTTGGATAAGTTTGAATTTGTCAAAGATACATATTTGTTTTGCAGACAATTGTGCTTTAAACTTTGATACAATCAACCGTCAATGCTACATGACCTGGCTGTGGATGAACGCGGTGCATTTATTGATCTCATGGATCTTCTACGGGAAAATGATTCAGAAACAGGTAGGAGGTGTTTCACTCTGCACAAACCCTCCTTACTTACTCCTTCTTTGAACCTATTCCCTAATATTCAGCTCTTTTTTCAAGCTGTTGTACATGAAATACGTAAACTCAAATCTGATCCTTTACATGGCAGAAACTTGGACAAGATGGAATCTGACACCATACGAAAATTTCAGGCGAACCCCACCTTTGTTATCAAAGAAGCTGACAAGGGCGGGAACGTGGTCCAATGGGATATGGACTTATATACACAGGAAGCTAATCGACATCTTAAGAACAGAACCTTTTATACATCTTTGCCCTCTGACCCTACATTGGTCTTTAAAAAGAAATTGGATCAGTTAGTGAAGGCAGCTCGGGAGATGTTTGTTATTACTAAAAAGGAACATCAATTTTTGGAGGTTAGTCAACCAATCATCCTAACATTCTATCTGCTTCCCAAAGACCATAAGGATATTCCATAACCCTCCAGGGCGACCAATTGTGGCCGGCATTGGTGGTTTATGTGAACAGGCCTGTACCTATATTGACTTCTTTCTCCAACCCATGGTTTTAGGATTATCATCCTAAGTACGGGATTCTCTCCATCTGATTGAGATGCTGGAACATGTTCTAATAACATCCGACGTATTATTAGTGACCTGCGACGTCGAATCCCTATACACCAGCATTGCGCACAAAGATTGCATTAAAGCTACTACCCATTTCCTGGCAAAATCGGACTCTGGAGAGCCAGCCCAGCACGCATTCTTGGTGAGTCTTCTGCAATTTATTTTACACCACAATTATTTTGTTTTTGATCGGACTTTTTATAGGCAGGAGTCTGGAACGGCGATGGGGGCGCATTGTGCGCCCTCGTACACAAACCTGTTTTTGGGTTGGTGGGAGGAGGCATGTGTGTAACCGTCGCCGTTCTTCCGCGACTGTGTGGTGGCCTGGTTCAGTTGTATCGATGACATCTTGTTTCTTTGGCAGGGTCCCAAGGATGTCTGTGCACAGTTTATTGATGCATTAAACGAGAACAATCTGAACATCCGTTTAACACACAATATCTCGGAGGACGCAGTGGATTTTCTGGATCTAAAATTACGCAAAGAGGGTGAACGGATCCTTACTTCTCTATTTCGAAAGAGCACTACCACTAACAGTTTGTTACATTACCGGAGCTTTCACCCGGCACATATGAAGAACGGAATACTGAAAGGCCAACTCCTTAGATTACGACGTAACTGCACCCGGGTGACCGACTTCAGGTCAGGCTCAGCAGATCTGTCATCACAGTATCGGAACAGGGGTTACCCCAAGAAGCTCATATCCCTTGCCTATTAGGATGCTAAGGGCTCGGATAGAACAAAGTTGTTTATCCCCAAGCATAAAATCAGGGATGGTAAGATACATCTTATCACCCGCTACAATAATAAATGGACAGCACTTTACAGAATTCTGGAGAATCATTGGTTCTTGCTCACATCAGATCAAAAATTTACACTTATGTGGATAATAAACCGAACATTATTGCACACAAGGCACCCTCCCTTAAGGACCAACTTGTATGGAGTCATTTCCAGCGCCCTCTACGGGGGATGAAAAGAGGTGTCAAATTAAAGGGCACACATCCGTGTGGCCAATGCAACATTTGTCCATTTATGCTGTGCAAGGACAATTTCTCAAATGGTAAGGAATGTATACACCTTAACCAATACGTTAACTGCCGTACCAGAAATGTTGTCTATGCAATCATTTGCCCATGCAATAAACTGTACGTGGGACAGACCCCACAGGAATTGTGGAAACGGATCCAACAACATATGTCGAACATTGCTCTGGCTGCTCGGGACAGGGTTGAAAAGGAGAAACCACTTACTTCTGTGGCTACACACTTCCTGGACCACCATGGAGGCAAGTATAATGGCCTGCAGGTGGTGGGTCTAGAAAAGGTTCACTATAATATTAGGGGTACACATATGACACAATGTTTGCTTAAAGCTGAATCCCGATGGATTTATAATTTGGAATGTTTGTCTCCGCAGGGTCTTAATGAAGAACTTTTGTTCACTGGTTTTTATACTAGATAATGCACTGTATGTTTTATTTACACATTTTTGGGTTTATTATATTTTATAATTATTTTCTTGCACGTGAATGATTGGATAACCTCACTTGGTGTACTTAGCACATTCTTCTTCTCCTCTTCCCCGGAACATCTCCGTATTGACTACCTCCTGTATAGTTTATTGAACCCTTGCTTGGATACACAGTGGAGGACACTCCTCGTTCTTCCTATGTACACTTCTTGGACTGCACAAATTTGATGAATGACCTGTCCCCTTTATGCCTTATTACGCCTAGCATCCTCCTCTGGTTCTCAGCTGAGAACTTTTTCTCTGTGGGCGACAGAACAAAACAATTTCTTTTTAGGACTTTCTTTTCCTACTCCTGCCCCCTTTTTTTTCCCCCCACCCCTTTAGGACCTAAATGATAAAGATATACAGTGGCGGAAATAATTATTTGACCCCTCACTGATTTTGTAAGTTTGTCCAATGACAAAGAAATGAAAAGTCTCAGAACAGTATCATTTCAATGGTAGGTTTATTGTAACAGTGGCAGATAGCACATCAAAAGGAAAATCGAAAAAATAACTTTAAATAAAAGATAGCAACTGATTTGCATTTCATTGAGTGAAATAAGTATTTGAACCCCTACCAACCATTAAGAGTTCTGGCTCCCACAGAGTGGTTAGACACTTCTACTCAATTAGTCACCCTCATTAAGGACACCTGTCTTAACTAGTCACCTGTATAAAAGACACCTGTCCACAGAATCAATCAATCAAGCAGACTCCAAACTCTCCAACATGGGAAAGACCAAAGAGCTGTCCAAGGATGTCAGAGACAAAATTGTAGACCTGCACAAGGCTGGAATGGGCTACAAAACCATTAGCAAGAAGCTGGGAGAGAAGGTGACAACTGTTGGTGCGATTGTTCGAAAATGGAAGGAGCACAAAATGACCATCAATCGACCTCGCTCTGGCGCTCCACGCAAGATCTCACCTCGTGGGGTGTCAATGGTTCTGAGAAAGGTGAAAAAGCATCCTAGAACTACACGGGAGGAGTTAGTTAATGACCTCAAATTAGCAGGGACCACAGTCACCAAGAAAACCATTGGAAACACATTACACCGCAATGGATTAAAATCCTGCAGGGCTCGCAAGGTCCCCCTGCTCAGGAAGGCACATGTGCAGGCCCGTCTGAAGTTTGCAAATGAACACCTGAATGATTCAGAGAGTGACTGGGAGAAGGTGCTGTGGTCTGATGAGACCAAAATAGAGCTCTTTGGCATTAACTCAACTCGCTGTGTTTGGAGGAAGAAAAATGCTGCCTATGACCCCCAAAACACCGTCCCCACCGTCAAGCATGGGGGTGGAAACATTTTGCTTTGGGGGTGTTTTTCTGCTAAGGGCACAGGACAACTTATTCGCATAAACGGGAAAATGGACGGAGCCATGTATCGTGAAATCCTGAGCGACAACCTCCTTCCCTCTGCCAGGAAACTGAAAATGGGTCGTGGATGGGTGTTCCAGCACGACAATGACCCAAAACATACAGCAAAGGCAACAAAGGAGTGGCTCAAGAAGAAGCACATTAAGGTCATGGAGTGGCCTAGTCAGTCTCCGGACCTTAATCCAATCGAAAACCTATGGAGGGAGCTCAAGCTCAGAGTTGCACAGAGACAGCCTCGAAACCTTAGGGATTTAGAGATGATCTGCAAAGAGGAGTGGACCAACATTCCTCCTAAAATGTGCGCAAACTTGGTCATCAATTACAAGAAACGTTTGACCTCTGTGCTTGCAAACAAGGGTTTTTCCACCAAGTATTAAGTCTTTTTTTGTTAGAGGGTTCAAATACTTATTTCACTCAATGAAATGCAAATCAGTTGCTATCTTTTATTTAAAGTTATTTTTTTGATTTTCCTTTTGATGTGCTATCTGCCACTGTTACAATAAACCTACCATTGAAATGATACTGTTCTGAGACTTTTCATTTCTTTGTCATTGGACAAACTTACAAAATCAGTGAGGGGTCAAATAATTATTTCCGCCACTGTAAATATAGATATAATTCAGAATAAACAATATTGAACAATATAGTATAAACAATACAGAATAATAATATAGAATAAATAATATTGAATAATATAAAAAACCAAAAATAAAAAACATAAAAAATAAATAATATAAAAATATATGTAAAAAAATAAAAAAATTAAAAAATATTAAAAAAAGATAAAAAATAATAATAAAAAATAAAAATAAAAATATGTATAGAATAAATAAGGAAATGGAAAGTATAATCAATTTATCACAAGAATTAAAAAGTATAAATTATGCAGATTATTAAATAGTGCATAGAGTAACCAGTATAAATAAAATAATGGACACAATTGATAGTGAGTTAAAAGTGATGGGTTTAATATAAAGGTTTTTTCTATATATACACCAATCATGGTCATTAATAATATATACTAATCATGGTCACTGTTATATATTATGCAGATTTTGTATGTATTTTGAATATATATTCTATATTTTTTCTTCTTTTCATTTTTTTGCTTTATGAGCACAATTTACTATGCATATATATATATGGGTTCATGCTTATCATTTGCCCCTTTATAAGATATCTATTTATGTTATCATTCATGTCCTATCCTTTGTTTGTTTGTTTCCTTCACCTTTTGTCCTCTCTCCCACATGGGTCCCCATGCATGTAGGTCGAGCCTTCATTGCGTGACGCTACTTCCGGTCCATGGAACGCAGCGCGCGCTTTGATCCAGCGTGATCTGCTGCTTCCGCTATTTGGAACGCGGCGCACGCTGGCTCGACTGCACGCATGCGCAGATGTCAGTTCCGCCCGCCGCTTGTCTCGGCGCGCATTCCTGCCTATGTGCTGAATTCATACTGATGACCAGCATCTCCTCCCCCTGTGTGAGGTGGGGGGTGGGAATCCTCTAATAAACCACATGTACGCCTACACCACAGGTGATGATCATTATTACTTCATTATTATGTATATATGTACAAGCTCATATATGACATAGAAACAGGCACCCCTGAGGAAGCCCGCAGAGCCTGGCGATACGTGTTGGTCTTTTTCTCCCTGACCACCACGCAGACTCCCACTATGTTACTTCAATGATAAGTATTCTACCTATATTATTCATGTTGATGGATTTTATGCACTTTAATTGAATTTTACTAGTTCATGTGGGAGGATGTTTATGGCTTTGTGGTAGAGTCAGGGTGGCGTGTGGCACGTATCCAGTCCACATAGCCATGATTTATTGTATACAATGATTTTAAGTTAAAGACACAAATGCAATAGCACTCTGCAACCAGCACTCTGCCCTGCCTCCATGCTGGATGAGGCATTGGTGTACATTTTGGCCAAAGCGTAATAAGCCACTCACCACGTCAAGGTCGCCTCTATGGAGTGGTCCCTAACACTAGTTCCTACCTGTTATGGGCCATGACAGCCACACAAAGTCCAGGGAGTGCAGGTACAGCGTGCACGCCAAGCACACTCTGCTTTTAACCCCATCCGGTGCCATTACAGCTTTCATCAGATCCAGGGATGCAAGTACCAACATGCATGCTGAGCCCACTAAATACTTCTCCTGGAGCCAAATGGCTACTGGTAGGTGCTATATAATCAGACTCAGTTTTATACTGACTTTAAAACCAGCCTCCAGGGCAGACTAACTGGTTAGGTGTGCATGGCTGCTTGGAGATCGCCACGCCTCCAATATTTACTACAAAGAAAAAAATGTGGGGGATTGAGTCAGCACAACCCTGTATGCAGGTGCACATCGCTATGGCAAAATACAGATACAAACGCAAAAACACAAATGCAATCGCACTCTGCAACCAGCACTCCGCCCTGCCTCTATGCTGGATGTTGAATGAGGCATTGGTGTACATTTTGGCCAAAGCGTAATAAGCCACTCACCACGTCAAGGTCGTCTCTATGAGTGGTCCCTAACACTAGTTCCTAACTGTTTATGGGCCATGACAGCCACACAAAGTCCAGGGAATGCAGGTCAGCATGCAAGCCAAGCACACTCTGCTTTTAACCCCGTCCGGTGCCATTACAGCTTTCATCGGATCCAGGGATGCAAGTACCAACATGCATGCTGAGCCCACTATATACTTCTCCTGGAGCCAAATGGCTACTGGTAGGCCCTGTAGAAGTAGACTCAGTTTTATACTGACTTTAAAACCAGCCTCCAGGACAGATTGACTGGTCAGGTGTGCATGACTGCATGGAGATCGCCACGTCTCCAATATATACTACAAAGAAAAAATGTGGGGGATACAGTTAGCACAACCCTATATGCAGGTGCACATCGCTATGGCGAAATACATATAGAAAGAAAAAGACACAAATGCAATGGCACTCTGCAACCAGCATTCTGCCCTGCCTCTAAGCTGGATGAGACATTGGTGTACATTTTGGCCAAAGCGTAATAAGCCACTCACCACGTCAAGGTCGCCTCTATAAGTGGTCCCTAACACTAGTTCCCACCTGTTTATGGGCCATGATTTTAAGTTGTCCTTGTCGTGTCCGTTGTCTTGAATAAATTTGATACTTTTTAGATGTGCGGCTCCTATCTCGGTATTCTTTTTCTTTCTTGGATCATATTGAATGTCTCATACCGTGTGCCGGCACTCTTATCTTATATCTTGATGTGCCCCCGCTTTCTAGATCTCTAGTGCTTTTTTCCTGTCAACATATGTTTGCAGTAAAATGGTGCTACGCTCTGTTTTACTGGATTTGTCCTAAAAAAAAAGGTTTGGGTTTGTCTGCCATCTAAAAATTTGCAAAGTTTGGGCCGAACTTGGTTCAGTATAAACTGGTTCGCTCATCTTTACTTCATGCTTTACCGCTGCTCTCAACTGCTAGAACTCGTCCCACGGACTACACTAGTACAAGGTTTTGTGTGTCACAATACACTCCATGAAATTACCCAAGTCAAAGACAGTGGAGCACTATGGCTGGAACCAAAGTGGCAGAAAAAGATCTGGAGTCATGTAACCTGTCAGTTTTTATATTGTTTTAATTTTAGTTTAGTTTTTTTTTTCTATTTTTTTTTTATTTTAATATTTATTGATCAGAATTACAATTTAAATGTGAGGCTTTCAGAAATTGTTTTAAATTTTTTTTTATACCATTTGAAAAAAAGGACCAAAATGAAACACAAAATCCTTGATCTCAATCGGTTCATTATTTGTTATTATGTCCGTACACAGGGGAAGCCCTGGAGCCCTCTCTGGAATTCCCAGATATAGATCACCCTGCACATGAAGGTATAAAATGTCCGTATTATGAAGCTTCATACACCTATGACTATTACACTTGCTGAATCTGCACTATTATGTGTGTGATGTTTTTTTTTTCCCTATTAAGGCTTTTGCTCTAATATTATACAATATAATATACAGGATTTTAATATCGTAACGTTCTACATAACACATATAAAGCTGAGGTGAGCACTTATGTCCTAATCGTAAAGGTTTTGTCTGGTTTCAGTTAATGGGATAGAAATGCTAAAAAAATGCATTTGTGACATTGATTTACAGGTTTCATTTTTACAGGGATCACTGTGCGGTACAGATGTCAGGTAATTTGTATTCTGTGGGTCAGTACTAGGAAAACATTAACACATTTTTATATGTTGTATTATGTTTTAATGCTGTACTTAGAAAGTGTAAATATTTGCCCAAAAAAATTCTTGCAGCAATAAGAGGGCAATTCTATCAAAAAGAATAAAACTAAACTTTTAATAAATTGTATCTAAAACAGAGACATAAGTGCAGAGTGATAATAAAGATAGGAACAATCTTCCCGGTACGCTGGTGGTGCAGTCAACACGTATATAGCGGAGTTGTTGGATGAATGCTGTTAACGGGACAGACAAAAGGGAAAGGGGGGGGGATCGGGAATGATACAATGTGCGTATCCTGTCCCTACCTCGCCCTGTCAAGACTGTTATACCCTAATGACCTCCTCATACGGAGTCATCGCCCTGACAAGATCGGCCCCGTCCAGAAGCTTGCCCTGTTATAGGCTACTTACTGGCCCTCTCTCAGTGTGGAGGGCTACTTACTGGCCCTCCCTCAGTGTCCAGGGCTACTTACTGGCCCTCCCTTAGTGTGCAGGGCTACTTACTGGCCCTCCCTCAGTGCTTTAGTGACACCGGCTCTTAACTGTGGTGTTCACTTTTTATTATATTACATTTTTATTTTTTTTTACTTCTTGCCCCCTGTTTTCTGATGAGTCTGGGGGAACTAAACCGGATGAAACGTGTTGGTCGTTTTTCCGTGAATTTTCTATCAGTATATGTTAGATGTAGGATAGGCAGGCTAGTTGTAGGCATCCCCTACATTTACCCCCTTACAGAGTTTCTTTAGGGACCTATAACAGGGCAAGGTTCCGGACGGGGCCGCTCTTGTTAGGGCGATGACTCCGTATGAGGAGGTCATTAGGGTATAACAGTCTTGACAGGGCGAGGTAGGGACAGGATACACACATTGTATCATTCCCGATCCCCCCCCTTTCCCTTTCGTCTGTCCTGTTAACAGCATTCATCCAGCAAGTCCGCTATATACGTGTTGACTGCACCACCAGCGTACCGGGAAGATTGTTCCTATTTTTATTATCACTCTGCACTTATGTCTCTGTTTTAGATACAATTTATTAAAAGTTATGATTTATTCTTTTTGTTAGAATTGCCCTCTTATTGCTGCTAGTGTTTGACTCCAGAGGGAGCATAGTAGGAGTATATCTATTCTGTACTCTTGTCAGGGCGATGACTCCATATGAGGAGGTCATTAGGGTATAACAGTCTTGACAGGGCGAGGTAGGGACAGGATACACACATTGTATCATTCCCGATCCCCCCCTTTCCCTTTCGTCTGGGCCAAAATTCTCTCATTACCATATTCTGGCAACCATACATTTTGTATAAGTCTACAGAGCTCTGTATGGACTCTTTTTTTTGCCAGTCAATCTGTGTTTTTCATTGATGATATTTTGGATTACATTATCTTTTGTTAAATTTTTATTTAATTTTAGGTACAGTAGGTAAAGCAATCAAAAAAAAAGGATACATGCTGGGTATAATGACCTCTGACCCCATGCTGGGTATAATGACCAGATGTTGATTCAGTTACATATTTATTCCCAGAGAATTCTTGTACAGTCACTCAGAATTGAGAAAGCTCGTTGGAAGAACGAGTGAAACATTTTCAAGAAATCTACAGTAAGTCCAGTTGCCTTGATTTATTCTTTACAGATAAACCAAAAAAGAGCAATTTTGCAGTTTTGACTTTCCTTTACAGCCTACAATATATGGGATAAATACGTTTACATTTTAATAATTCTGGCATTTTTGTGACACAGCGATGGCAATTATGTTTATTGCTTTGTTGATGTTTACATGTAAGTGTTGAAAGCAGGATGATTTTAGTTTTCAATTATTTTTGTCTCTTCTTTTTTTTTTTACTTTACTTATATATTTTTTTAACTTTACTTTACTTATTTTAGCCCCCTTTATTGCAGTTGCATTCTATGTAAAAATTGCTGTGTTGATATTGAGTTCTAAGGCAGGACCCGATAAGAACTTTACAATGGCAGGCCTTCACAAGAACCATGGCTGCTGTAGCGATTAAATGGCTTCCACAATCTGACCACAGTTAATGACTGCTAAGATGCCTTGGCTGCAATTCACCATTGTATCTGAGCCATTAAATGTACTGGCAATGGATGTTGGCATAGCTGGCATCCCCTGTCTGTGGCAACCACTAAGCTCATTTATAAGCACTATCTATGTATGGCAGATGTCAGTAAGAGGATGAAGTTTACCTCCAATTACTATATAAACAAAGTTGCATAAATCAGTTGTACCAGTTGATTTAGTAATATCGTATTATGGTGCGATCTTATGCCATGGCCACAAAGTGGCTGAATCAAGGCCATCAACAGCCGAGAACAGTTGTGGCAGTATTCTGAGAACTCATTAGAAACTATGGTTTATTCAGAGATCATTGTTATTGGTGACACAGTAATCTGCAAATATGTGATGATTAACAATGGGCACTGAATATACAATAATTCCTAATAAATTGATACAGTACAGCGGATCCCCCTCAGCCATATGATGGCCGTGCTATAAGGCCCTGCCCTAAGAGTAAAATGCCTCTTCTCCATTTATCGGGGCCTTTCCTTCTCTCCCATCTGCTAAAAACTCCCTCTGAATTCCCTGATACAATCAGTTTCTAGAGTGGAAACAGCTCTTCAGCTTCACTCAGAGATCAGGGTACATATAGGTACATCTCAATAAATTTGAATTAGGGTTGAGCGAACCTGAACTGTAAAGTTCGGGTTCGTACCGAACGTTAGGATTTTTGGACCCCGGACCCGAACCCGAACTTTTCCGTAAAAGTTCGGGTTCGGTGTCCGGTGCTTTTTTGCCGCTTTTTGAAAGGCTGCAGAGCCGCCAATCAACAAGCGGTTAACTGTCTGACCTTAGAAGCCATCACAGCCATGCCTACTAATGGCATGGCTGTGATTGGCCAGTGCAGCATGTGACCCAGCCTCTATATAAGCTGGAGTCACGTAGCGCTGCACGTCACTCTGCTGTTACTAGTGTAGGGAGAGGATGCTGCTGGACTTGTGATTTCAGGGAGAGAATAATAGAGAATCTAACTCAGCGATCTACAGAGAAATAGTTGTGTGGGTGCAGGGCACAATCGTTTTACCCTGCCCTGAGCCCATTGACCAAAAAGAAAAAACTTTTATAATTCTGTTAGTTAAGTGGGTGGCGGCGGCGGCCATTTTATGCATGCTCAGTGTACCAGCACTGCATCTGAGCTTTTGGGACATTGCAAATCACCATTTTTTTGGGCAAACTACAACATCTGGATTATTCAGTGTGCAATTTAAGGTAGAAATACACCCATCATTTTCTGGGATTTTAAAAACACACTATTTTTTTCAAAAAACAGTATTTTCCAGATCTGCAAGTGTTAAATTCAAGTTTAATATACTGTATACAGCTTTCATATTCTGTTAGCAAAAAAAGACTTTTTGGGCAATCTACAACATCTGGATTAGTCAGTGTGCAATTTAAGCTAGAAATACACCCATCTTTTTCTGGGGTTTGAAAAACACACTTTTTTAACAACAAAACACTATTTTCAGGCCTTGCAGCATCAGCACGTGTGAAATTACAGGCTTATATACTGCTGTCAAATTCAGTTGTTAAACAAACACTCGTTTGGGCACAAAAAATTTAGTTGGCAGCTTTGATGCAGATGTCATTGTGAGATACACCCTTAATACATTTGGGTTACATTCAGAGATTTTAAATACCGCCATTTGGTGCAATATCAGGCCCTGTGAGATACCACCTCTACATACAGGGGTTTGATTCAGGGATTTGAAATACAGCCATTTTAAGCAAAAAATCTTTAAATGAGGCCTAGTCTGGTTCAGGCCGTGTGAGATACACCCTTTACATACTGTCGTTCTATTCTACTATTAATTAAACACCCATTTAGGGCAAGATGCTAAATTAGAAAAATATGAGGAGAGCGTCAAATAAGGGACGTGGCCCAGGTCGTGGTGCTGCTGGTGGAGCTCCTGTTGCAGGGAGAGGACGTGGTCGATCTGTGCCAGCTACACGCACAAGTGAAACACCTTCCTCAGGTGAGAGTAGGCGACAAAACCTGCAGCGGTATTTGGTCGGGCCTAATGCTGCTCTTCGAATGGTGAGGCCAGAACAAGTACAGGCGATAGTAGATTGGGTTGCTGACAGTGGTTCCAGTTCCTTCACATTGTCTCCCACCCAGTCTCCTGCTGAAAGACCACAGTTGGCACCTGCAGCCGATATCCATCAGTCTTTCACCTCACCCCCTTGCAAATCAGCCAAGCAGTCTGAGCCCCAAGTCATGCAGCAGTCTCTTCTGCTTTTTGATGACTCTGTTAGCAGGGTTTCCCAGGGCCATCCACCTAGCCCTGCCCCAGAAGTGAAAGAGATTGAGTGCACCGATGCCCAACCAATGAGTACATGGGAGGACAATCGCAGCACGTCTCTGATGATGACGAAACACAGGTGCCAACTGTTGGGGCTTTCAAAAGTGTGCAGACTGACAAGGAAGGCAGGGGTGAAGACTGGGTGGAAGATGATGTGGAGGACGATGAGATCCTAGACCCCACATGGAATCAAGGTCATGCGAGTGACCTATGTAGTTCGGAGGAAGATGCGGTGGTCGCACAGAGCCATCAGCACAGCAGAAGAGGGAGCAGGGCGCAAAAGCAGAGCGGCCGTCTTCTAGACAGTATGCCTCCTACATCCCACCACAGCAAGGGACCGAGCACACCAAAGCCAGCTCCAAGGAGTTCCCTGATGTGGCAGTTCTTCAGACAATGTGCTGACGACAAGAAATGAGTGGTTTGCTCGCTGTGCAATCAGAGCCTGAAGCGAGGCATAAACGTTCTCAACCTGAGCACAACTGCATGACCAGGCATTTAAGTGCAACGCACGAGCTGCAGTGGAGTAGACACCTCAAAAACCAAGAAAGGTCTCTGGCTCCTCCTGCTTCCTCTTCTGCTGATGCCTCTTAATCCACCTCTGGAGTGAAGGTGTCACCTGGCACCCCGCAAACAGAGGATCTGACAGCAACACCTGGGTCACAAACATATCCACAATGTCCCACGCAAGCGTTCAGCTCTCCCAAACGCTAGAGAGAAAGAGGAAGTACCCCCCTACCCACCCGCGATCCCTAGCCCTGAATGCCAGCATTTCTAAATTACTGGCCTTTGAAATGCTGTCATTCCGTCTGGTGGAGACGGATAGTTTTAAAGGCCTTATGGCGGTGTCTGTCCCACAGTACGTCGTGCCCAGCCGCCACTACTTTTCAAGGCGAGCCATCCCTTCCCTGCACAAATAAGTGTGGGACAAAATCAGGTGTGCACTGCGCAACGCCATCTGTGGCAAGGTGCACCTGACTACGGATACGTGGACCAGTAAGCACGGGCAGGGCCATTATATCTCCATAACAGCACACTGGGTAAATGCAGTGGCGGCTGGGCCTGAGGCGGATAGCAGTTTGGCGCATGTCCTTCCACCACAGAGGATTGCAGGGCGCTTCAGTTTGCCTCCTGTTGCTTCCTCCTCCTACTCTGCTTCCTCATCCTCTACCAGCTCCTCATCCGGTCAGCGTAACACCTTCACTACCAAATTCAGCATAGCCAGGGGTAAACGACAGCAGACAGTTTTAAAACGTATCTGTTTGGGGGACAAACCCCACACTGCACAGGAGCTGTGGACTGGCCTTGAACAACAGACCGATGAGTGGTTTGTGCCAGTCAGCCTCAAGCCCGGCCTGGTGGTGTGCGATAATGGGCAAAATCTCGTAGCAGCTCTGGGACTAGCTGGTTTGACACACATCCCTTGCCTGGCGCATGTGCTGAACTTGGTGGTGCAGATATTCCTTAAAAATTACCCCGATATGTCAGAGCTGCTGCATAAAGTGCAGGCCGTCTGTGCGCGCTTTCGGCGTTCTCACCCTGCTGCTGCTCGCCTGTCAGCGCTGCAGAGTAACTTCGGCCTTCCCGCTCACCACCTCATATGCGACGTGCCCACAAGGTGGAACTCCACCTTTCACATGCTGGCCAGACTGTGCGAGCAGCAGCAGGCAATAGGGGAGTTTCACCTGCAGCACGCACGGGAAGGTCGCTCGGCGGAACAGCACCACTTCACCACCAATGACTGGGCCTCCATGCGAGACCTGTGTTCCTTGTTGCGCTGTTTCAAGTACTCCACCAACATGGCCAGTGCCGATAACGACGTTCTCAGCGTTACTATCCCACTTCTATGCCACCTTGAAAAAACGCTCCTGGCGATGATGGCACAGGAGGAGGAGGAAGAGGGATAATTTTGTATGGTTTTCGGCCAGTCATTCCCAAGTGGCTCCGAGGGTGGGTTCCTGCACCCACAAACCCAAGGTACAGAATTGTCCAGCCAGGGCACAGTTCTGGAGGATGAGGAGGTGGAGGATGAGGAGGAGGAGATGGAGGAGGAGGAACCATGTTCACAGCAGGGTGGCACCCAGACCAGCTCATGGCCATCACTGGTGCGTGGCTGGGGGGATACAGAGGACACAGACGATACACCTCCCACAGAGGACAGTTTTTCGTTGCCTCTGGGCAGCCTGGCACACATGAGCGATTACATGCTGCAGTGTCTCCGCAACGACCGCCGAGTTGCCCACATTCTAACTTGTGCTGATTACTGGGTGGCCACGCTGCTGGATCCCCTTTACAAGGACAACGTACCGTCCTTAATTCCGTCACTGGAGCGTGATCGTAAGATGCGCGAGTACAAGCGCACGCTGGTAGACGTTCTGCTGGTGGCATTCCCACCTGACAGCGGGGGCACAGTGGAAGCACAAGGCGAAAGCAGAGGACGAGGAAGAGGTCGCCAACGCAGCTGGGGCACCGCCAGCACCTCAGAAGGCAGGGTTAGCATGGCCGAAATGTGGAAAAGCTTTGTCAGCACGCCACAACAACCAGCACCACCAGCTGATATGGAACGTCTTAGCAGGAGGCAGCATTTCACCAACATGGTGGAGCAGTATGTGTGGACACGCCTACATGTACTGAATGACGGGTCTGCCCCCTTCAACTTCTGGATCTCCAAATTGGGCACATGGCCTGAGCTTGCCCTTTACGCCTTGGAGGTGCTGGCCTGCCCTGCAGCCAGTGTATTATCTGAACGTGTGTTTAGCACGGCAGGGGGCGTCATCACAGACAAGCGCAGCCGCCTGTCCACAGCCAATGTGGACAAGCTCACGTTCATTAAAATGAACCAGGCTTGGATCCCTCAGGACTTGTCCGTACCTTGTGCAGAATAGACATGTATACCGGCACTAACCAGCCATTGTTATACTGCAGCGCAATTGCTAATGTTTGTATTTTGGATATTTCACTCTTTTGGAGTGTACCTTAATTTTACAAAATTAAATTAAAACCAAAAACCTGTGTTGGCTATCTCGTCCTCCTCCACCGCCGCTTCCACCTACTCCGCTACGTCCACCGCCTTCTCAAACTCCTACTCCATATGGAACTCCACCTCATAAATCCATATTTTTTCTTGTACATGTTTTATTTTATATCATTTCACTACTTGTCATTAACATTTTCTGGTGAAATTCACCAATTTTGGTGTGTATAGTACCACTGCTATACCTAGTAGACCGGTAAAAAGAAAAAAAAAAAATTGTCAGTTTCATTTTATGATGAAATTAACAAATTTTTGGGTGTATAGTACCACTGCTCTACCTAGTAGGCCGGTTAAAAAATAAATAAATTGTCATTTACATTTTAGGGTGAAATTCACAAATTTTGGTGTGTACACTACCACTGCTATACCTAGTGGACCGGTAAAAAAAATGTCAGTTACATTTTCTGGTGAAATAAACAAATGTTTGGGTGTATAGTACCACTGCTATACCTAGTAGACAGGTTAAACAAAAAAAAATAATTGTCAGTTATATATTCTGGTGAAATTCAGCAATTTTTGGCTGTGATGTACCACTCCTATACCTAGTAGACCGAAAAAAAAAAAAAAATTGTCAGTTACATTTTTGGGTGTAATATACCCCTCCTCTACCTAGTAGACAGCTTAATAAATTTCAATAGTTTTTCTGTTGCATTTTTGGGTTGACAATATACAATTTTAGACGTGAATAAACCCCTGCTCTGCATAGGTGACAGGGAATAAAATGTAATAAATTATTCAGTAATTGATGCGCGCCACATCCTTTCATTTAATGCTTAAACTTTGAAAAGTTGTCACACTTTTATGCTTTAATCATTTCTCCCATATTTCAACTCTATAATTTTAAATTTGAAAAAAATAATCCTCCCTTGGATGTGGTCTCTCTTTCTCACGCTCCCTCTCTGGCCTGGAACCCTGATTTCCCGCCACCCGTGATCCCCATGGTAGGCGCAGAAAAGAACATCGAAAGTTGATAGAGCAGATATCAAATTGGATCGTGAACATCACAGGGACGTGCGACATGGTGGGGCAGTAAGTGTGCACACGCCTACAAGTACTGACTGACAGGGGTCAGCCCCTGCAACTTCTGGGTCTCCAAATTGGGCACATGGCCTGAGCTTGCCCTTTACCCCTTGGAGGTGCTGGCCTGCCCTGCAGCCAGTGTATTGTCTGAACGTGTGTTTATCATGACTGGAGGGGGTTATCACAGGTTATATTTCCCAATGTTTTGGGGTGTACCCTAATTTTAAATTTTAATCCAAAAAGCAGTGTAGGCTACCTCCTTCTCCTCCACCGCCGCTTTCACCTACACCGCCACTTCCACCGCCTCCTCAACCTCCTACTCCATATGGACCTCGTACTCCTAGATCAAGATTATTATTTTTTCTTTTTATGTATTTTATGTTATTTTAAGTCATTTCCCTATCCACATTTGTTTGCAGAGCACTTGCCATGCTCTTAACCACATTTTGATGCCATTTGCAGCCCTCTAGCCCTTTCCAGGACATTTTTACAGCCATTTTAGTGATCAAAAGTTCGGGTCCCCATTGACTTTAATGGGGTACGGGTTCGGGGTCAAGTTCGGGTCCCGAACTCGAACTTTTTGCCGAAGTTCGGCCGAACCCGTCAAACCCGAACATCCAGGTGTCCGCTCAACTGTAATTAGAATATCATCAAAATGTTAATTTAAATCAGCAATTAAATACAAAAAGTCAAATCCATTTATTAAATAGATTCATTACACACAGAGTGATCTATTTCAATTGTTTATTTCTTTTAATGTTGATGATTATGGCTTACAGCTAATGAAAACCCAAAAGTCTGGAGCTCAGAAAATTTGAATATTTTGAAAATGTTCCCCCTGGTATTACACTACAGTCAGCAAATCAACAAAAAATACCTGAAAAGGTTTCATAAGTAGGGATGAGCGGACCCGTGGATGTTCGGGTTCGCCGGGTTCTGACGAACTTCAGGTCAAAGTTCGAGTTCGGGACCCGAACTCGAACTCCATTAAAGTCAATGGGGACCTGAACTTTGGTGCACTAAAATGGCTGTAAAATAGTCGTAGTAAGGGCTAGATGGCTGAAAAGGGAAGCAAAATAGGGGTAGGAGCAGGACAGTTGCCCTGCAAACAAATGTGGATAGGGAAATGACTTAAAATAACATAGAAAATAAAAAAAAATTAATAAAAAATCTTAAACTAGAAGGCGGAGGACAAAGTGGAGTAGGAGGCTGAGAAGGCGGTGGACGTGGCGGTGTAGGTGGAAGCGGCGGTGGAGGAGGTGGCCAACACAGTTTTTTTTTTTTTTTTTTTTATTTATTTTATTTTTTTTATAAATTTGGAAGACCCCAAAACATTGGTAAACAGAAAAGAGAATGCAAATAGAAAGTGCACTGGAGTATAACAATGGCTGGGTGTGGCCGGTATAGGCAACTTTCACACTAGCGGAAGCCATATCCGGCAGGCTGTTGCGGTGGGTGAACAGCCTGAAGGATCCGTGCTGACGCTAGTGCACATGTGCCGCCGGAGGTCCGCTTCGGTCCCATTGACTATGATGGGGGCGGGCCAGAGAGGCGGCCGGAATAAAACTACAACATGTCGTGCTGCCACCAGAACTCCAGCCTGCCCCCATTATAGTCAATGGGGCCGAAGCAGACCTCCGGCGGCACTCTTGCACTAGCAGCAGCACGGATCTAACAGGCTGTTCACCCGCCGGAACAGCCTGCCGGAGAAGGCTGCCACTAGTGTGAAAGTAGCCATACTTATCTACTCAGCACAAGGTATTGACAAGTCCTGTGGGATCCCTGCCTGGTTCATTTTAATGAACGTGAGTTAGTCCACGTTGGCTGTGGACAGGCGGCTGTGCTTGTCTATGATTACTCCCCCTGCTGTGTTAAACACACGATCGGACAATACACTTGCTGCAGGGCAGGCCAGCAGCTCTAAAGCGCAAAGGGCAAGCTCAGGCCATGTGCTCAATTTGGAGACCCAGAAGTTGAATGGGGAAGACCTATCAGTCAGTACGTGTAGGCATATGCACACATACTGCTCCACCAGGTTGCTGATCACACTCGTGCCCCCCTAGAGCCACTTGTGAATGACTGACCTGATTACCGTGGAAATGATCCCTCTACCTCCTCCTCTTCCTCCTGTGCCACATCCTCTTCCATCATCGCCCAAAGTGTTTTTTAAAGTAGATATAGAAGTGGGATAGTAACGCTGAGAATGGCGTCATCGGCACTGGCCATGTTGGTGGAGTACTCGAAGCGGCGCAACACAGAACACGTCCCGCATAGAGGCCCACTCGTTGGTGGTGAAGTGGTGCTGTTCCGCAGAGAGACTCACCCGTGCGTGCTGCAGCAGAAACTGCACTATCGCCTGCTGCTGCTCGCACAGTCTCTCCAGCATGTGCAAGGTGGAGTTCCACCTTGTATGTACATCGCATATGAGGCGGTGAGCAGGAAGGCCAAAGTTACGCTGCAGCGCTGACAGGCAAGCAGCAGCAGGGTGAGAACGCCGAAAGAGCGCACAGACGGCCTGCACCACTTTCTGCAGCAGCTCTGACGTATTGGGGTAATTTTTCAGGAACTTCTGCATCACCAAATTCAGCACATGTGCCAGGCAAGGGATGTGCGTCAAACCTGCTAGCCACACAGCTCCTACGAGATTTTGCCCGTTATCGCACACCACCGGGCCGGGCTTGAGGCTCAGCGGCACCAACCACTCATCGGTCTGTTGTTCCATGCCCGTTCACAGTTCCTGCGCGGTGTGGGGTTTGTCCCCCAAGCAGATGAGTTTCAAAACAGCCTGCTGTTGTTTCCCCCTGGCTGTGCTGAAGTTGGTGGTGAAAGTGTTACGCTGATCGGATGAGGAGGCGGTAGATGAGGAAGTGGAGTAGGAGGAGGAGGCAACAGGAGGCAAAGCAAAATGTCCTCCAATTCTCGGTGGCGGTAGGACATGCGTCAAACTGCTATCCGCCTCCGGGCCAGCCACCACTGCAGCTACCCAGTGTGCAGTTAGGGAGATATAACCTCCCTGCCCGTGCTTACTGGTCCACGTATCGGTAGTTATGTGGTCCTTGCCACAGATGGCGTTGCACAGTGCACACCTGATTTTGTCCCCACTTGGTTTTGCAGGGCAGGGATGGCTCGCCTGGAAAAGTAGTGGCAGCTGGGAACCACGTACTGTGGGACAGGCACCGCCATAAGATTTTTAAAAGTCTCTGTCTCCACCTGATGGAATGACATTTAAAAGGCCAGGAATTTTGAGGATCGAGGGTATTTAGGGGGGTACTTCCTCTTTCTCTCCAGTGTTTGGGGGATGGACAGCTGAACGCTTCCATGGGACAGTGTGTACATGCTGGGTGATGGTGGTGAAGATGGTGGTGTTGCTGCTACATCCTCTGTTTGCGGGGTGGCAGGTGCCACTGTCACTCCAGAGGGGGAGGAAGAGGCAGAGACCACAGCAGAAGAGGGAGGAAGAGGAGTCTGAGATCTTCTGTGGTTTTTCAGGTGTCTACTCCACTGCAGCTCATGCTTTGCAATTAGATGCCTGGTCATGCAGGTGGTGGTGAGGTTTAGAACATTTATGCCTCACTGCAGTCTCCAATTGCACAGTGTGGAAACCACTTGTGTCTTGTCGGCAGCACATTGTATGAAGAACTGCCAAGCCAGGAAACTTATTGGACCTGGCTTTGGTGTGCTCAGTCCCTGGGTGCAGTGGGCAGCAACAGGCATACTGGCTAGGGGACGGCCACTCTGCCTTTTCACCCTGCTCCCTCTTTTGCTGTGCTGCTGTCTCTGTGTGACCACCACCTCTTCCTCCGAACGGCACATGTCACTCGCATGACCTTGATTCCATGTGGGGTCTAGGACCTGATCATCCTCCACATCATCTTCCACCAACTCTTCACCCCTGCCCTCCTTGCCGCTCTGCACATGGCAGGAAGCAGCAGCAGTTGGGACCTATGTTTCATCATCATCATCATCAGAGCATCAAAAAGCATAAGAGACTGCTGCATGACTTGGGGCTCAGACTGCTTGGATGATTTGCAAGGGGGTGAGGTGAAAGACAGATGTCCATGGGCTGCAGGTGCCAACTCTGCAGTTTCAGCAGGGGACCGGGTGGGAGACAATGTGAAGGAACTGGAGGCACTGTCAGCCATCCAATCTACTTCCGCCTTTACTTGTTTTGGCCTCACCATTCTTACACCGGTATTTGGGCCTACAAAATGACGCTGAACGTCCTGTCGCCTATGTGCACCTGAGGAAGGTGTTTCATTTGGGCGTGTAGCTGGCACAGATCAACCACGTCCTGTCCCTGCAACAGCCGCTCCAGCAGCACCACGACCAGGGCCATGGCCCTTTTTTGATGCTCTCCTCATTCTTTGAGGTCACCCACCGAACTAACATACGGATTAAGAATAATAATTTCCCTGTCACGTATGCAGTGCAGATGTACCTCACACCAAAAATAGGTATATGTCACCCACCGATTTAACAGGCAGATTAACTATATTAATTTCCCTGTCATGTATAAAGTGCTCGTGTATCTCACACCAAAAATGGGTATATATCACTCATGGAACTAACAGATGGATTAACTATTATATTTGTTGCCATTTCTTTACTTAAGAGATAGGATAACCGGATTAAGTTGCTTCTGAACCTATCTTGTGGATTACAGAAGATCTCTGATGGAGGACAAAGTCACACAGACACCATGCTTTTGTTTCCTCAAGAACACACACTGCTAGTGATGTCTGGATCATGAACGAATCGTTCTTTTGAATCGATTCAGTTCACTGAACCGGAAGAGTCGATTCCTCTGACTGAGCCGATCCGTGTGAAGCCGCTCAGTCAGATTAGCATAGAGGCAGCAGCAGGCGGTGTAATAGGAACCTACAGTGGAAGATAGCCCCGCCCCTCCCCGCCCTCTAACCAATCAGAGGCAGCCAGCACTGACTCACAGCACAGGGGGAGTCGTGCAGGGACTCAGAGAATCCTCTGAGAGTTTATTAGTTAAAAGAATCGAATGAGTCAGAGACTGTGTCACCGAGTCCCTGCCGGGCTCCCTGCTCTGCGGCTCCCTGTCTCCTGAGAAGTCCGTCCGGGGGGGAGCATGTAGCATGTAGCATGTAGATACATGCTACACTGCTGCATTCACCCTGTACACACACAGCTCTGCTACATGCTATACTAATGCCCCCCCCGGGACTGACTTGTCAGGAGACAGGGAGCCGCAGAGCAGGGAGCCTGGCAGGGACTCGGTGACACAGTCTCTGACTCATTCGATTCTTTTAACTAATAAACTCTCAGACGATTATCTGACTCCCTGCAATAACTATAGCCACTACATCACAGTCTGCTCCACTGCATTCACTGCAGCAGAGCTGTGTTTGCCAGGAGCGAGTCCTTCCTGACCTTCAGTTCACTTGAGACTAGAGCCGACTCAGCAAGTGAACCGAAGATCCGATTCATGAAAAAGATCCGAACTTCCCATCTCTACACACTGCTCTGCTCACTGCAGCCTGTTTTTTTTTTTTCTGAGTGCAACTTTATTTAAACACTTCTTGGTTAACAAACAGACAACATATTCATATGACTGTAGATTAGGGATGAGCGAACCCAAACTGTATAGTTCGGGTTCGTACCGAATTTTGGGGTGTCCGTGACACGGACCCGAACCCGAACATTTTCGTAAAAGTCCGGGTTCGGGTTCGGCGCTTTCTTGGCGCTTTTTGAAAGGCTGCAAAGCAGCCAATCAACAAGCGTCATACTACTTGCCCCAAGAGGCCATCACAGCCTTGCCTACTATTGGCATGGCTGTGATTGGCCAGTGCAGCATGTGACCCAGGCTCTATATAAGCTTGAGTCACGTAGCGCTGCACGTCACTCTGCTATGATCAGTATAGGGAGAGGTTGCAGCTACGACGTTAGGGCGAGATTAGGCAGATTAACTCCTCCAAAAGACTTCATTCTGTGATCGATCTGCAGCTGTGGATCATTGAAGTGCTATTATTGACTTGCTCACTTTTTTGAGGCTGCCCAGAGCGTTTTTATATCACTTTTTTCTGGGGTGATCGGCGGCCATTTTGTGACTTGTGGTGCGCCAGCACAAGCTATCACCAAGTGTTTTTAACCATCAATAGTGTGGTTATTTTGTGCTATATCCTACATCAGCTGCAGGCTGAGCCTGTGTCACCCAAGTGCATTTAACCATCAACAGTCAGGTTATTTTTAGGCCATATACTACATCAGGGGCAAGTTGAACCTGTCACCCAGCGCCTAAAAAATAGACCTGACATTTCTATTCAACCAAATCTGTACTGTTTTAGCTGGTCAAGTTATTTGTAGTGACCGTAAAAGCACACTTTTTGTTCTGGGTTGAAAAACTATTCCCAAATTTGCCATTCTCAAAATAACTAGTTTCTGGTATATGAGGCCTACTTGAAATCTATCCCAAAAAGGATATCTTACATTGAAGGTGCTGATAGTGTCATTCAGAAAAACCTAAGACACACGCTACCGTGCAGATAGAAGTCTGATTCTGTGATTAAACCTATACCTGTCATACAGCGCAAAAAAAAAACAGGCCTCACATTTCTATTCAACCAAATCTGTACTGTTTTAGCTGGTCAAGTTATTTGTAGTGACCGTAAAAGCAAATTTTTTGTTCTGGGTTGAAAAACTATTCCCAAATTTGCCATTCTCAAAATTGTGGTGAACGGGAACAATGAGAAAAACATCTAATAAGGGACGCGGACGCGGACGTGGACATGGTCGTGGTGGTGTTAGTGGACCCTCTGGTGCTGGGAGAGGACGTGGCCGTTCTGCCACAGCCACACGTCCTAGTGTACCAACTACCTCAGGTCCCAGTAGCCGCCAGAATTTACAGGGATATTTGGTGGGGCCCAATGCCGTTCTAAGGATGGTAAGGCCTGAGCAGGTACAGGCATTAGTCAATTGGGTGGCCGACAGTGCATCCAGCACGATCACATTATCTCCCACCCAGTCTTCTGCAGAAAGCGCACAGATGGCGCATGAAAACCAAGCCCATCAGTCTGTCACATCACCCCCATGCATATCAGAGAAACTGTCTGAGCCTCAAGTTATGCAGCAGTCTCTTATGCTGTTTGAAGACTCTGCTGCCAGGGTTTCCCAAGGGCATCCACCTAGCCCTTCTCCAGGGGTAGAAGAGATAGAATGCACTAACGCACAACCACTTATGTTTCCTGATGATGAGGACATGGGAATACCACCTCAGCACGTCTCTGATGATGACGAAACACAGGTGCCAACTGCTGCGTCTTTCTGCAGTGTGCAGACTGAACAGGAGGTCAGGGATCAAGACTGGGTGGAAGACGATGCAGGGGACGATGAGGTCCTAGACCCCACATGGAATGAAGGTCGTGCCACTGACTTTCACAGTTCGGAGGAAGAGGCAGTGGTGAGACCGAGCCAACAGCGTAGCAAAAGAGGGAGCAGTGGGCAAAATCAGAACACCCGCCGCCAAGAGACTCCGCCTGCTACTGACCGCCGCCATCTGGGACCAAGCACCCCAAAGGCAGCTTCAAGGAGTTCCCTGGCATGGCACTTCTTCAAACAATGTGCTGACGACAAGACCTGAGTGGTTTGCACGCTGTGCCATCAGAGCCTGAAGCGAGGCATTAACGTTCTGAACCTTAGTACAACCTGCATGACCAGGCACCTGCATGCAAAGCATGAACTGCAGTGGAGTAAACACCTTAAAAACAAGGAAGTCACTCAGGCTCCCCCTGCTACCTCTTCTGCTGCTGCCGCCTCGGCCTCTTCTGCAGCTGCTGCCGCCTCGGCCTCTTCTGCTGCTGCTGCCATCGCCTCGGCCTCTTCCTCTGCCTCTGGAGGAACGTTGGCACCTGCCGCCCAGCAAACATGGGATGTACCACCACACCACCACCTGCGTCACCAAGCATCTCAACCATGTCACACGGCAGCGTTCAGCTCTCCATCTCACAAACATTTGAGAGAAAGCATAAATTCCCACCTAGCCACACTCGATCCCTGGCCCTGAATGCCAGCATTTCTAAACTACTGGCCTATGAAATGCTGTCATTTAGGCTGGTGGACACAGACAGCTTCAAACAGCTCATGTCACTTGCTGCCCCACAGTATGTTGTTCCCAGCCGCCACTACTTCTCCAAGAGAGCCGTGCCTTCCCTGCACAAACAAGTGTCCGATAAAATCAAGTGTGCACTGCGCAACGCCATCTGTGGCAAGGTCCACCTAACCACAGATACGTGGACCAGTAAGCACGGCCAGGGACGCTATATCTCCCTAACTGCACACTGGGTAAATGTAGTGGCGGCTGGGCCCCAGGCGGAGAGCTGTTTGGCACACGTCCTTCCGCCGCCAAGGATCGCAGGGCAACATTCTTTGCCTCCTGTCTCCTCCTCCTCCTACTCAGCTTCCTCCTCCTCTTCTTCCACCTGCTCATCCAGTCAGCCACACACCTTCACCACCAACTTCAGCACAGCCCGGGGTAAACGTCAGCAGGCCATTCTGAAACTCATATGTTTGGGGGACAGGCCCCACACACCGCACAGGAGTTGTGGCGGGGTATAGAACAACAGACCGACGAGTGGTTGCTGCCGGTGAGCCTCAAGCCCGGCCTGGTGGTGTGCGATAATGTGCGAAATCTCGTTGCAGCTCTGGGACTAGCCGGTTTGACGCACATCCCTTGCCTGGCGCATGTGCTGAATTTGGTGGTGCAGAAGTTCATTCGCAACTACCCCGACATGTCAGAGCTGCTGCATAAAGTGCGGGCCGTCTGTTCGCGCTTCCGGCGTTCACACCCTGCCGCTGCTCGCCTGTCTGCGCTACAGCGTAACTTCGGCCTTCCCGCTCACCGCCTCATATGCGACGTACCCACCAGGTGGAACTCCACCTTGCATATGCTGGACAGACTGTGCGAGCAGCAACAGGCCATAGTGGAGTTTCAGCTGCAGCACGCACGGGTCAGTCGCACTGCGGATCAGACCCACTTCACCACCAATGACTGGGCCTCCATGCGAGACCTGTGTGCCCTGTTGCGTTGTTTCAAGTACTCCACCAACATGGCCAGTGGCGATGACGCCGTTATCAGCGTTACAATACCACTTCTATATCTCCTTGAGAAAACACTTAGGGCGATGATGGAAGAGGAGGTGGCCCAGGAGGAAGAGGAGGAAGAGGGGTCATTTTTAACACTTTCAGGCCAGTCTCTTCGAAGTGACTCAGAGGGAGGTTTTTTGAAACACCAGAAGCCAGGTACAAATGTGGCCAGAAAGGGCCCACTACTGGAGGACGAGGAGGACGAGGATGAGGAGGAGGAGGTGGAGGAGGATGAGGATGAAGCATGTTCACAGCGGGGTGGCACCCAAAGCAGCTCGGGCCCATCACTGGTGCGTGGCTGGGGGGAAACTCAGGACGATGACGATACGCCTCCCACAGAGGACAGCTTGTCCTTACCTCTGGGCAGCCTGGCACACATGAGCGACTACATGCTGCAGTGCCTGCGCAACGACAGCAGAGTTGCCCACATTTTAACGTGTGCGGACTACTGGGTTGCCACCCTGCTGGATCCCCGGTACAAAGACAATGTGCCCACCTTACTTCCTACACTGGAGCGTGATAGGAAGATGCGCAAGTACAAGCGCGCGTTGGTAGACGCGCTACTGAGAGCATTCCCAAATGTCACAGGGGAACCAGTGGAACCCCAAGGCGAAGGCAGAGGAGGAGCAAGAGGTCGCCAACGCAGCTGTGTCACGGCCAGCTCCTCTGAGGGCAGGGTTAGCATGGCAGAGATGTGGAAAAGTTTTGTCAACACGCCACAGCTAACTGCACCACCACCTGATACGGAACGTGTTAGCAGGAGGCAACATTTCACTAACATGGTGGAACAGTACCTGTGCACACCCCTCCACGAACTGACTGATGGTTCGGCCCCATTCAACTTCTGGGTCTCCAAATTTTCCACGTGGCCAGAGCTAGCCTTTTATGCCTTGGAGGTGCTGGCCTGCCCGGCGGCCAGCGTTTTTTCTGAACGTGTATTCAGCACGGCAGGGGGCGTCATTACAGACAAACGCAGCCGCCTGTCTACAGCCAATGTGGACAAGCTAACGTTCATAAAAATGAACCAGGCATGGATCCCACAGGACCTGTCCATCCCTTGTGCAGATTAGATATTAACTACCTCCCCTTAACAATATATTATTCTACTCCAGGGCACTTCCTCATTCAATACTATTTTTAATTTCATTTTACCATTATATTGCAGGGCAACCCAAAGTTGAATGAACCTCTCCTCTGTCTGGGTGCCGGGGCCTAAATGTGTGACAGTGGCCTGTTCCAGTGGTGGGTGACGTGAAGCCTGATTCTCTGCTATGACATGAAGACTTATTCTGTGCTGACATGAAGCCAGATTCTCTGTTACGCGACCTCTCTCCTCTGCCGGGTGCCTGGGCCTCAATGTGTGACAGTGGCCTGTTCCAGTGGTGGGTGACGTGAAGCCTGATTCTCTGCTATGACATGAAGACAGATTCTGCGCTGACATAAGGCCTGATTCTCTGTTACGGGACCTCTCTCCTCTGCCTGGGTGCCTGGGCCTAAATATGTGACAGTGGCCTGTTCCAGTGGTGGGTGACGTGAAGCCTGTTTCTCTGCTATGACATGAAGACAGATTCTGCGCTGACATAAGGCCAGATTCTCTGTTACGCGACCTCTCTCCTCTGCCTGGGTGCCTGGGCCTAAATGTGTGACAGTGGCCTGTTCCAGTGGTGGGTGACGTGAAGCCTGATTGTCTGCTATGACATGAAGACAGATTCTGCGCTGATATAAGGCCAGATTCTCTGTTACGCGACCTCTCTCCTCGGCCTGGGTGCCTGGGCCTAAATGTGTGACAGTGGCCTGTTCTAGTGGTGGGTGACGTGAAGCCTGATTCTCTGCTATGACATGAAGACAGATTCTGCGCTGACATAAGGCCAGATTCTCTGTTACGGGACCTCTCTCCTCTGCCTGGGTGCCTGGGGCTAAATGTGTGACAGTGGCCTATTCCAGTGGTGGGTGACTTGAAGCCTGATTCTCTGCTATGACATGAAGACAGATTCTGCGCTGACATAAGGCCAGATTCTCTGTTACGCGACCTCTCTCCTCTGCCTGGGTGCCTGGGGCTAAATGTGTGACAGTGGCCTGTTCCAGTGGTGGGTGACTTGAAGCCTGATTCTCTGCTATGACATGAAGACAGATTCTGTGCTGACATGAAGCCAGATTCTCTGTTACGCGACCTCTCTCCTCTGCCGGGTGCCTGGGCCTCAATGTGTGACAGTGGCCTGTTCCAGTGGTGGGTGACGTGAAGCCTGATTCTCTGCTATGACATGAAGACTTATTCTGTGCTGACATAAGGCCAGATTCTCTGTTACGGGACCTCTCTCCTCTGCCTGGGTGCCTGGGCCTAAATGTGTGACAGTGGCCTGTTCCAGTGGTGGGTGACGTGAAGCCTGATTCTCTGCTATGACATGAAGACAGATTCTGCGCTGACATAAGGCCAGATTCTCTGTTACGCGACCTCTCTCCTTTGCCTGGGTGCCTGGGCCTAAATGTGTGACAGTGGCCTGTTCCAGTGGTGGGTGACGTGAAGCCTGATTCTCTGCTATGACATGAAGACAGATTCTGTGCTGACATAAGGCCAGATTCTCTGTTACGCGACCTCTCTCCTCTGCCTGGGTGCCTGGGCCTAAATGTGTGACAGTGGCCTGTTCCAGTGGTGGGTGAAGTGAAGCCTGATTCTCTGCTATGACATGAAGACAGATTCTGCGCTGACATAAGGCCTGATTCTCTGTTACGGGACCTCTCTCCTCTGCCTGGGTGCCTGGGCCTAAATATGTGACAGTGGCCTGTTCCAGTGGTGGGTGACGTGAAGCCTGTTTCTCTGCTATGACATGAAGACAGATTCTGCGCTGACATAAGGCCAGATTCTCTGTTACGGGACCTCTCTCCTCTGCCTGGGTGCCTGGGCCTAAATGTGTGACAGTGGCCTGTTCCAGTGGTGGGTGAAGTGAAGCCTGATTCTCTGCTATGACATGAAGACAGATTCTGCGCTGACATAAGGCCTGATTCTCTGTTACGGGACCTCTCTCCTCTGCCTGGGTGCCTGGGCCTAAATATGTGACAGTGGCCTGTTCCAGTGGTGGGTGACGTGAAGCCTGTTTCTCTGCTATGACATGAAGACAGATTCTGCGCTGATATAAGGCCAGATTCTCTGTTACGCGACCTCTCTCCTCGGCCTGGGTGCCTGGGCCTAAATGTGTGACAGTGGCCTGTTCTAGTGGTGGGTGACGTGAAGCCTGATTCTCTGCTATGACATGAAGACAGATTCTGCGCTGACATAAGGCCAGATTCTCTGTTACGGGACCTCTCTCCTCTGCCTGGGTGCCTGGGGCTAAATGTGTGACAGTGGCCTATTCCAGTGGTGGGTGACTTGAAGCCTGATTCTCTGCTATGACATGAAGACAGATTCTGCGCTGACATAAGGCCAGATTCTCTGTTACGCGACCTCTCTCCTCTGCCTGGGTGCCTGGGGCTAAATGTGTGACAGTGGCCTGTTCCAGTGGTGGGTGACTTGAAGCCTGATTCTCTGCTATGACATGAAGACAGATTCTGTGCTGACATAAGGCCAGATTCTCTGTTACGGGACCTCTCTCCTCTGCCTGGGTGCCTGGGCCTAAATATGTGACAGTGGCCTGTTCTAGTGGTGGGTGACGTGAAGCCTGATTCTCTGCTATGACATGAAGACAGATTCTGCGCTGACATAAGGCCAGATTCTCTGTTACGGGACCTCTCTCCTCTGCCTGGGTGCCTGGGTCTAAATGTGTGACAGTGGCCTGTTCCAGTGGTGGGTGACGTGAAGCCTGATTCTCTGCTATGACATGAAGACAGATTCTGCGCTGACATAAGGCCAGATTCTCTGTTACGCGACCTCTCTCCTCGGCCTGGGTGCCTGGGCCTAAATGTGTGACAGTGGCCTGTTCTAGTGGTGGGTGACGTGAAGCCTGATTCTCTGCTATGACATGAAGACAGATTCTGCGCTGACATAAGGCCAGATTCTCTGTTACGGGACCTCTCTCCTCTGCCTGGGTGCCTGGGGCTAAATGTGTGACAGTGGCCTATTCCAGTGGTGGGTGACTTGAAGCCTGATTCTCTGCTATGACATGAAGACAGATTCTGCGCTGACATAAGGCCAGATTCTCTGTTACGCGACCTCTCTCCTCTGCCTGGGTGCCTGGGGCTAAATGTGTGACAGTGGCCTGTTCCAGTGGTGGGTGACTTGAAGCCTGATTCTCTGCTATGACAAGAAGACAGATTCTGTGCTGACATAAGGCCAGATTCTCTGTTACGGGACCTCTCTCCTCTGCCTGGGTGCCTGGGCCTAAATATGTGACAGTGGCCTGTTCTAGTGGTGGGTGACGTGAAGCCTGATTCTCTGCTATGACATGAAGACAGATTCTGCGCTGACATAAGGCCAGATTCTCTGTTACGGGACCTCTCTCCTCTGCCTGGGTGCCTGGGTCTAAATGTGTGACAGTGGCCTGTTCCAGTGGTGGGTGACGTGAAGCCTGATTCTCTGCTATGACATGAAGACAGATTCTGCGCTGACATAAGGCCAGATTCTCTGTTACGCGACCTCTCTTCTCTGCCTGGGTGCCTGGGCCTAAATGTGTGACAGTGGCCTGTTCCAGTGGTGGGTGACGTGAAGCCTGATTCTCTGCTATGACATGAAGACTTATTCTGTGCTGACATGAAGCCAGATTCTCTGTTACGCGACCTCTCTCCTCTGCCTGGGTGCCTGGGCCTAAATGTGTGACAGTGGCCTGTTCTAGTAGTGGGTGACGTGAAGCCTGATTCTCTGCTATGACATGAAGACAGATTCTGCGCTGACATAAGGCCAGATTCTCTGTTACGGGACCTCTCTCCTCTGCCTGGGTGCCTGGGGCTAAATGTGTGACAGTGGCCTGTTCCAGTGGTGGGTGACGTGAAGCCTGATTCTCTGCTATGACATGAAGACAGATTCTGTGCTGACATAAGGCCAGATTCTCTGTTACGGGACCTCTCTCCTCTGCCTGAGTGCCTGGGCCTAAATATGTGACAGTGGCCTGTTCTAGTGGTGGGTGACGTGAAGCCTGATTCTCTGCTATGACATGAAGACAGATTCTGTGCTGACATAAGGCCAGATTCTCTGTTACGGGACCTCTCTCCTCTGCCTGGGTGCCTGGGCCTAAATGTGTGACAGTGGCCTGTTCCAGTGGTGGGTGACGTGAAGCTTGATTCTCTGCTATGACATGAAGACTGATTCTGCGCTGACATAAGGCCAGATTCTCTGTTACGGGACCGCTCTCCTCTGCCTGGGTGCCTGGGCCTAAATATGTGACAGTGGCCTGTTCCAGTGGTGGGTGACGTGAAGCCTGATTCTCTGCTATGACATGAAGACAGATTCTGCGCTAAGATAAGTCCAGATTCTCTGTTACGGGACCTCTCTCCTCTGCCTGGGTGCCTGGGCCTAAATGTGTGACAGTGTCCTGTTCCAGTGGTGGGTGACGTGAAGCCTGATTCTCTGCTATGACATGAAGACAGATTCTCTGCTATGGCATGAAGAGACTGATTCTCTGCTGACATGAAGCCATATTCTTTGCTATGGCATGAAAAGACTGATTCTCTGCTGACGTGAAGCCAGATTCTCTGCTATGGGACCTCTGTCCAATTGATATTGGGTCATTTTTATTTTTTTAATTTTTATTTTAATTCATTTCCCTATCCACATTTGTTTGCAGGGGATTTACCTACATGTTGCTGCCTTTTGCAGCCCTCTAGCTCTTTCCTGGGCTGTTTCACAGCCTTTTTAGTGCCCAAAAGTTCGGGTCCCCATTGACTTCAATGGGGTTCGGGTTCGGATCCCGAACCCGAACATTTCCGGGAAGTTCGGCCGAACTTCTCGAACCCGAACATCCAGGTGTTCGCTCAACTCTACTGTAGATCAATGGATAAGCTGTATAAGGGCATATAAAAAGATGTCATATATCTTAACACCCCCACTTGCTCTTATACTGCTTATGAGAAATAGTTTGGTACAGTTACATCATTTTACTATCTATATTCCAAAAATATAACTCACAAACCTATCAAGCTTAAACTTTGTTATTGGTTTAGTCATAACATCAGCTACCATTTTATCCGTAGAACAATACTCAAGATCTATCTTGCCTTCACTCAGAACAGATCTAAGGAAATGAAATTTAATGTCAATATGTTTGCATCTCTGATGGTAAACTGGGTTCTTTGCGAGAGCTATCGCACTCTGATTGTCTTCAAAAATCTTTACTGGCTCATACTGACATTCACTGTCCAATTCTCTTATAGACTCTCCTGTGTGGTTGCGGCTAATGCTATATATTCAGCTTCACAGGAAGATAGTGCAATTGTTGGTTGTTTCTTTGACTTCCAAGAAATCAGAGGTCCATTTTCAGTCAGGCTGAAACAATATCCTGTTGTGCTTCTCCTATCAATCTGGTCCGAGGCCCAACTGGCATCACTATACGCCTCTAGTTTTAATTTCTCTTTACATTTTCTGTAGCATAGTTCAAAATTGACAGTTCCTTTCAAGTATCTAAGTACGTGTTTGGCAGTGATCATGTGTTGTACACTTGGTTGTGAAAAGTGTTGTGACAGTTTGCTTATAGTCCAACTCAAATCCGGCTTTGTACACGTAGCCACATAAATCAAACTGCCTACTATCTCCCGATAGCTTTTTACATCTGCAAGTTCACTTTTGTCGTAGAAATCAAATTTTTGTTCACAGGGAGTAGATCTTGGTTTACAATCTGACATACCAAATCTTTCTATCATTTTCAAAATGTATCTCTTCTGATTCATCTTCACCGTTTCACTAGTCTGTCTAAAATTGATGCCCAAAAAATAGTTCAGTTTCCCAAGATCCTTCATTTTGAATTTTGTCGCAAGTGTTAACTTCACATCATTGAGTAGTTTTTCATTGCTTGCAGCAATGATCAGATCATCAACCCATATTAGTAATATTGCTTGTTCATTGCCATTCTGTTTGACATATACACAATGGTCTACAGAATTTTGTATACATGCATTTGAACATAGATAATCTTGTAGCATCTTGTTCCAGTTTCTTCCCGATTGCTTAAGACCATACAGTGACTTTTTTAGTTTGAGAACTAGCTTCTTATTTGTGTCATCTTTGATCTCAAAACCTTCTGGTTGGTCTATATATATATATATATCACAATCAATTGGGGCATGCAAGTAAGCTGTCTTCACATCCATTTGATGCAAAATTAAATCATATTGTGCTGCCATTTGCATCAAAATGCACAATAAAGTAAAATTTGCAGTTGTAGAAAAATCTTTTACTTGATTATAACCTTTTGCCACAAACCTGGCTTTGTATGTTTCAGTTCCATTTGCATTGCTTTTTATCACATATACCCATCTACCCCCCACTGAATTTTTACCTTCTGGTAATGTGGTCAATGTGAAGGTATCATTCTCCTTTAGTGATTCCATCTCTTCTTTCCTTGCATCTAACCAACTTTGTGACTGGGGTGTTTCCATGGCTTCTCTGAAGGTCTGGGGTACATCATGTGCTCTATAGCAGTAATCTACAGGGTGGGCCATTTATATGGATACACCTTAATAAAATGCGAATGGTTGGTGATATTAACTTCCTGTTTGTGGCACATTAGTATATGTGAGGGGGGAAACTTTTCAAGATAAGTAGTGACCATGGCGGCCATTTTGAAGTCGGACATTTTGAATCCAACTTTTGTTTTTTCAATAGGAAGAGGGTCATGTGACACATCAAACTTATTGGGAATTTCACAAGAAAAACATGAGTTATTTACAAGTTTCTCTTTGTTTACAGCCATTGACATGTCGCCGAGGTTAACACGTGAGGAGCGGATAGAAATTGTGTTAATGTCTGGTGAACACAGTAACCGGGTCATTGCAGCAGATTTCAATGCAAGACACCCTACGAGACCACCCATCTCCCATGCTACAGTTAGAAAACTGCTTGCTAAGTTTCATGAAACTGGTTCAGTGTTGGATTTGCCAAAATGTAGACGCATGAAATCTGTCTCTAATGAAGAAACATCAGTGGCTGTCCTAGCTTCATTCAGCAAGAGCCCACAGCGTAGCACTCGCCGCATGTCACTGGAGAGTGGCATTAGTCGAACATCCCTTCGGCGGATATTAGCTACTCACAAATGGCACCCTTACAAACTCCAGCTACTGCAGCATCTCAACGAGGATGACCCAGATCGGCGCACTGAATTTGCAGAATGGGCAAAACAAAAATTGGAACAGGACCCTCAGTTTACGCAGAAGATTTTGTTCAGTGATGAGGCAAACTTTTATGTGAATGGTGAAGTTAACAAACAAAACCACCGCTATTGGTCTGACAATAACCCACATTGGATAGATCCCTCCAAGACTCTTGGAACAAAAAAATTGATGGCATGGTGTGGTATATGGGGTACAAAGATAGTGGGGCCATTCTTCATCAATGGAAACCTCAAGGCCACTGGATATGCGAAATTGCTACATGATGATGTGTTTCCCTCTTTATGCACTGAAGCTGGCACGTTCCCTGAGTTTTTCCAGCAAGATGGTGCACCACCACATTATGGGTGTCAGGTCCGAGCATTCCTAGATGAACAGTTTCCTGGAAAGTGGATTGGTCGTCGAATGGCCCCCAAGGTCTCCCGATCTGACCCCCTTAGACTTTTATCTTTGGGGTCATCTGAAGGCAATTGTCTATGCTGTGAAGATACGAGATGTGCAGCACCTGAAACTACGGATACTGGAAGCCTGTGCTAGCATTTCTCCTGCGGTGTTGCTATCAGTGTGTGAAGAGTGGGAGAAGAGGGTTGCATTGACAATCCAACACAATGGGCAGCACAATGAACACATTTTATAAGTGGTCAGAAACTTGTAAATAACTCATGAAAGAATAAAGTTATGGTGTCTTGCATTGAAATCTGCTGAAATGACCCGGTTACTGCGTTCACCAGACATCAACACAATTTCTATGTGTTAACCTCGGCGACATGTCAATGGCTGTAAACAAAGAGAAACTTGTAAATAACTCATGAAAGAATAAAGTTACGTTAAAACCAAGCACACCATTGTTTTTCTTGTGAAATTCCCAATAAGTTTGATGTGTCACATGACCCTCTTCCTATTTAAAAAACAAAAGTTGGATCCAAAATGGCCAACTTCAAAATGGCCGCCATGGTCACCACCCATCTTGAAAAGTTTCCCCCCTCACATATACTAATGTGCCACAAACAGGAAGGTAATATCACCAACCATTCCCATTTTATTAAGGTGTATCCATATAAATGGCCCCACCCTGCATATTCATCAGTACCTGGTCATCACGAACAGATTCTAGTACATAGTCATTTAAATACTGAGGAGTTTTTCTATTTCTTGTAGGGTATCTTGCACCATGGTTATCATCTTTGTCCTCTGCAATCTCCACTAAAGAATCTGGGGTCTCTTTAGTCATTGGACTTGATACAGGAATTACACTCCTTTCCTCATAGTCATCATCATTATTATCCAACAGCTCAGTCTGAAATTGTTTCTCGATTACGTCCTTTTCAATGAACTTTACTAGTCTGTGCTTGAAGACTTTGCCAGTTTCAGGGTAATACACCAGGTAAGAGGGACTATTTTTGTCATATCCTACAAAAATCCCTTTTGTGCATTTTGGATCCAACTTTTTCTTATTGTGTTTGTATGCAAAACATTCTGATCCAAAAATCTTCATTTTTGAAAAGTCTGGTTTCTTTCCTGTCAGTATGTTGTACGGCGTTTGCTTCAAACGACTGTTAAAACATTGATTTCGAATCATAGCTGCTGTCATCACTGCATATGTCCATAACTCTTTTGGTACTTTACTCTCTATTAGCATACATCTTGCCATCTCTATCAGTGTTCTCCAGTTTCTTTCAGCCGTTCCATTTTGGTGTGGTGAGTAAGGTACTGAAGTCTCATGTCTTATGCTCCTCTTTATGAGTAGTGACTGGAAGTCATTCGATGTGAATTCGGTACCATTGTCTGACCTCATTTTCTTGATGGTCCCATAGGGGGCAGTATCAGCGATAAACTTCTCTGTGGCTAGAACTGTGTCACTCTTGTTTTTCAGAAAGAATACAAACACTGCACCAGAATAATCATCAGTGAACGCTATGATGTATTTGAATCCGTCCTTTGCAACTGGCTCTATAGGACCTGCAAAATCTGTGCGGACTAGTTCAAGTGAGTATTTTGCACGGGTGTCAGACTCTCTGTTTCTACTCTGAGCAAATTTCCCTTGGGTACAAATCTCACAATTCAGGTTGGACTTATCAACCTTACCTTGGATCTTCATTCCATCTACTAGGTTCTGTAGTTTCAAGATTTCATCGTAATTACAATGACCAAGGATTTCATGCCATATCTGAATATCATAACAACCGTAACAACTGTCTTCACATCCCTTATAGGTGTCCAAATAGTAAAGCCTGTTGTATTTCTTAATAATAAATTTTGTACCATTCTTATGAGCCAGAATACTGTCATCTTGTCGGAATTCAACAGAATTCAATTCCTTGTTGCTGCTTCAACGGAGAAAATGTCTTGTGGATATGTGGGGATAAATAATGCGTTTTGTAGCAATGTCCTCATTTGTTTTCCCTTACTGTCCATTAGGTACACTTCTGCGTCGCCTCTCTTGAGCGCTACACCGGAAGTTCTTTTCCCATCTGCCAACTCCATGTAGCGTTTCTCCGGCTTAAACGAGGTGTCAAATCTTTTAAATTTCCTAATGTCTGTAATAATATGCGATGTTGCTCCTGTATCTACCATCAGGCTTTTTGTTACGGGATTGCTTAACTGGTCTTCGCTTATTTTAAAAGCAAATGTTTGTTCTGTATCATCGACTACATGCTTTACATTGTCTCGTGCTTTTCGTCTGCACAATGTCTCTCTGTGAGTGGAGCTCCTGCAATAATTACACCTCTGTGTCTTCCTTGTATTCATTCTGCTTGGACAGGCATTGGCTTTGTGACCTTTCTGATTACAACTGTAGCAGATAATGATGTCTCTCTCCTTTGTTGGTATAACAGGGGTGCTGACCTTCAGAACATTATCAGTGCTTGTGCTGCTACCATATTTTTCAGTGTCCTTAAAAATCCTTAACTTGGTTTTAAAATCAGTAAAAGTCATATCTTCTTTACCTTGTGTTATATGGATTGCAAATGGTTTGAATGATTCAGGCCTTTAAGAATCATAGCAACTAATAGTCCATCACTGAGGGTCTCTCCTGCATTTCTGAGTGCTGTAATGGCTGTTTCTGTGCGTATGATATAGTCTGTGGCACTTTCACATTCAGATTTCTGAAGAGATGTTAGTTCTGTGTATAAATGTATGATACGTGGCTTTCCTTGGCCAGCGTAATGATCTCTCATGATTTTCAGCGCTTTCCTTCCATTATCAGTTGCTTCTCTCATTATAAGAGATAGACTTTTATCATCTAGGAATTGTATTAGTTCAGCATAAGCTTCTTCATTCTTATTCCTATCTTGCATAGGATCCACTCCATCTGCTGGTTCATGCAGGATGGTTTCTTTAAGATTCATCAAGCGTAGATGGCCGAGGAACTTTGTCTCCCACGGCTCATAATTCTTCTCATCTCCATCCAAAAGTAGCCTGCTCCATCGGCTCGTTCCATCTCTCCTGGGCCCATAACCTGTTGCCATTTCTTTACTTAAGAGATAGGATAACCGGATTAAGTTGCTTCTGAACCTATCTTGTGGATTACAGAAGATCTCTGATGGAGGACAAAGTCACACAGACACCATGCTTTTGTTTCCTCAGGAACACACACTGCTCTGCTCACTGCAGCCTCTTTTTTTTTTTTTTTCTGAGTGCAACTTTATTTAAACACTTCTTGGTTAACAAACAGACAACATATTTATATGACTGTAGATCAATGGATAAGCTGTATAAGGGCATATAAAAAGATGTCATATATCTTAACAATATTTCTGTGTCAGGGGTACAAAAAAGGTGCATTGCACAAAAAAAAAAAATCACTATAGTTCACCCACAGAATTAACAGCCAGATTTATAATTATATTTCTGTGTCAGGGGTGCAAAGATGGTGTATTGCACCCACAAAAAAATCATTATAGGCGTCCACAAAACAAATATCCAGATTCCTAACACTCTCTCTTGCTTCAGCTGCCTGCTTCCTGTCCCTGCAATACTCAGAGCTGATGGGCGGTGCTACACGTGATCCAGCTTATATAGAGGCTGGGTCACATGATGCACCGGCCAATCACAGCCATGCTATTAGTAGGCATGGCTGTAATGGGTTCTAAGTGCCCACAGATTAAAAGCTTGTTGATAGGCTGCCCTGCAGCTTTTCAACAAGCTTTATTAATTGCCCGAACAACGAACTTGAATCCAAACTTTTCCGGCAAAGTTCGTGTTCGGGTCCAGTTCGGGTTTGCTCAACACTATTCATAAGCCATTAAATGGTCCCCCAGTCTGCTTCAGTAGGCTACACAATCATGGGGAAGTCTTCTAACTTGACAGTTGTCCAGAAGACAGTCATTGACACCCTCCACAAGGAGGGGAAGCCACAAAATGTCATTGCTAAAGAAGCTGGCTGTTCACAGTGTATCCCAGCATTTTAATAAAAAGTTTAGATTAAAAAGGAGTCGACAGCAGCTGGAGTCAGTGCTTCAGGAGCCACCACACACAGACATATCTAGTACATGGGCTACAACAGTCGCATTCCTTGTGTCCATTCATGACCCAGAGACAACGTCAGAAGTGTCTTACCTGGGCTAAGGATGAAAAGGAGTGAACTGCTGCTCACTTCTCCAAAGTCCTGTTTTCAGATGAAAGTAAGTTCTTCCTATTCCTATCTACAGTAATTCAAAAATATGTCAATCAGTGGCTGGGGGCAAGTGGGAGAGATTTCTGAAAACTATTGAAAAGGAAAACTAGCTAAATTGCCAAATCAGATTCCACTTTTATTTTCCATAGGAGATCTGAAAAATGAAAGGTGGAATCTGACTGATTGGCTGCTAAAAGTATTTTCCTTTACACCAGTTTTGAGAAATCCCCCCCCAATCCAAAGAGGAGCAAGGTCACCATCAACAAACAAATGCTACAGTTCCAAATACCGCAGTGAAGTCATACTACTCCTAGCAGCACTAACCAAATAACATCATGTACTGTAGCAAACAAAATACCTCCTAGAAGCACCAAATAAGTATAGAACAACTTAACTCCCTAGCTCCACAGTGCAGGACACAATACCTATACAGGCACAGCAAACAAATACTAATGGAAGCTATCCACCTCTCCCCCATTGGTAGTAGGAATTCCATTAAACCACCCTTTCCCACTGGCAGCACTTCCCATGAGTAGTGTTGATTGAGAATATTCTAATTGCACATTTTTATCGCTAATATTTTGCACTTTGAGAATTTGCGAATATATTATAGTGCTATATCTTCCTAATCGCAAATATTCTAGATTGTTTTTCATCAGTACCCATGATCCCTCACTGCTTCTTGTTTGTGAGCCAATGAGAAGGCTGCAATATATTTGATTTAGGAGTAGTATTTATTGCAAATTTTCGTATCGCAAATTTTGTATCGTGAATTTTCCGATTGCCGATTTTCGCAATCAAATTTGCGAATTCGTAAATATATGATGAATATTCACCCAAATATTCACAAAATATTGCAAATTCGAATATTGCCCCTGCCGCTCATCACTGCCCATGAGTCCTGGTTAAGGACCTGTGAACTTGTGTTCATATAATCGTAATATCACCACAGGTTCTTCACACATTATATACATGGAAACTGAACTGATAATACAGGGCTGGACCAGAGGCATGGAGACATATGGACCAGGGGGCATATGTCTCCCTGCCTCTGGTCCAGCCCGCACTTTCCTCCTTCTCGTCTTCATAGACTTCTATGAAGTACAGCTGTAACCAAGTCTCTCAGTGAAGCCGAAAAGCCATTTCTTTGAAGACAGATTCTGTTAGGGAGTTCAGTGTGAGAGAACGGTTTAGGAAGTCTAAGTGGAGAAAGAGGCATTTTCTCAAATAAATTTATTTTACTACATTTATTACCTTTGTTTGTACCATGGATTTATGAGACGCTGTTTGTAATCGGAGGTACACGTTAAAAATTTTTAAGGATCAAACTGTTGATATCTAGAGGGCAGAAATGACATAATACAGTATGATACTGCCATTACAAACCATCATGTAATTACTTGTATGTGGTATGCTATATAAGAGAAGAATCTCCTATAGTATAGTAAGCGTTCAATGTCTAGAAGAAACATGTGTCCTTTATCTGATGTCTTATATTCAAAACTTTTTCTAGGAAGAAAACTTTTACCTGACAACCAGAAATCTTACTTACATTCTTTTATCTCCAGATGGGTTTAACAAATAACATCACGTCCATTATCCTTCTGGGATTCTCTGATCTTCGAAACTTCACATTTCTGTTCTTCTCACTGCTCCTTATTATTCACTGTGCAACCATTTCAGGAAATCTTCTCATCATGGTCTTGTACTTAGTGAGTAAAACCCTTCAGTCCCCCATGTACTTCTTCATTACACAGCTATCATTATGTGACCTCCTGGTGACTACAGATATTGTCCCCGTCCTCCTTCACACTGTACTGTATGGAGGCAGTACTATGACTCTCATCAGCTGCATCACCCAGTTTTCAGTGTTTTTAATATCAGACACCTCAGAATGTCTTCTTCTGTCCTTGATGTCTTATGATCGTTATGTGGCCATCTGTAACCCACTCCGTTATCACGTCATCATGACTCATAAATTTTGTATCACGTCTGTAAATGAAATTTGGTTGACAAGTTCTATTATAACACTGATCATTGCAATGTATATGTTTAGTTTGTATTTCTGTGGACCAAACATCATTGACCATTTCTTCTGTGATTTTGAACCTATTCTGCAGCTTTCCTGCTCTGATACGTCCATTATTCATACCCTGGATCTTGCATTGGGATTTGTATTTGTAATGGGAACGTTTATAATAATTGTGGTGTCCTACATGCACATTGTCATCACCATTCTGAAGATCCCATCCAATACTGGAAGACATAAAGCCTTCTCCACCTGCGGCTCCCACCTCATTGTAGTTTCCTTATTTTATGGGACATTAATGATTGTTTATATGTTTCCTACAGGAGGACAATCACTTATTCTGAGCCATTCCTTGTCCCTGACATATACGGTGGTGACCCCACTGCTTAATCCTATTATCTACACTCTGAGGAACAAAGACATTAAAGAAGCTTTCCATAAACTTAAGACTATTTTCCCTTCATAATAGGCTCTACAGGCAGGACACTAGTTTAATATGCTACTTTGAATTATCACAAAATTACATTGTACAGGATGGCCCACAAAAAAATAGCCCACCTCTAGCGTTAGTATGACAAGACAAACAAATAAGTGGATTGTTAAATTAACCACATACCACAAAAGATGGTAAAAGTGGTCCCTCCCTGTTCATGTCTATGAATATTTGGGGTCGTCATATTATGTTGGCTGATAGTGTTTGTGATATTGGAGGCGGGCTACTTTTTCATGGGCCACCTTGTATTAAAATAAATGATGGAGCTCAGTAATATTTTCAAGGTTATTATGGTAAAAAAGAAATACATGAATAAATAATAATATTAATAATAATGGAGGCTTATAAACTCTGGCTTGTGATCTTATTTAAAGAGTTTTTTCATCATTTTCATATTGATGGCCTATCCTAAGGCAAGTTTATCAATATGAGATCAAAAGAGGTTCTACTCACAGCACCCCCACCGATCATAGGTTGAGGAATCTGCAGCAATCACTGGAGCTCTGCTGAGGGCTGCGGCCTCCACACAGCTTGCCAAGCAAATGCTGTACATTGTACAGTGGCTGTTCTTGGTATTGCAGCTCAGGACCATTCACTAGGACATGTGATTGATGAATGTGATATTATGTGGTCTAAGAAGAGGCCTAAGCACTCACTGAGTGCTGGGGGGCCAGGAGTCGCACCACCTCTGATCATATTGCTGACCAATCTTGAGGATAGGCCATCAGTATGAAAATCACGGAAAGCAACTTTAATCAACATCCACCTCCATATTGTTACATTGGTGGTCCATGACCCATGCCAATATTGGTGACCTGTGGCCCAGGGCGCTGCTTTATTAGCTCTGTGTCTGTTGCCACTCCTGAGCTCTGGAAGCAGCCCAGGCGCCGAGTGCACTGCTCTGGGTGCAGCTGTTTGAATAATGTGCCAATCAACTCTGCTATATATGCAGTGTTGTTTAGCTCACCCTTTGCCTGAGCCTATAGGATTCTAGCTTGCTTGTTCCTGTGAAGGTTTGCTCTATCTGTTTGTCTTCCTGATTCCTGGATTCTTACCCTCTACCTGATCACCATAATGAGCCAGATCTTCTTGCCCTGATCTCAGCGTGGTACTAACTAATGGGGCATATTTCTCAAAACTGGTGTAAAGGAAACATTGCTTAGTTGCCCATAGGAACCAATCAGAATCCAACTTTCATTTTTCAGAACTTTCTTGGAAAATGAAAGGTGAAATCTGGTTGCTTTGGGAAACTAAGTCAGTTTTCCTTTACACCAGTTTGATAAATCTCCCCATATGAGTCTTTCCTGATGCCATGGTGCCCCACACTGGTATCTCTGACCCCCGTGGGTCAGCTGTCAACCACACTGGGGCTACTCCAGGAGGGAGCCACATGGTGGCTCACCTGCAGCAATGTCCAGATCTCTGTGACTTCTAAGCTAATGTCCTTAGGTTTAGCCAAAATTTAAATTGGTTGGTTGACACAGTGGTTCCACAGCCACTGATCGTTACACTTATCTCTAGTCAGAAAGTTTTTTCCAAACTCTGAAGAAGATAGGGATTACTTAATGGGGAAAAAAAATAAAAAATAAAATTCTAACTTTTTCAGTCATACTAAAAAGCCCTTTCACAGTAAATGCTCTTAAAACATTCTCCAGGATCTTTTGCAAGAAAATATTCAAGAATAGGGATGAGCGAATGTGGAAGTTCAGGTTCGCCGGGTTCAGACAAACTTCAGGTCAAAGTTCGGGTTCAGGACCCAAACTTGACCTCAAACCCCATTGAAGTCAATGGGAACCCGAACTTCACTTTATTATTTTCTGTTATAACATGGTTATATTGGATAATAATAGCATTCTTAACCCCTTAAGGACTCGGCCCTATTTCACCTTAAGGACTTGGCCATTTTTTGCAAATCTGACCAATGTCACTTTAAGTGCTGATAAATTTAAAATGCTTTGACTTACACATTCCGTTCTGAGATTGTTTTTTCGTCACATATTGTACTTCATGACACTGCTAAAATTGGGTCAAAAAAGTTAATTTTTTTGCATAAAAAATACAATTTTTACCGAAAATTTTGAAAAATTAGCAAATTTCAAAGTTTCAGTTTCTCTACCTCTGTAATACATAGTAATACCCCCAAAAATTGTGATGACTTTACATTCCCCATATGTCTACTTCATGTTTGTAGCATTTTGGGAATGATATTTTATTTTTTGGGGATGTTACAAGGCTTAGAAGTTTAGAAGCAAATTTTGAAATTTTCAGAAATCTTCAAAATCCCACTTTTTATGGACCAGTTCAGGTTTGAAGTCATATTGTGAGGCTTAGATAATAGAAACCTCCCAAAAATTACCCCATTCTAGAAACTACACCCCTCAAGGTATTCAAAACGTTTTTTTTTTTTCAAACTTTATTAACCCTTTAGTTCTTCCACAAGAGTTAATGGCAGATGGAGAAACAATTTTGAAATTTTTATTTTTTTGAAAATTTTCCAATATAATCAATTTTTTCCAGTAGTAAAACAAGGGTTAACAGCCTAACAAAACTCAAAATGGGTTGCCCCGATTCTGTAGTTTGCAGAAACACCCCATATGTGGTCGTAAACTACTGTTTGGCCAAACGGGAGCACATAGGAGGGGAACACCATATGGGTTTTGGAAGGCAGATTTTGCAGGACTGGTTTTGTTTATACCATGTCCCATTTGAAGCCCCCTGTTGCACCCCTAGAATAGAAATTTTAAAAAAGTGACTCCATCTAAGAAAGTACACCCCTCAAGGTATTCAAAACTGGGTTTACAAACTTTGTTAACCCTTTAGGTGTTCCACAAGAGTTAATGGCAGATGGAGAAACAATTTAGAAATTTCAATTTTTGGGAAAATTTTCCAATATAATCAATTTTTTCCAGGAGTAAAACAAGGGTTAACTGCCAAACAAAACTCAAAATGGGTTGCCCCAATTCTGTAGTTTGCAGAAACACCCCATATGTGGTTGTAAACTACTATTTGGCTAAACGGCAGGACATACACTGCGTGCAGAATTATTAGGCAAATGAGTATTTTGACCACATAATCCTCTTTATGCATGTTGTCTTACTCCAAGCTGTATAGGCTCGAAAGCCTACTACCAATTAAGCATATTAGGTGATGTGCATCTCTGTAATGAGAAGGGGTGTGGTCTAATGACATCAACACCCTATATCAGGTGTGCATAATTATTAGGCTTAATAATAATTATGAAATAATTATCCTTTCCTTTGGCAAAATAGGTCAAAAGAAGGACTTGACAGGCTCAGAAAAGTCAAAAATAGTGAGATATCTTGCAGAGGGATGCAGCACTCTTAAAATTGCAAAGCTTCTGAAGCGTGATCATCGAACAATCAAGCGTTTCATTCAAAATAGTCAATAGGGTCGCAAGAAGCGTGTGGAAAAACCAAGAGGCAAAATAACTGCCCATGAACTGAGAAAAGTCAAGCGTGCAGCTGCCAAGATGCCACTTGCCACCAGTTTGGCCATATTTCAGAGCTGCAACATCACTGGAGTGCCCAAAAGCACAAGGTGTGCAATACTCAGAGACATGGCCAACGTAAGAAAGGCTGAAAGACGACCACCACTGAACAAGACACACAAGCTGAAACGTCAAGACTGGGCCAAGAAATATCTCAAGATTGATTTTTCTAAGGTTTTATGGACTGATGAAATGAGAGTGAGTCTTGATGGGCCAAATGGATTGGCCCGTGGCTGGATTGGTAAAGGGCAGAGAGCTCCAGTCCGACTCAGACGCCAGCAAGGTGGAGGTGGAGTACTGGTTTGGGCTGGTATCATCAAAGATGAGCTTGTGGGGCCTTTTCGGGTTGAGGATGGAGTCAAGCTCAACTCCCAGTCCTACTGCCAGTTTCTGGAAGACACCTTCTTCAAGCAGTGGTACAGGAAGAAGTCTACATCCTTCAAGAAAAACATGATTTTCATGCAGGACTATGCTCCATCACACGCGTCCAAGTACTCCACAGCGTGGCTGGCAAGAAAGGGTATAAAAGAAGAAAATCTAATGACATGGTCTCCTTGTTCACCTGATCTGAACCCCATTGAGAACCTGTGGTCCATCATCAAATGTGAGATTTACAAGGAGGGAAAACAGTACACCTCTCTGAACAGTGTCTGGGAGGCTGTGGTTGCTGCTGCACGCAATGTTGATGGTGAACAGATCAAAACACTGACAGAATCCATGGATGGCAGGCTTTTGAGTGTCCTTGCAAAGAAAGGTGGCTATATTGGTCACTGATTTGTTTTTGTTTTGTTTTTGAATGTCAGAAATGTATATTTGTGAATGTTGAGATGTTATATTGGTTTCACTGGTAAAAATAAATAATTGAAATGGGTATATATTTGTTTTTTGTTAAGTTGCCTAATAATTATGCACAGTAATAGTCACCTGCACACACAGATATCCCCCTAAAATAGCTAAAACTAAAAACAAACTAAAAACTACTTCCAAAAATATTCAGCTTTGATATTAATGAGTTTTTTGGGTTCATTGAGAACATGGTTGTTGTTCAATAATAAAATTAATCCTCAAAAATACAACTTGCCTAATTATTCTGCACTCCCTGTAGAAGAAGGGAAACGTCATATGGTTTTTGGAAGGCAGATTTTGCTGGACTGGTTTATTTACACCATGTACCCTTTCAAGCCCCCTGATGCACCCCTAGAGTAGAAACTCCACAAAAGTGACCCCATCTAGGAAACTACGGGATAAGGTGGTTGTTGTTTTGGGACTATTTTAGGGGTAAATATGATTTTTGGTTGCTCTATATTACTCTTTTTTGAGGCAATGTAACAAAAAAAAAATTCTAAAATTGTTTCTACATTCGCTATTTAGTTTTGTGGAACACCTAAAGGGTTAACATAGTTTGTAAAGTAACTTTTGAATACCTTGAGGGGTGTAGTTTCTTAGATGGGGTCACTTTTTTGGAGTTTCTAGTCTAGGCTACATCAGGGGGGGCTTCTAATGGGACATGGTGTCAAAAAAAAAAAATGTCCATCAAAATCTGCCTTCTAGAAACCATATGGAGTTCCCTTCGTTCTATGCCCTGCCGTGCGGCTATATAGCCATTTACGACCACATATGGGGTGTTTCTGCAAACTACAGAATCAGGGCCATAAATATTGAGTTTTGTTTGGCGGTTAACCCTTGCTTTATTACCGGCAAAAAGGATTCAAATGGAAATTTTGCCCAAAAATGGGTGTTTTGGCACCGTTTTTATTTTATATTTTTAACACCGTTCATCCGAAGCGTTTGGGCAAAAGTTATTTTTATAGCGACGACTTTTACGCGCGCGACGATGCCCAATATGTATGGTTCTCAGACTTTGGAGACACTAAGCAGGCATCCTAAAAACTGCGGCCCTCCAGATGTTGTAAAACTACAATTCCCACCATGCCCTGCTGATGGCTGTAGGTTGTCTGGGCATGCTGGGAGTTATAGTTTTACAACATCTGGAGGGCCGCAGTTTGAGGATGCCTGCACTAAAACTAATATTTTTTTGGGAAAAAAAATATGTTTCCGTGTCTCCAAAGTCTGAGAGCCATAGTTTTTTTATGTTCTCTAGTGGACTGTTGGGGATTATAAAAATTTAGTACTCCATGGAAGTGTGATACTCCCTGAAGCAATCGATAACGCAGAGGCCCGGATGATCGGGGCAAGTGTCGCACTGAGTGGTGGTGTCCTTCCGTATCCCTCTCCTGCGACACACTCTGCACTTTTTTTTGGGTTCGTCCCTTCTTTCCAGTATGGGGGACCACACCTGGAAAGTGGTGTCCAGGGATGATCCGGGCGCCTCCAATACCCGAGGTACTCCGGCCTGCTCTTTCCCGGTCCGAAAAGATTAGGTCCTTGAGGACTGCCTCATAGAATTGGAGGAATGTCCCTGTGCTGCCAGCGCTTCGGGATAGTACAAAAGAGTTGTACATGGCAACCTGCACCAAGTAGACCGCAACTTTTTTGTACCATGCCCGGGTTTTGCGCATGGCGTTATATGGCGTGAGGACTTGATCAGAGAGATCAACTCCTCCCATATACCGATTGTAGTCGACGATACAATCGGGCTTGAGGACCATTGCCGCGGTACCTCGCACAGGGACAGGGGTGGTGCTGTTACCGTGGATTGTGGACAGCATAAGGACATCCCTCTTGTCCTTATACCTGACCAGCAACAGGTTTCCACTGGTAAGTGCACGGGTCTCACCCCTGGGGATAGGTACCTGGAGGGGGTAGGCAGGGAGGCCGCGTTGATTTTTCCGCACGGTCCCACAAGCGAACGTGGATCTGGCGGCAAGGGACCTGAACAAGGGAATGCTGGTATAAAAGTTGTCCACGTACAAGTGGTAACCCTTATCCAGCAGTGGGTACATAAGGTCCCACACGAGTTTCCCGGTAACACCCAGAGTGGGGGGACATTCTGGGGGTTGAATACGGGAATCTCGCCCCTCGTACACATGAAATTTGTAAGTGTACCCTGAGGTACTCTCACAAATTTTGTATAGCTTCACGCCATACCTCGCCCGCTTTGTGGGAATATATTGGCGGAAACTGAGTCTCCCCTTGAACGCAACGAGAGACTCATCAACCGCAACCTCCCTTCCAGGTATGTAGGCCTGCTGAAATGTGGCCCCAAAGTGATCGATGACCGGCCGTATCTTATACAGCCGGTCATAGGCAGGATCACCTTAGGGTGGACATGCTGCATTATCGGAATAATGCAGACATTTCCGGATGGCCTCAAACCGGAGACGTGTCATGACCATACTGTACAGTGGGGTCTGGTATAGGACATCCCCACTCCAGTATTGCCTGACACTGGGTTTTTGGACTAGACCCATATGCAGCACGAGGCCCCAAAATGTCCTCATCTCGGCTGCACTGACCGGCGTCCAGCCACCGGGTCTAGCCAAAAATGAGCCTGGGTTTTGAGCGACGAACTGTTGGGCGTACAGATTCGTCTGCTCCACCATCAGATTCACCAGTGGGTTACTGAAAAAAAAACTAAAATAGTCTATTTCAGTAAACCCCACTGTGGGAATCTGGATTCCAGGATTGCCAGCAAAATCCGGAATCTCAGGCTCAAAGTCCACTGGGGGACACCAGCTAAGTTCATCGGCAGGGGGCTCCGGTGGACTTATTTGGTGGGCCGGGAAACCAGTACGAACCCCAGGGCGGCTCGTACTAGGGTGGGCCACAGGATCCCTAGCATGTGGGGCCCCTGGCTCCGCCTGGCGGCGTCTCTGCCGCCTTGGTGGCTCATCGTCATCATATGATGATGAGGAGGATGCGGATGATAAAAGGAACGTGGGGTCATCCTCATCCTCACTGGGGCTCTCAGAGTCGGAGGCAATCTGGGCGTATGCCTCCTCGGCCGAGAACATCCGGCGGGCCATGGGTGTGTGTGCGTGTATGTGTGCGTGAGTGGAAACCTTTATTATATGTGCGTGTGTGTGGGGGCAACGGGTGTTCGCGTACTAAAAAAGGCAAAAAAAGAAAGGGCAAGTGTTAGGAAAAAAAAAGTTCAAACTTGCTGATCAGCGGTACAACGCTGATCAGCGGTCGGTGGGGTGGTGGGGCGGGCTATGCGCTAACACTGGACGGACGCTAAAAAGTGCCGGCCAGTCAGCGCACGCAGAAAAAAAAAAAGTGGTCTTAAGGGTGCTGGTGGTCAGGGGAGGGGGGGGGCTGGTGGTGGGCGGCTGGTGGTGGGCGGCTGGTGGTGGGGAAGGGGGGTGGGGTGGGGGTCTGGTGGTGGCGGGGTCTGGTGGGGGGGCAAGTGGCAGGGGGGGGATCTGGGGTCTGATGGATGGATCAAAGAAAGTTTGGAAATAAAAGTTTTTTTTTTTTCCTAACTAACTTTTCCCTTCTTTCCCTGCCTAACGGTGCCTCTCCCTTACTGACCCTAACCTACCTGGGTGGCGATGGGTGCAGGAGGGTGATGGATGCCGATTAGGGGGACACAGGAGCTTGTTCTGGACGGTGCTGCACGGTCAGGGTGCTGGACAGGAAGAGGAGGGGAGAGAGGAGCGCAGGAAGTTTGAATCTCGCGCCTCTCTCCCCTGCACCAATCAGCACCCTGGACAGCAGGCATCAGCACCAGGGCCAGCACCGCCTCTTCAAATCCTCGGACTGCGATAGGTGGTGTATAATTACGCCACCGATCGCAGTCTTTTTCCGGTTCATCGGGTCACAGATCTGAATTGACCTCCGGTTTTCTGCGATAGTTGATGCGGGGGGGTCAAATGACCCCCCCCTGCATTGTTACGGGATGCCAGCTGAATGATTTCAGCCGAAATCCCGTTCCGATTAACCCCTGGGGCGCCGGAATGCCGATTTCAAGTTAGGACGTACCGGTACGCCCTGAGTCCTTAAGGACTCGGGAAATAGGGCGTACCGATACGCCCTGCGTCCTTAAGGGGTTAAGACAGAATGCAAAAGAATATGCCCATTTAGGGGTTAAAAAAACAACTCACCTCATCCACTTGGTCGCGCTGCAGCAGCTTTTCTATCTTCATTCAGCAGGACCTGCCAAAGGACCTGCGATGTGCGCGATTACGTTACCGCGCTCTGCCACGTGGGGACGTCATCGTGCACATCGCAGGTCCTTTGGCAGATCCCGCTGAATAAAGATAGAAGAGATTGCTGCAGCGCGACCAAGTGGATCAAGTGAGTTGTTTATTTTTTTTATTTTTTTACCCTTAAATTTCATATTGTTTTGCATTCTGTCTTAAGAATGCTATTATTTTCCAATATAACTATGTTATATTGGGAAATGATAAAATCACCTGAGCATCAAACCTAAAGCTGGACTTCAGTGAAAAAGTCTGGGTTCAGGTTTGGGTCCGGGCACCCAAACTCACAAAGTTTGGTACGAACCCGAATTTTCCAGTTCGGGTTCGCTCATCCCTATTCAAGAAAGTAGACTTCTTGAACTAGTCATATTGCCATTCGGACAACACAAGGTGAGTTATAAATTGGGTTTCCCCTCTAAAACCATTACTAGTGATGAGCGAGCACCAAAGTATTCGGCCTAAACACATTGCCATATTTGAGTGCTCGGCCGAGCACCCAAGTATAATGGAAGTCAATGGGAGAAAATCAGGCACCCTCTGCTTAAAAAGGGGGTGTCTGGTTCATAAAAAAGGTTAGAAATTGATGAAAACCCCATCAAAATGGTTTGTAAACAGCATTAGGAGAATAGCTGGATGCATCTTAGACTCCTATTAAATATGACATACAATAGACAACCACACAAAGGCTGTATGCCGAAAGCCAGGTATGTGCCCAATCTATCCAGGAGACAGATAACTGCCAGCATACCTTACAATGGCAGCCTTATACACTATGAGACATTCGAAACCAGCTCTCATCTGACTGAGAACCACTAAACCTCAAAGTTATTTTCCATCTGTTGGATGGATTGAGTGAACCTGCACACCTAGATCAATATCATTTGGGCGATAAAAAGTTTTACGATTGTCCTAACATAATATTCAATAACCTTTCTATACAGTTTTGTCATGTAAAAACTTATTTGCATAAACATGGGCATATGGGAAACACATGCAAATGAGCAGAATCTGCCTTGTTTTTCAGCTGTCATTTTCTGAACAGCGCCCTATATTGGTTTTACAGTCTTATGACAAGTCTAATATTATTTTCAGAAGACTATGAAACCAATAGAGGGCACTGTTCGTAACTTAATCTATTGGTTTCATAGTCTTCTGACAAGAATATTAGACTGATTCTTATGACAAGCTTGTTAGTGTAGCCTTTTGCATGGAAAATTAGCGATTAGAATATTTGCGATCTACACTAGGATGATATCTGACACTGGGAAAGCTGGGTAATAACTCAGTGATAAAATCTGACACTGGGAAAGCTGGGTAATAACTTGCGATCTACATAATTATTACATAACATTCACTATATTGCTAAATATTTGTTTTTTAAAATATTACAAATATTCTAAAAAATGAAAATAGAGCAATATAGTGAATATGATCTCAGCGAATTGTCTTGTGATAACACTATGCAACTAATAGAGGGCGCTGTAATCATGAATCATGACTCATGAACAGTGCCCTCTATTAGTTGTATAGTGTTATGACAAGACTATTTGCTGACATCATATTTGCTATTTTGCTCTATATTCGTATTTTAGAATATTACGAATATTCTAAGAAATGAATATATAGCAATCTGGCAAATATTATGTAATAATTATGTAGTAAGTCAGTGATAATATCTGACACTGGAAAAGCTGGGTAATAACTAAGTGTAGTTCGCGAGTTATTACCCAGCTTTCCCAGTGTCATAAAGGTTATTTAACCACCTCCCGACCGCCTAACGCACGGATGCGTCCTGGAGGCGGTCGATTCATTCCTCCTGGACGCATCCGTGCGTCATCTCGCGAGATTTCGGTCAGAGCCGGCCCGCGCATGCGCATCGCGGTCCGGCAAAAGTTCAAGGAGTATTTCATCAGCAACCTGCCAGCCAATGATCGTCGCTGGCAGGTTGCTGATTTTTAAAAAATCGAATCAGAAGCCATCTAACACCTTATATTGATAAATATAAGGTGTTAAATGGCTTCTTTGCTCCTCTGCTGGTCCTTTTCGTCGGTTGGTTCCAGCAGAGGAGCAGACATCACTGTGAGTACCCACCAAACACTACACTTAGCCCCAGATCACCCTCCATCACCCCCATCATCCCAATTAACCCCTTGATCGCCCCCTGTCAATCACCTAGTGAAAGGGAAAAAAGTGATCAGTGTAACCTGTCACTTTTTTTTTTCACTGGTATTGACTGATAGTTTTAGGATAGTTTGGGCCCCTTGGTTAGGTAGTTAGCGTCAGTTAGCGCCCAGCCCACCGCACCACAGTCACTTATTCGCTGATTAGCGTATCGCTAATCAGCATTTGTACTTTTATAGTATCTGCAAGTGTTCAAAACTGATCACAGTCAGATCTATAATAGTATTAGTGTCACCTTAGCTCGCCCTCCACCCAAAACGCAGTGTTTGCCCGATCAGGCCTGATCGGTCGCCCACACGTGCGTTCACCCACGCCCGCCCTACCGCAATTTTTATTTTTGATTACCGCACAATCACTTTACAAGCTCTGCGGCCATAAAAAAATTTATATTTTTTATCAATCGCAGCGGCCTCCGGTACTTCGCTAGCCTCCCATTTGTAAGACAGGCTTGCTTTTTTTCTTGGGTAGTCTCAGGGAATACCCCTAAATTTAGTAGTCCAAATGTCAAACAGGGGGTATTCTTCTGAAGAGGCCTACAGGATTCTGACCCAGTCGGATGAGGAATGGGAACCCTCATCTGACAAATCTAGCGGGTCAGAATATGAACCTGTAGAGAGCAGTGGCAGTCTGACCCAAAGTTCGGACGAGGAGGTTGAGGTCCCTGATAGCACCAGGCGTACCTGGCCCCGTGTCGCTAGACCACAGGTTGTGCAGGATCCGTTTTAAGGGCAGCAGAGTGGGGCTGGCGCTGTCGAATTACGTGGTGAGGCATACACCAGCAGCGCAGCCCATCCCGGACCTAGTACCAGCACTGCCGTACAACATGGTGAAGTGGCGAGCACCAGAAGGGCAGTTGAAGCTGGTACGGTGGCACGTGCAATAGTTACCCAGTCACAGCCACCGCAAAGACAGGCCCGTAGAGCCCCTAGAGTCCCTGAGGTGCTGGCAAACCCTGATTGGCAGTCACCAACTTCAGCCGCATCTGTAGTTCCCCCTTTCACCGCCCAGTCTGGAGTTCGGGTTGAGACAGCTCAGATCGGTTTGGCCCTGAGATTTTTTGAGCTGCTCTTGACTGCGGAGCTCTTGGACTTAGTTGTAGCAGAAGCAAATCGGTATGCCACTCAATTTATAGCTGCCAACCCGGGAAGCTTTTATGCCCAGCCTTTCCGGTGGAAACCAGTCCAAGTTTCCGAAATTAAAATTTTTCTGGGCCTTCTCCTGAACATGGGTCTAACTAAAAAGCATGAATTGCGGTCATATTGGTCCACGAACCCGATTCATCACATGCCCATGTTCTCTGCTGCTATGTCCAGGACACGTTTTGAGACCATCCTGCGTTTCCTGCACTTTAGCGACAACAGCACCTCTCGTCCCAGAGGCCACCCAGCTTTTGACCGGTTCCACAAAATTCGGCCCCTCATAGACCCCTTCAACCAGAAATTTGCAGATTTGTATACCCCTGAGCAAAACATCTGCATAGACGAGTCCCTTATACATTTTACCGGGCGCCTTGGCTTCAAACAATACATCCCAAGCAAGCGCGCCCGGTATGGGGTCAAATTGTATAAGCTCTGTGAAAGGGCCACAGGCTATACCAACAAATTTCGGATCTATGAGGGAAAAGATCAGACCCTGGAGCCGGTCGGTTGCCCTGACTACCTGGGGAGCAGTGGGAAGACAGTCTGGGACTTGGTGTCACCCTTATTTGGCAAGGGATACCATCTTTATGTGGACAATTTTTACACAAGTGTGCCCCTCTTCAGGCATTTTGGCACCGTGCGACCTAGTCGCCGGGGCTTCCCCCAACGGCTCGTTACCACCCGACTTGCAAGGGGGGAGAGGGCTGCCTTGTGTAACCAAGAACTGCTTGCGGTGAAATGGAGAGACAAGCGTGACGTTTACATGCTCTCCTCCATTCACACAGACACGACAATACAAATAGAACGGGCAACCCGTGTCATTGAAAAGCCCCTCTCAGTCCACGACTATAATGCGCTCATGGGAGGGGTGGACTTCAATGACCAGATGTTGGCTCCTTATTTAGTTTCCCGATGCACCAGACGCTGGTATAAAAAGGTGTCTATATATTTGATTCAATTGGCTGCCTATAATAGTTTTGTTCTCTACAGTAAGGCTGGGAGAACAGGATCCTTCCTCAAATTTCAGGAAGAGATCATCGAGAACCTCCTGTATCCAGAAGGTTCCGTGGCCCCATCCACCAGTGTAGTGAGCCGTCTACACGAGCGACATTTCCCCAATGTCGTTGCTGGTACCTCAACCCAACCGTCACCCCGAAAAAAGATGTCGTGTCTGTAGCAGGAGTGGAATAAGGCATGACACCCGTTATTTCTGTCCTGACTGCCCTGACCACCCTGCCCTATGCTTAGGGGAGTGTTTCTGGAAGTACCACACACAGGTACACTTAGCATAGGGATTGCATCTCACAGGACAGGCACACAGGGCTATTAGGGCCCTTTTACTCACAGCTGCTGCAAACCTCTCCTTTCACCTGGGATAAAGTGCATAATGTACTTCGCCACATCTTTGGGCGATTTGCGCTTTGCACATTGTCCCATGGGGAAGGAGAGGTTTGTTCTATAACGGTAAAAAAAAAAATACCGGTAAGCAAAAAAGTTAACGTTCAGTTGAAAAAGTTAAAGTTTATATGTTCCGTTCAAATTTTATTATAAAGTTAATAAATTTATTGCGTTGCGGCCTGGTTTTTTCTTTTTTGATTTGTTTTTTTATACCTTCCAGGTGGACCAAACGATCGACTAGCTGCAGCACTGATGTACATTCTGACAGAAGCATTGCGCTGCTGTCAGATTACACAAAAGTCGGTGTATGCGGCGCTGAGATTTCTCCTCTGCAGTAAAACATACGTTTGCCGAGGCATATGAGCTGAGGAGGTGGCGGTGTTCATATACTTTGGCAAACACTTTGTATATACAGGGAGTGCAGAATTATTAGGCAAGTTGTATTTTTGAGGATTAATTTTATTATTGAACAACAACCATGTTCTCAATGAACCCAAAAAAACTCATTAATATCAAAGCTGAATATTTTTGGAAGTAGTTTTTAGTTTGTTTTTAGTTTTAGCTATTTTAGGGGGATATCTGTGTGTGCATAATTATTAGGCAACTTAACAAAAAACAAATATATACCCATTTCAATTATTTATTTTTACCAGTGAAACCAATATAACATCTCAACATTCACAAATATACATTTCTGACATTCAAAAACAAAACAAAAACAAATCAGTGACCAATATAGCCACCTTTCTTTGCAAGGACACTCAAAAGCCTGCCATCCATGGATTCTGTCAGTGTTTTGATCTGTTCACCATCAACATTGCGTGCAGCAGCAACCACAGCCTCCCAGACACTGTTCAGAGAGGTGTACTGTTTTCCCTCCTTGTAAATCTCACATTTGATGATGGACCACAGGTTCTCAATGGGGTTCAGATCAGGTGAACAAGGAGGCCATGTCATTAAATTTTCTTCTTTTATACCCTTTCTTGCCAGCCACGCTGTGGAGTACTTGGACGCGTGTGATGGAGCATTGTCCTGCATGAAAATCATGTTTTTCTTGAAGGATGCAGACTTCTTCCTGTACCACTGCTTGAAGAAGGTGTCTTCCAGAAACTGGCAGTAGGACTGGGAGTTGAGCTTGACTCCATCCTCAACCCGAAAAGGCCCCACAAGCTCATCTTTGATGATACCAGCCCAAACCAGTACTCCACCTCCACCTTGCTGGCGTCTGAGTCGGACTGGAGCTCTCTGCCGTTTACTAATCCAGCCACGGGCCCATCCATCTGGCCCATCAAGACTCACTCTCATTTCATCAGTCCATAAAACCTTAGAAAAATCAGTCTTGAGATATTTCTTGGCCCAGTCTTGACGTTTCAGCTTGTGTGTCTTGTTCAGTGGTGGTCGTCTTTCAGCCTTTCTTACCTTGGCCATGTCTCTGAGTATTGCACCCCTTGTGCTTTTGGGCACTCCAGTGATGTTGCAGCTCTGAAATATGGCCAAACTGGTGGCAAGTGGCATCTTGGCAGCTGCACGCTTGACTTTTCTCAGTTCATGGGCAGTTATTTTGCGCCTTGGTTTTTCCACACGCTTCTTGCGACCCTGTTGACTATTTTGAATGAAACGCTTGATTGTTCGATGATCACGCTTCAGAAGCTTTGCAATTTTAAGAGTGCTGCATCCCTCTGCAAGATATCTCACTATTTTTGACTTTTCTGAGCCTGTCAAGTCCTTCTTTTGACCCATTTTGCCAAAGGAAAGGAAGTTGCCTAATAATTATGCACACCTGATATAGGGTGTTCATGTCATTAGACCACACCCCTTCTCATTACAGAGATGCATATCACCTAATATGCTTAATTGGTAGTAGGCTTTCGAGCCTATACAGCTTGGAGTAAGACAACATGCATAAAGAGGATGATGTGGTCAAAATACTCATTTGCCTAATAATTCTGTACAGGGTGTATATAAAAAAAAAAAAAATCCCGGCAATGATTTATTCATCCACATCGATTGATGTGAATGGAGAAATCTGGTTTGCCAGGGCATACGAGCTAAGTGGGTATGGATGTTGGGCGGAGCTCCTATGTCCTGGCAGACGCCTTTCCCCTCCTTTTTTTTTTTGGCAGAGATTTTTTCATCCACATTGATCGATGTGAATGAAGAAATCTGTGCCGTTCATTTTTTCTTTCAGCCCAGAGGTTGAACGAAAAAAAATAATCTCATTAACTGTATGCTCAATATAAGGAGAATAGCAGAAACCCTCAAACGCCAGGGCAGTACAAACACCCCACAAATGACCCCATTTCGGAAAGAAGACACCCCAAGGTATTCGCTGAGGGGCACATTGAGTCCATAAAAGATTGAAATTTTTGTCCCAAGTTAGCGGAAAGGGAGACTTTGTGAGAAAAAACAAAAAAATATCAATTTCCGCTAACTTTCCGCCATGCCCCTCATTGAATACCTTGGGGTGTCTTCTTTCCAAAATGGGGTCACATGTGGGGTATTTATACTGCCCTGGCATTTTAGGGGCCCTAAAGCGTGAGAAGAAGTCTGTTATCCAAATGTCTAAAAATGCCCTCCTAAAAGGAATTTGGGCCCCTTTGCGCATCTAGTCTGCAAAAAAGTGTCTCGCATGTGGTATTGCCGTACTCAGGAGAAGTTGGGCAATGTGTTTTGGGGTGTCATTTTACATATACCCATGCTGGGTGAGATAAACATCTTGGTCAAATGCCAACTTTGTATAAAAAAATGGGAAAAGTTGTCTTTTGCCAAGATATTTCTCTCACCCAGCATTGGTATATGTAAAATGACACCCCAAAACACATTGCCCAACTTCTCCTGAGTACGGAGATACCACATGTGTGACACTTTTTTGCAGCCTTGGTGGGCAAAGGGGCCCACATTCCAAAGAGCACCTTTCGGATTTCACCGGCCATTTTTTACAGATTTTGATTCCAGACTTCTTCTCACGCATTCGGGCCCCTAAAATGCCAGGGCAGTATAACTACCCCACAAGTATCCCCATTTTGGAAAGAAGACACCCCAAGGTATTCCGTGAGGGGTATGGCGAGTTCCTAGAATGTTTTATTTTTTGTCACAAGTTAGCGGAAAATGATGATTTTTTTTTTTCTTACAAAGTCTCATATTCCACTAACTTGTGACAAAAAATAAAAACTTCCATGAACTCACTATGCCCATCACAAAATACCTTGGGGTGTCTTCTTTCCAAAATGGGGTCACTTGTGGGGTAGTTATACTGCCCTGGCATTCTAGGGGCCCTAATGTGTGGTAAGTAGTTTGAAATCAAAATCTGTAAAAAATGGCCGGTGAAATCCAAAAGGTGCTCTTTGGAATGTGGGCCCCTTTGCCCACCTAGGCTGCAAAAAAGTGTCACACATGTGGTATCTCCGTACTCAGGAGAAGTTGGGCAATGTGTTTTGGGGTGTCATTTTACATATACCCATGCTGGGTGAGATAAATATCTTGGTCAAATGCCAACTTTGTATAAAAAAAATGGGAAAAGTTGTCTTTTGCCAAGATATTTCTCTTACCCAGCATGGGTATATGTAAAATGACACCCCAAAACACATTGTCCAACTTCTCCTGAGTACGGAGATACCACATGTGTGACACTTTTTTGCAGCCTAGGTGGGCAAAGGGGCCCACATTCCAAAGAGCACCTTTTGGATTTCACCGGCCATTTTTTACAGATTTTGATTCCAGACTTTTTTATACAAAGTTGGCATTTGACCAAGATATTTATCTCACCCAGCATGGGTATATGTAAAATGACACCCCAAAACACATTGCCCAACTTCTCCTGAGTACGGAGATAATGTGTGTCAACAAATGTGCTTCAGTCCAAGTTGCTGGTGCTGCAGTCTCTCCCTTTCCAAGTTGTGGACTCTGCACGTTTCAAAGAACTGATCGCTTGTGCCGAGCAGAAGGGGAGAGTCCCAAGCCGTCATTTCTTTGCCAAAAAGGCAGTATCAGCCCTGCACACACATGTGGAACAGAAGGTGGGCCAGTCCTTGAGCCTGTCAGTGTCTGCCAAAGTGCCCGGCAGCACCAATGTGTGGAGCTGTAACTACGGTCAGGGACAATACATGTCCTTTACTGCCCACTGGTTGAATGTGGTTCCTGCACAGCCACACTAGCAACTTGGCCAGGTGACGCCGCTTCCGCCTCCACGTTGTCACGACGTTGGTCCTGCGACAATGTCCGCCTCTGCCTCCTCATCCTCCACCGGGTCCTCAGCTTCTGCGCCGTTGGATGAGTGCACGCATACTGTTGTCTCACACTCCGGCAAGCTAGTGTGACACTTTTGCAGCCTAGGTGGGCAAGGGGCCCACATTCCAAATAGCACCTTTCGGATTTCACCCGCCATTTTTTACAGATTTTGATTTCAAACTACTTACCACACATTTGGGCCCCTAGAATTCCAGGGCAGTATAACTACCCCACAAGTGACCCCATTTTGGAAAGAAGACACCCCAAGGTATTCGCTGATGGGCATAGTAAGTTCATAGAAGTTTTTATTTTTTGTCACAAGTTAGTGGAATATGAGACTTTGTAAGAAAAAAATAAATAAAATAAAAAAATCATCCTTTTTTCACTAACTCGTGACAAAAAATAAAAAGTTCTATGAAACTCACTATGCCCATCAGCGAATACCTTAGGGTGTCTACTTTCCGAAATGGGGGTCCATTTGTGCGGGTGTTTGTACTGTCTGGGCATTGTAGAACCTCAGGAAAGATGACAGATGCTCAGAAAGTCAGAGCTGCTTCAAAAAGCGGAAATTCACATTTTTGTACCATAGTTTGTAAACACTATAACATTTACCCAAACCATTTTTTTTTTACCCAAACATTTTTTTTAATCAAAGACATGTAGAACAATAAATTTAGAGAAAAATTTATATATGGATGTCGTTTTTTTTTTTGCTAAATTTTACAACTGAAAAGTGAAAAATGTCATTTTTTTGCAAAAAAATTGTTAAATTTCCGAATTAATAACAAAAAAAGTAAAATGTCAGCAGCAATGAAATACCACCAAATGAAAGCTCTATTAGTGAGAAGAAAAGGAGGTAAAATTCATTTGGGTGGTAAGTTGTATACCGAGCAATAAACAGTAAAAGTAGTGTAGGTGCAGAAGTGTAAAAAGTGGCCTGGTCATTAAGGGTGTTTAAGGTAGGGAGCTGAGGTGGTTAATAGTTTGTTAGGACTATAGGAAAACTTTTTGTCACCCTAATGATATTGATCTAGGTGTGTAGGTCCCACCCAAGCCACCCAACAGATGCAAATTAACTTTGAGGTTTACTGGTTCTCAGTCAGATGAGAGCAGGTTTGGAATATCTCATAGTGCACAAGGCTGCCATTGTAAGGTGTGCTGGCTGTTATCTGTCTCCTGGATAGATTGATGACTTGCACATACCTGGCTTTTGGCATATAGCCTTTGCGTGGTTGTATGTTGTATGTAATAGGAGTCTAAGATGCATCCAGCTAGCCTCCTAATGCTGTTTACAAACCATTTTGATGTGGTTTCCATGAATTTCTAACCTTTCCTTATGAACTCTCTTCTCTTCTGAGCAGAGGGTGCCTGGTTGATTTCCATTGTATTCGAGCACCCAAATTATTCGGCCGAGTACTCGGATCTGCCGAGCATTGCGATGCTCGAGCCGAACAGGTATTCAGTCGAGCATGCTCGCTCATCAATAGTCATCACTAATAGACATGGGATCACACATTTTGTTGTCAGGACAGGAGAAAAGATGACTCTTCTCTAACTAAAGGTACCTTTACATGAGTCGGTTATCGTGTCAGTTCTCATTCACTCGTTCAAAACGACTCGTGCTGTGCAAAAGCTGTAAACGAGCAAGCCACCAGCGACTAACGACAGTCGGTAGAATTTTACCTGGTCCAAACGTTTGTGTGGTCGTTCACTACACCCAAAATTACTCATTTGTCGCTCCATCATACCGATAATCACTTTGTGTAAACATAACTTTATCTATTTTATACTTATCCATTTCCCTTACATGCCAAAACCTCAACACTTTCAGTGAGTTATTAAACAAGCTGTTTATCACCACCGTCTACCATCCGTTTACCCATAGTCAAATGTCACTGTCACTCTGACATTACTGTTGTGGTCATTAAGATTGAAAGATTGAAATTGGTTGTACACAGTCCTGGGGGACCTGGGAGTAGAGATGAGAAAAGTATTGCAAAATTCGATCTGGCTGCTTCACCGAATTTTCGGAAAAAATCGCTTTGTGACAAATTAATTTGTCACGAAGCGCATTTCTTAGTAAGTAGTGGGTTCAATAACAGGGAGCGGCGGTTGCACCGCTCCCCGTGATTCTACCCCTCACATGCTGCGTTCCTAGCTGACATCTGACAGTAATAACAGAGTGTAAAATTTAAAATAAATAAATAAAATCATACTTATCTCATACTTATCTCCCATTTGCTTGTGATAGGTCGGCCGCCCCCATCTTTATAAAAGATCTAGCTCAGAATTTTGCACGGCCCCCCTGACTTTTTACATGGTATTTCAGGTAAGTTGGTGTCACTGAACCCCACTTAGGAGCCACTTTTCAAGAAAGGCTCCCCTCTGACTTAACAATAAGCATTTCCATCATTTATTTCAACCCCTTAGTAACCTGTTTTGGGCCTTAGCGGGCAAGGAATGTTTAAAAAAAAAATTTAATTGTATTCTAAGAACTATAACCATTTTTTTTCATGATTAAAGGGGTTGTCCGGGTTCAGAGCTGAACCCAGACATATCCCCTTTTTCACCAAGGCAGCCCCTCTGATATGAGCATCGGAGGGGAAGCCTCTGCCTAGCAGTCCTTTCATTTCTGGGTTATATAATATCTGATACTGGCCTGAATATGGATGCTGAGAAGCTTTCTGCAATGAAGTGGCCTTGTCCTTCTGGTCTAAAGGCAATTCAACCGTTCCTGAGGTTAACCAACTACTACCATCAGTTTGTTCCATACTCTTCTTTGACAGCTTTGACCCTGCAAAGGAGCAACTCACAAGAATTGGGACAGTTGAAACTGAATTGGCTTTCCAAGCATTGAAGCAGGCCTTCTCTGCAGCTCTGATTCTCCCATCGTCCTGATGCCAGTAAACATTTTTTTCTTGAGGTGGAGCTGGGGCGGTGCTTTCACAAAAGTCTTGCTCTGGTAGGATGACAACCTGTGCCTTCTTCTCCAGAGCCTTCTCCACCCTTGAGCACAACTACTCGGTTGGGGACAGAGAGTTGTTTGCCATCAAGATGGCACTGGAGGAATGGCATTACCTTCTGCAGGGAAGGGCTCGTCCTATGGTGATCTATACCAATCACAAGGATCTCACATATCTGCAAACTGCGCAGAGACCTAATCCTTGCTAAGTCAGATGGTCCTTGTTCTTTGCCCATTTTGACTGTATTTCCGTGCTGCAGATAAATACATCAAAGCAGATACTCTATCTAGGTCCTTTGATTCCAGCGACCAGGAGGTGGAGTCTGTCCTGTCAAGTTATCTGAGATCCCGCCTAGAAAGACTTTTGTTGCAGAGTCTTCCAGGAAGCAAGTTTTACTGCTGTCATTCATTTAAAGTAGCAGGTCTTGCCCATCAGCAAAAGACTGTCACGGATGGTGTACAGGAAACAAGACAATGCAAACGAATATATGACTCACTGGATCCAAAACTAAGGAACAAAAGGGAGACCCCTGCATGAGACTGGAACTCTCCCTGATGCTCAGCCTATGCGACACCCCAAAGGTGGATGGTCGCATATCCACGTACCTCGACTATCTAACACCTGAAGACCCTACAATAGCGAGGGGACACGACCACCGGCTCCCTACACCAGACAAGGAGGGAGTCAGGGTCATCTGGATCCAGCAAACAGAAAATCACAAAAGAATAAACAGCACTAATCTTGTAGAAGACTGGGAAATAGGAACAGCATGCGCACGCACACTCAGGAAGTTGTATAACGCACACTAATGCATTATGGGGAGGAATTCAAAGGGATGCAATCAGTCCAAACACATGACAGCTGACAGAGACTAACGAGATGAGGAACTGAAAACCAAAACAAAGAAACTCAAGGAGGAGGTTCTGGAAGGCTTCTGTCAGAGCTTCTCAGCTGTCTGGTTGTGACAAAGACCTTCAGATTCATTGCTCAACGATACTGGTGGCTATCCATTAGGCAAGATATCTAGGAGTTTGTCGCTGCCTGTCCAACATGTGCACAAATTAAAACCCCTAAGCAACGTCCCGTGGACCTTCTACTTCCTCTACCTGTTTCTAAGCCTCCCTGGCAACAGATAGCCATATACTTTATTACAGAACTGCTCTCATCCTCTGGTTGTTCTGTGATTTGGGTTGTGGTGGATAGTTTTTCTAAAATGTGCACATCATTCCTCTGCCTGGATTTCCTTCTGCTCCTGGACAACTGGCCATGAAATTCATCCAGCACATTTTCTGTCTCCATGGTTTTCCTCATAACATTGTTTCCGACAGAGGTGTTTAATTCTCTTCAAGGTTCTGGAGGGCTCTAGGGAAGTTGTTGAACTTGTCCCTGGATTTGTCATCGGAATATCATTATCATTACAACTGTCAAGTGGAGCACGTCAACCAAATTCGTATAAACTTTTTGCCCCACTTCACTAATCTCCATCACGACAACGGAATCAAACTGTTATCTTGGGCTGAATTTTCTTACAACAGTCACCATTGTTTGTTGTTTATAAGAGATGAGTAAAAATTTGATTCGGACAATTTGCCAAATTTTCTCCCAAAAATTGATTTGATCCGAATTTATTTGTGATTAATCACGTTAAAAATCTGCCTTTTCAGACATCTGATTATGCCAGCTAGGTTTTTGATACCGAGGCATTGGCTCTCTGTGGACGTTCCATCAATTGAACAATGGTCTGTCTCTTAAAGTAGACCAGATATATAGGTTTGAAGAAATCTCAGCATGGAAATGTGCTTGATCCACAAGTTCAATAAAACCTGATATAAATGGAAGGTCTTCAGAGAACAATGATATACCCAGAAACTAAGCAAATCAAGCTCCAATACGACTTCCTGCCTCTCAACATTTTGGACCTGCGCCTGACCCGCCCCAGATCATCCTTCATCAGCACAAATTTCCAGAGGAATTTTTTTCTGATCCTCATAGACCAAGCTCAAATGTATGTTTATGACCGATGAAACAGACTTTTCCAGATGCAATTATATGCAGAACCACAACAGAGACCTAGAGTTACTTAAATCTCACACTTGATATGTTCTTTAAAAGTTATTTCTAAGAGGAACTTGATCCTCTAAATTGTGTATTGAAGATCTTACTCAATAAAACATAAAAAAAAAAATTAAATCAGCTATTTCCCGGTTGCAGAGAACCTATACAGAAACATGCATAGGTAGTCTGTTGTGGTAGTGAAACAGTTACTTTGCATCTGTATGACTTGCAGTTGACAGGAGTCACACTTAGAATCACTTCACACTTCACTTATTTGGGCTTTAACGAGGCTAAAGCTGACCAAATAACTAAACTGTGAACTTATCCTTACAGGTCAATGTTAGTGTCAGGTATAAAGAATCATGCAGTGGCTGAAGATAGTACTATAGAGTGAAAGAATGAAGAATCAACACAGTGGCCCAGTTACAATATGGGAAGGGTAGCAAATGTATGAGGAGACAACACAGTGGCCCAGTCACAGAGTGGTGAGATGGCAACTGCATGAGGAGTCAACACAGTGGCCCAGTCACAGAGTGGTGTGGGTGGCATCCACATGAGGAGTAGTAATGGACGAACATCGGCCGGGACAATTTGCGAACGCGCAAACACAATCAAATGTTCGCGAACCGCAAGTTCACGGCGGGTTCCATTCACTTTAATGGCAGGCGAAGCTGAAAAACCTTCAGGTCATATTTGCAGCCACCAAATACTTACAAGAAGTGCACAAATCGTCCCACAACATGGACAGTGACAAACAAGAGGGGGATCAATGGCAAAAATTCCCCCCATAAAAATCTATTTTAATCAGGGGACATTTTTATGCGTCTTAAAGGGAAATTCTTAGAAATGTGCCCTGCTTGAGCCTAGAAATTTTTTATTTTAGGCCACGGGAGTTTGGTCCTTATAAATGAGGCATTCACCTGACATAAAAGAAATTGTGATTATGTGGCTCGAGGTACATTATGCGGTCAATGGATAAAAATTTTAATGTAGGCCACTGGAGTAAAGGCCCCAAACATTAGTCATTCACCAGACAGAAAAGAACAAGTAATTATGTTGTAAATGGAAGTATATCAGACGGTCATTGGATATCAGTTTTACTGCAGGCCAGTGGACTACAGGCCCCAAAAATTGTTCATTTCACTGACAGAAAAGAACAATTGATAATGTGGCCTTAGGACAGGTACATTAGGTGGTCTATCGTATAATAATTTTACTGTTGGCCAGTGAGATTACAGGCCCAAAAAATTATGCATTCACCGTTCAGAAATGATCAAGTGATTATGTGGCTGGAGGTGTATTAGATGGTCATTGGATTTCAATTTTACTGCAAACCAGTACAAATAGATGTTGAAATAAATATGTTTAAAAGAACAAAAAAAAAATAATTGGATTGAAAACATGGCTAACAAAATTCCCCCTCTTGAAAAAACCCAAATGATAATAGTTGAAAATTCGATTAACACATAGTCGTCACAGGTAGGTATGAGCGAACCCCTAACCTGTATAGTTACGGGTTCGTATCGAATTTTGGGGTGTCCGTAACACGCACCCGAACCCGAACAATTTTCGTAAAAGTCTGGGTTCGAGTTCGGTGTTCGCGCTTTATTGGCGCTTTTTGAAAGGCTGCAAAGCAGCCAATCAACAAGCGTCAACTACTTGCCCCAAGAGGCCATCACAGCCATGCCTACTATTGGCATTGGCTGTGATTGGCCAGTGCAGCATGTGACCCAGCCTCTATTTAAGGCTGGAGTCACGTAGCGCCGCACGTCACTCTGCTCTGATCAGTGTAGGGAGAGGTTGCAGGCTGCTGTGTAGGGCGAGATTATGCAGTGTTTATTAGGCTGCCCAGAGCGTTTTTTATGTCACTTTTTTCTTGGGTGATCAGCGGCCATTTTGTGTCTTGTGGTGCGCCAGCACAAGCTGCCACCAAGTCCATTTAACCATCAATAGTGTGGTTATTTTTTTGCTATATCCTACATCAGGGGCTTGGCTGTGCTTGCTATTTTATTGAGGGGTGAAATACAATTGCCAAAATAGCAGTACCCTAAATCTGGTGTTTCAGCTGTCGCTAGCCAATTGTAATACTGTCTGCTGTCTGGCAAAGGATATATTTTTGTTCTGGGTTGAAATACAATTCCCAAGTTAGCAATTCGCTAAATCAGTGGTTTCTGCTGTATCAGGCCAAGTTTAAGTCAATCCATAAAAGGGTGTATTAGATTTAAGGTGCGGATAGTGTCATCCTCAATAACTTCACACGCTACCGTGTGCATTTCCAAGTTTAATTCTGTCCGTAAACGTATACCTGTTAATCTGTATTCAGCGCACTCTGTATAGAGGCTGACTGTAGGGTTCCACCCCAGTAGATATGACAAAATCAACAGCAGCCTTGATATCGATGCTATGGTGCATTTATTGGAGATATATTTTATACATGCGACAGTATAACGTTTCGGCAAAGAATGCCTTCGTCAGATACTACAGAAAAAAAGGACATTTCAAAATCAAAATTAGACACAAAGAACATAAAAAGGTAAAAAGCATAACCAGTGATCATATAAGAGGATTACATCAGGATCGTTATGGCATGTGCATCACATGAAGCAGAATATATTAAGACTCAGGTCATTGATTACAGTGTACAAAATCCATAATCTAAGTGCATTGATTACAGTATCCAAAATTCATAATTCAAGTCCTGCATGGAGTGCAGAGCAGAGGAATCCATATAGGTAGGGTGAGACGGTCACCAAATCTGTTTGGAAGAATCAATGTGCTAGCTATTCATCCAGTGTTAAGGAAGATAGAGGCCCACATAATATGCACAAGCTATTCAGATGTTACTACTACTTACCAATGCCGCAGTCAGAGGAGAAAAGGACAAGATGAAAGGACGCAGGTGAAATGTGCATGAGCTGTGCATGCTAAGCCAGAATGGCGTCTATCGGTATATGGGTTTAATTTCATATTTATAGGGGCAGTGTGGGCTTCTGTGGCGCCAAAGAGTGGAGCAGGCTTAAGCTGGAGCTTCCGTACCGGAAGTGTGTGCGTTCCAGCTTGACACGCATCTCGAATGCCTAGAAGCAGTCGGCGCTCACAGACCGGAAGTGACGCGCTCAGGCTTCCGCAAACCGGAAGTTGATGCGTTCCAGCGTGGAACGCATCCACCCCGGCGCTTATGTGCAGGTGACAGGGATCGCAGCTATAAAGATATGTTAGACATTATGATGCAAATGTGCTATACATGGTCTAATATCGCTTACCAAACATTGTGATTAAACAGGACATAGAGAAAGTGAGATAAGGGAAAAGAATAGAGATTAGCATAATAGTGAAATAGTCTTAAAGGTACAGTGACCTAAAAAGAGAGATAGACGAATGAGCGAAATAAGGAATAGAATAAAGGGGAAATAAGGTCATCATAATATAACAGGTGTGCTGGACATTATATTCTATCACGACCAGACAATGTGGTCAGAACAAAACATGAGAAAGGAGGAAAGAAAAATAGGAGAATAAGGAGAATATGAAGAGAGGATAAAAGGTACAGTGACCTGAGGTGAGAAATACGGAATGGAATAGGAAGAAATGGAATAGGAAAAGAGGAGGAATCAGGTCATACAGAATGGAGATAAGTTGAAAAATAAAAGAAGGGACAGCCTAGAATAAATTATGAGAGAAAAAGGATACTCTTCTGCGGCACGGGAGTATTCTAATGGGCCTGGAAAGGAACACAAAAAGAATTAATATCAGCGTACTATATATTTGTCAGTATACATATAATTGTACAGTATACATATTTAAATCATTTAAACAACTGGTAATACAGTAATAGAAATTATACAAAGCTTTGGATCTCATATTCACGGTTGAGACCATGTGGTGAAAGGCTGTCCAGCCTGTGGATTCAATAGGCTTCCCTTATTTTTAACAGTCGAATACGATCGCCGCCTCTTCGTGGTAATGGCAAATGCGTTCTCGTATTTTTTGTGTCGTCTCACCAACGTATATGAGTCCGCACGGGCACTTCAACATGTAGACAACATACTCAGAGTCGCAGGTGAAAAAGTTTCTTATTGGGATCGATTCCCCTGTGCGGGGATGTGAGATATGAGATCCCTTCTGTACGTGCGAACACTGCATGCAGCGTAAACATGGGAAAGTGCCTTTCTTACGTGTCTTGAAGAAATGTATTGTTGGGGGGAGGTCTTGTTAGAACCTTCATCTGCGTGGACCAAGAGGTCCCGTATATTTTTTGATCGCTTGTTACATGGTAAGATAGGTTGACTAAATTCTAAGATGTCAGGATATGCTTTGCCTAGGATAGACCAGTGGCTTCGGATAGTATTAAGAATTTTTTGGGCACATGGGTGGTACGTATGAACAAAGGGAATCCTCGGTACCTGGGGCCGAATTTTGATTTTTGGGGTAACATTCTGTCGGGTGGTGCATCTGGGATAACCCCTCTCGTGAAATCTATCTGCCATCTCCCTTAAGCGTATCTCTCCTTGTGGGGCTACTTTGTACAATTCTATTGATGCGTTGGTACTGTGATCCTGGTAGTGCTTTTATGGTGTTTGGAGAATGCAGCTGGTGAAATGCAGTAAGTTGTTCCGATCTGTCGGTTTTACGATAGAGGTCTGTTGTTAGTTTGCCTGATGTGTCACGTGTTATTTTGGTATCTAAAAAAGTTGATGGTACACTGATCGTAATGAATAGTAAATTGGAGTTCTGAGTAGATGGAATTTAGAAAATCATGGAACTGTAAGAGGGAGTCCAAGGGGCCCCGCCAAATGCAAAAAATGTCATCAATGTACCGTTTCCAAACGGTTACGTGTTCAATAAAGAGTTGATTAGAGTAGATATAGGAAGTCTCAAAATGGTCCATATAGCAATTTGCATAAGGCGGGGCCACATTGGACCCATCGCGGTCCCTCGTTTCTGCAGAAAGAAAGTGTCCTGAAACAGAAAGTAGTTATTCGTCAATACCAGTTTGAGGAGGTCCAAATAAAAATTGAGTGCTGTGGTCTGTGTGTTAGCAGCAGTGAGTAAGTTTTCTACAGCAATGAATGCCTTTGTCGTGTTGAATGGATGTATATAAACTGGTTACGTCCCAGGTGCCCAGAAATGATTCAGCAGGTAATGGTTCAAGATTTCGGATGATACCTAAAAAGGATTGTGTATCCAGTAAAAATGATCTAGTGTTTTTGACCATGGGTGTGAGTACTTTTTCTAAAAAAATTGACAGAGGTGACAGTACTGAGTCGGTTGATGCAACGATAGGACTACCTGGGGATTTGTGAGATTCTTGTGTATTTTTGGTAAAACATATAGCACAGGAGTTATGGGATGTTGTTTAGTGAGATCGGTGACTGTAGGGTCATCTATGAGGCCTGAAGACCTGTACTTTTGTAAGGTTGATTTGATTTTGGAGGTAATTGTGAATATGGGGTTATGATCTAACTTTTGATAGACATCTCCGTCGTTCAATTGGCGAATGATTTCTGCCACGTATTTCTCTTTGTCCATGATTACCATGGCACCCCCTTTGTCCGCTAGTTTTATTACCAATCTCCTGTCTTTTTTAAGAGAATTAAGCGCCTGCCGGTCTGTGAGACTAAGGTTGTGTGTTAGTTTGTACTTTCCTTGTTTGAGGTTTTTTCGGAAGCTAACTATATCTCTTTGTACTAAGCTGATGAAGGTCTCAACAGGTGGTTTATTTTTAGGGGGGATATACGTGCTTTTGTTTCGTATGCCTAGTGTCTTAATGGAGATCGGTGTGGTGTCCTCATGTACCATGAGGTTTTGTTCTTTTTGCCCTCCAAAGTGTGCTTTTAATCGTACATTACGGAAAAAAAATTGTAGGTCCATATCGAGTTGGAATGTATCGAATGTGTAGGAGGGACAGAAAGATAGACCTTTCTGGAGTACAGACAATTGTGCAGGGCTAAGTGAAACAGATGAAATGTTAAACACAAGGGATTGTACCTGTGATCTCGTCGTAACATTACTTGGCATAGGAGGTGGACCAGTCCTATTTCCTCTTCTTGGGCCCCGTGTAGGACGTCTTTGTGCATGTGAATCTTGATGATGACCTTATTTCCCCTTTATTCTATTCCTTATTTCGCTCATTCAGTCTATCTCTCTTTTTAGGTTACTGTACCTTTAAGACCATTTCACTATTATGCCAATTTCTATTCTTTTCTCTTATCTCACTTTCTCTATGTCCTGTCTTAATCACAATGTTTGGTAGCGATATTAGACCATGTATAGCACATTTGCATCATAATGTCTAACATATCTTTATAGCTGCGATCCCTGTCACCTGCACATAAGCGCCGGGGTGGATGCGTTCCACGCTGGAACGCATCAACTTCCGGTTTGCGGAAGCCTGAGCGCGTCACTTCCGGTCTGTGAGCGCCGACTGCTTCTAGGCATTCCGAGATGCGTGTCAAGCTGGAACGCACACTCTTCCGGTACGGAAGCTCCAGCTTAAGCCTGCCTCCACTCTTTTGCGCCACAGAAGCCCACACTGCCCCTATAAATATGAAATTAAACCCATATACCGATAGACGCCATTCTGGCTTAGCATGCACAGCTCATGCACATTTCACCTGCGTCCTTTCATCTTGTTCCTTTTCTCCTCTGACTGCGGCATTGGTAAGTAGTAGTAACATCTGAATAGCTTGTGCATATTATGTGGGCCTCTATCTTCCTTAACACTGGATGAATAGCTAGCACATTGATTCTTCCAAACAGATTTGGTGACCGTCTCACCCTACCTATATGGATTCCTCTGCTCTGCACTCCATGCAGGACTTGAATTATGAATTTTGGATACTGTAATCAATGCACTTAGATTATGGATTTTGTACACTGTAATCAATGACCTGAGTCTTAAATATTTCTGCTTCATGTGATGCACATGCCATAACGATCCTGATGTAATCCTCTTATATGATCACTGGTTATGCTTTTTTACCTCTTTGTGTCTAATTTTGATTTTGAATTGTCCTTTTTTTCTGTAGTATCTGAAGAAGGCATTCTTTGCCGAAACGCTATACTGTCGCATGTATAAAAATATATCTCCAATAAATGTACCATAGCATCGATTATCAAGGCTGCTGTTGATTTTGTCATATCTACTGGGGTGGAACCCTACAGTCAGCCTCTATACAGAGTGCGCTGAATACAGATTTAACATTGAATTTTCCACAATTTGGTACAAGCACCTGTATTAACCATGACCAGTGACACACTGTCATATAATGAAGATGAAGTTACGGCAATACTATCACAAGTTACAGAACCAAGCGACTTCCTCCAGACCCCTGCCTCTGAGTTTAAGACTCGAGACCTGGAGCGAGAAACACGCCGTCTATTGAATTACCAATTGCACAGCATCACCCTTGCGGAATATTTAAAGACCAAAAGAATCCCAAGAGGATTGAGAATCCGTACACGACCAACCTTCTTCAAGGATAATCCTGAGTTTTGCATCAATTTCGAGCAGATCCTGAATAAATGTTCTTTTGACATCATTACTTTAACCTTATCATTTCTGCATACAGCGATAATGGATACCAAGGAACTCATACAAGCAACAGAGAATCAACTGAAAGAAATCGTGTCGCCTGATGAATACACGCAATTACAGCAAAGAATCTCAACAATCCTGACAGACCGTCTCTCAACAATCCTGACAGACCGTCGCAAGACGATCGAAGCCACGAAAAGACAAAAATTTCTGAGAGACACAGAGGACTACCGCCTGAATCGCGTATACAGATGGCCCGATTCGTCATACAGACAAGCGACAGACAAATGTTCATCATCAATGGACTCATATCGCTCTGCATCCAGCGATGATTCACATGCACAACGACGTCCTACACGTGGCCCAAGAAGAGGAAATAGGACTGGTCTACCTCCTATGCCAAGTAATGTTACGACGAGATCACAGGTACAATCCCTTGTGTTTAACATTTCATCTGTTTCACTTAGCCCAGCACAATTGTCTGTACTCCAGAAAGGTCTATCTTTCTGTCCCTCCTACACATTCTATACATGGACCTACAAAATTTTTTCCGTAATGTACGATTAAAAGCACACTTTGGAGGGCAAAAAGAACAAAACCTCATGGTACATGAGGACACCACACCGATCTCCATTAAGACACTAGGCATACGAAACAAAAGCACGTATATCCCCCCTAAAAATAAACCACCTGTTGAGACCTTCATCAGCTTAGTACAAAGAGATATAGTTAGCTTCCGAAAAAACCTCAAACAAGGAAAGTACAAACTAACACACAACCTTAGTCTCACAGACCGGCAGGCGCTTAATTCTCTTAAAAAAGACAGGAGATTGGTAATAAAACCAGCGGACAAAGGGGGTGCCATGGTAATCATGGACAAAGAGAAATACGTGGCAGAAATCATTCGCCAATTGAACGACGGAGATGTCTATCAAAAGTTAGATCATAACCCCATATTCACAATTACCTCCAAAATCAAATCAACCTTACAAAAGTACAGGTCTTCAGGCCTCATAGATGACCCTACAGTCACCGATCTCACTAAACAACATCCCATAACTCCTGTGCTATATGTTTTACCAAAAATACACAAGAATCTCACAAATCCCCCAGGTAGACCTATCGTTGCATCAACCGACTCAGTACTGTCACCTCTGTCAATTTTTTTAGAAAAAGTACTCACACCCATGGTCAAAAACACTAGATCATTTTTACTGGATACACAATCCTTTTTAGGTATCATCCGAAATCTTGAACCATTACCTGCTGAATCATTTCTGGGCACCTGGGACGTAACCAGTTTATATACATCCATTCAACACGACAAAGGCATTCATGCTGTAGAAAACTTACTCACTGCTGCTAACACACAGACCACAGCACTCAATTTTTATTTGGACCTCCTCAAACTGGTATTGACGAATAACTACTTTCTGTTTCAGGACACTTTCTTTCTGCAGAAACGAGGGAGCGCGATGGGGTCCAATGTGGCCCCGCCTTATGCAAATTGCTATATGGACCATTTTGAGACTTCCTATATCTACTCTAATCAACTCTTTATTGAACACGTAACCGTTTGGAAACGGTACATTGATGACATTTTTTGCATTTGGCGGGGCCCCTTGGACTCCCTCTTACAGTTCCATGATTTTCTAAATTCCATCTACCCAGAACTCCAATTTACTATTCATTACGATCAGTGTACCATCAACTTTTTAGATACCAAAATAACACGTGACACATCAGGCAAACTAACAACAGACCTCTATCGTAAACCGACAGATCGGAACAACTTACTGCATTTCACCAGCTGCATTCTCCAAACACCATAAAAGCACTACCAGGATCACAGTACCAACGCATCAATAGAATTGTACAAAGTAGCCCCACAAGAGAGATACGCTTAAGGGAGATGGCAGATAGATTTCACGAGAGGGGTTATCCCAGATGCACCACCCGACAGAATGTTACCCCAAAAATCAAAATTCGGCCCCAGGTACCGAGGATTCCCTTTGTTCATACGTACCACCCATGTGCCCAAAAAATTCTTAATACTATCCGAAGCCACTGGTCTATCCTAGGCAAAGCATATCCTGACATCTTAGAATTTAGTCAACCTATCTTACCATGTAACAAGCGATCAAAAAATATACGGGACCTCTTGGTCCACGCAGATGAAGGTTCTAACAAGACCTCCCCCCAACAAACATTTCTCAAGACACGTAAGAAAGGCACTTTCCCATGTTTATGCTGCATGCAGTGTTCGCACGTACAGAAAGGATCTCATATCTCAAATCCCCGTACAGGGGAATCGATCCCAATAAGAAACTTTTTCACCTGCGACTCTGAGTATGTTGTCTACATGTTGAAGTGCCCGTGCGGACTCATATACGTTGGTGAGACGACACAAAAAATACGAGAACGCATTTGCCAACACAAATCCAAAATTCGAAATAACAATCTACTACTCCCGGTTTCCGCCCACTTCCATCAAATGCGCCATAATATCTCGCAGTTAAAATTTCAAGTACTAGAACATGTCCCATTACCACGAAGAGGCGGCGATCGTATTCGACTGTTAAAAATAAGGGAAGCCTATTGGATCCACAGGCTGGACAGCCTTTCACCACATGGTCTCAACCGTGAATATGAGATCCAAAGCTTTGTATAATTTCTATTACTGTATTACCAGTTGTTTAAATGATTTAAATATGTATACTGTACAATTATATGTATACTGACAATTATACTAGTACGCTGATATTAATTCTTTTTGTGTTCCTTTCCAGGCCCATTAGAATACTCCCGTGCCGCAGAAGAGTATCCTTTTTCTCTCATAATTTATTCTAGGCTGTCCCTTCCTTTTATTTTTCAACTTATCTCCATTCTGTATGACCTGATTCCTCCTCTTTTCCTATTCCATTTCTTCCTATTCCATTCCGTATTTCTCACCTCAGGTCACTGTACCTTTTATCCTCTCTTCATATTCTCCTTTATTCTCCTATTTTTCTTTCCTCCTTTCTCATGTTTTGTTCTGACCACATTGTCTGGTAGTGATAGAATATAATGTCCAGCACACCTGTTATATTATGATGACCTTATTTCCCCTTTATTCTATTCCTTATTTCGCTCATTCAGTCTATCTCTCTTTTTAGGTCACTGTACCTTTAAGACTATTTCACTATTATGCTAATCTCTATTCTTTTCCCTTATCTCACTTTCTCTATGTCCTGTCTTAATCACAATGTTTGGTAGCGATATTAGACCATGTATAGCACATTTGCATCATAATGTCTAACATATCTTTATAGCTGCGATCCCTGTCACCTGCACATAAGCGCCGGGGTGGATGCGTTCCACGCTGGAACGCATCAACTTCCGGTTTGCGGAAGCCTGAGCGCGTCACTTCCGGTCTGTGAGCGCCGACTGCTTCTAGGCATTCCGAGATGCGTGTCAAGCTGGAACGCACACACTTCCGGTACGGAAGCTCCAGCTTAAGCCTGCCTCCACTCTTTGGCGCCACAGAAGCCCACACTGCCCCTATAAATATGAAATTAAACCCATATACCGATAGACGCCATTCTGGCTTAGCATGCACAGCTCATGCACATTTCACCTGCGTCCTTTCATCTTGTTCCTTTTCTCCTCTGACTGCGACATTGGTAAGTAGTAGTAACATCTGAATAGCTTGTGCATATTATGTGGGCCTCTATCTTCCTTAACACTGGATGAATAGCTAGCACATTGATTCTTCCAAACAGATTTGGTGACCGTCTCACCCTACCTATATGGATTCCTCTGCTCTGCACTCCATGCAGGACTTGAATTATGAATTTTGGATACTGTAATCAATGCACTTAGATTATGGATTTTGTACACTGTAATCAATGACCTGAGTCTTAAATATTTCTGCTTCATGTGATGCACATGCCATAACGATCCTGATGTAATCCTCTTATATGATCACTGGTTATGCTTTTTTACCTTTTTATGTTCTTTGTGTCTAATTTTGATTTTGAATTGTCCTTTTTTTCTGTAGTATCTGACGAAGGCATTCTTTGCCGAAACGTAATACTGTCGCATGTATAAAAATATATCTCCAATAAATGTACCATAGCATCGATTATCAAGGCTGCTGTTGATTTTGTCGTAAACGTATACCTGTCACCCAGCGCCTAAATAATAGGCCTAAAATTTATATTCAGCTAAATCTGTGGTTATTGCTGTGGCTGGTCAATTCCTTTAGTGTCCACCAAAACACAGTTTTTGTTCTGAGTTGAAATACAATTCCCAACTTAGCAATTCCCTAAATTAGTGGTTTCTGCTGTATCAGGCCTACTTTAAATCTATCCATAAAAGGGTATATTAGATTGAAGGTGCGGATAGGGTCATTCTCAATAACTTCACACGCTACTGTGCATTTCCAAGTCTAATTCTGTCCGTAAACGTATACCTGTCATCCAGGGTCTAAATACTAGGCCTACAAATTATATTCAGCTAAATCTGTCGTTACTGCTGTGCCTGTATTAGTGTAATACGGTCCCTAAATAGATAGCCAGATAGTGTTAGGTGTCTGTAAAAAAAGGCCTGAATTTGAATTCAATACATTGAAAAGATTTTTTTCTTATTGTGGTGAACAGTAAAAATGAGGAAAACGTCTAGTAAGGGACGCGGACATGGTCGTGGTGGTGTTAGTGGACCCTCTGGTGCTGGGAGAGGACGTGGCCGTTCTGCCACAGCCACATGTCGTAGTGAACCAACTACCTCAGGTCCCAGTAGCCGCCAGAATTTACAGCGATATTTGGTGGGGCTCAATGCCGTTCTAAGGATGGTAAGGCCTGAGCAGGTACAGGCATTAGTCAATTGGGTGGCCGACAGTGGATCCAGCACATTCACATTATCTCCCACCCAGTCTTCTGCAGAAAGCGCACAGATGGCGCATGAAAACCAAGCCCATCAGTCTGTCACATCACCCCCATGCATATCAGGGAAACTGTCTGAGCCTCAAGTTATGCAGCAGTCTCTTATACTGTTTGAAGACTCTGCTGCCAGGGTTTCCCAAGGGCATCCACCTAGCCCTTCCCCAGCGGTTGAAGACATAGAATGCACTGACGCACAACCACTTATGTTTCCTGATGATGAGGACATGGGAATACCACCTCAGCACGTCTCTGATGATGACGAAACACAGGTGTTAACTGCTGCGTCTTTCTGCAGTGTGCAGTATGAAGAGGAGGTCAGGGAGGAAGACTGGGTGGAAGACGATGCAGGGGACGATGAGGTCCTAGACCCCACATGGAATGAAGGTCGTGCCACTGACTTTCACAGTTCGGAGGAAGAGGCAGTGGTGAGACCGAGCCAACAGAGTAGCAAAAGAGGGAGCAGTGGGCAAAAGCAGAACACCCGCCGCCAAGAGACTCCGCCTGCTACTGACCGCCGCCATCTGGGACCGAGCACCCCAAAGGCAGCTTCAAGGAGTTCCCTGGCATGGCACTTCTTCAAACAATGTGCTGACGACAAGACCCGAGTGGTTTGCACGCTGTGCCATCAGAGCCTGAAGCGAGGCATTAATGTTCTGAACCTTAGCACAACCTGCATGACCAGGCACCTGCATGCAAAGCATGAACTGCAGTGGAGTAAACACCTTAAAAACAAGGAAGTCACTCAGGCTCCCCCTGCTACCTCTTCTGCAGCTGCCGCCTCGGCCTCTTCCTCCGCCTCTGGAGGAACGTTAGCACCTGCCGCCCAGCAAACATGGGATGTACCACCAACACCACCACCTCCGTCACCAAGCATCTCAACCATGTCACACGGCAGCGTTCAGCTCTCCATCTCACAAACATTTGAGAGAAAGTGTAAATTCCCACCTAGCCACCCTCGATCACTGGCCCTGAATGCCAGCATTTCTAAACTACTGGCCTATGAAATGCTGTCATTCAGGCTGGTGGACACAGACAGCTTCAAACAGCTCATGTCGCTTGCTGTCCCACAGTATGTTGTTCCCAGCCGCCACTACTTCTCCAAGAGAGCCGTGCCTTCCCTGCACAACCAAGTATCCGATAAAATGAAGTGTGCACTGCGCAACGCCATCTGTGGCAAGGTCCACCTAACCACAGATACGTGGACCAGTAAGCACGGCCAGGGACGCTATATCTCCCTAACTGCACACTGGGTAAATGTAGTGGCGGCTGGGCCCCAGGCGAAGAGCTGTTTGGTGCACGTCCTTCCGCCGCCAAGGATCGCAGGGCAACATTCTTTGCCTCCTGTCTCCTCCTCCTCCTACTCGGCTTCCTCCTCCTCTTCTTCCACCTGCTCATCCAGTCAGCCACACACCTTCACCACCAACTTCAGCACAGCCCGGGGTAAACGTCAGCAGGCCATTCTGAAACTCATATGTTTGGGGGACAGGCCCCACACCGCACAGGAGTTGTGGCGGGGTATAGAACAACAGACCGACGAGTGGTTGCTGCCGGTGAGCCTCAAGCCCGGCCTGGTGGTGTGCAATAATAGCCAAAATCTCATTGCAGCTCTGGGACTAGCCGGTTTGACGCACATCCCTTGCCTGGCGCATGTGCTGAATTTGGTGGTGCAGAAGTTCATTCACAACTACCCCGACATGTCAGAGCTGCTGCATAAAGTGCGGGCCGTCTGTGCGCGCTTCCGGCGTTCACATCCTGCCGCTGCTCGCCTGTCTGCGCTACAGCGTAACTTCGGCCTTCCTGCTCACCGCCTCATATGCGACGTGCCCACCAGGTGGAACTCCACCTTGCACATGCTGGACAGACAGTGGAGTTTCAGCTGCAGCACGCACAGGTCAGTCGCACTGCGGAACAGCACCACTTCACCACCAATAACTGGGCCTCCATGCGAGACCTGTGTGCCCTGTTGTGCTGTTTTGAGTACTCCACCAACATGGCCAGTGGCGATGACGCCGTTATCAGCGTTACAATACCACTTCTATGACTCCTTGAGAAAACACTTAGGGCGATGATGGAAGAGGAGGTGGCCCAGGAGGAGAAGGAGGAGGAATGGGGGTCATTTTTAGCACTTTCAGGCCAGTCTCTTAGAAGTGACTCAGAGGGAGGTTTTTTGCAACAGCAGAGGCCAGGTACAAATGTGGCCAGCCAGGGCCCACTACTGGAGGACGAGGAGGACGAGGATGAAGAGGAGGTGGAAGAGGATGAGGATGAAGCATGTTCACTGCGGGGTGGCACCCAACGCAGCTCGGGCCCATCACTGGTGCGTGGCTGGGGGGAAACTCAGGACGATGACGATACGCCTCCCACAGAGGACAGCTTGTCCTTACCTCTGGGCAGCCTGGCACACATGAGCGACTACATGCTGCAGTGCCTGCGCAACGACAGCAGAGTTGCCCACATTTTAACGTGTGCGGACTACTGGGTTGCCACCCTGCTGGATCCACGGTACAAAGACAATGTGCCCACCTTACTTCCTACACTGGAGCGTGATAGTAAGATGCGCGAGTACAAGCGCACGTTGGTAGACGCGCTACTGTGAGCATTCTCAAATGTTACAGGGGAACAAGTGGAAGCCCAAGGCGAAGGCAGAGGAGGAGCAAGAGGTCGCCAACGCAGCTGTGTCATGGCCAGCTCCTCTGAGGGTTAGAATGGCAGAGATGTGGAAAAGTTTTGTCAACACTCCACAGCTAACTGCACCACCACCTGATACGGAACGTGTTAGCAGGAGGCAACATTTCACTAACATGGTGGAACAGTACGTGTGCACACCCCTCCACGTACTGACTAATGGTTCGGCCCCATTCAACTTCTGGGTCTCCAAATTGTCCACGTGGCCAGAGCTAGCCTTTTATGCCTTGGAGGTGCTGGCCTGCCCGGCGGCCAGCGTTTTGTCTGAACGTGTATTCAGCACGGCAGGGGGCGTCATTACAGACAAACGCAGCCGCCAGTCTACAGTCAATGTGGACAAGCTGACCTTCATAAAAATGAACCAGGCATGGATCCCACAGGACCTGTCCATCCCTTGTGCAGATTAGATATTAACTACCTCCCCTTAACAATATATTATTCTACTCCAGGGCACTTCCTCATTCAATCCTATTTTTATTTTCATTTTACCATTATATTACGGGGCAACCCAAAGTTGAATGAACCTCTCCTCTGTCTGGGTGCCGGGGCCTAAATGTGTGACAGTGGCCTGTTCCAGTGGTGGGTGACGTGAAGCCTGATCCTCTGCTATGACATGAAGACTGATTCTCTGCTGACATGAAGCCTGAATCTCTGTTATGGGACCTTTCTCCTCTGTCTGGGTGCCGGGGCCTAAATATGTGACAGTGGCCTGTTCCAGTGGTGGGTGACGTGAAGCCTGATTCTCTTCTATGACATGAAGACTGATTCTCTGCTGACATGAAGCCTGATTCTCTGTTATGGGACCTCTCTCCTCTGTCTGGGTGCCGGGGCCTATATATATGACAATGGACTGTTCCAGTTTTGGCTGACGTGAAGCCTGATTTTATTTCAAGACACGGAGGCTCATATTTGCTTAACTCTTTCTTTACTGAACATATAGCAGCAAAGATAACTGAAGAAAAAAACATCAGAGTAACCATGACAATAACTCCACCCCCATAGCCCCTATATAAGGCGCATCACCACATGAACACTTCCTCTTTCTTTGCTGCTTCACAAAGATAAGTACATGATTTTTGTAGCTTGTGGCTGTATGTTAATCGGTATAGTTTTATTACTTAAAATATTGTAGTTTTAACCCTTTATAAGGTAGGGTTCTCCGTTTATTAGTTGGGCTTATTTGTCTGCCCGTTTTCACTTCTCTGTAGGATTCTTCCTCCTCTCTCTATATATTCCCCTGTGTGGTGGCTATTGTTACTTATTTGTTATTTTATTCGTATTGGCCTTTATCGTGCCGCTTTATCTCCTGTAGTGTTCCCGACGCTTTGGTCTCTTGTACCATACTGTATGGCGTTCGGCCATATTTCCCCCCCCCCCCCCCACATCTCTGGTCTTACCTTCTTGCTGCTTTTTCCCGGGCTGCACACGGTCGTAGTCTCGCGAGGTGCGAGATTCCCGGTCGCCGCCTTTACCTTGGTGATTCCTTGGCGCCGAGATCTCGCGAGATTACGGACGTCATCGTTTTGGCGTCCGTTCATTGGACCTCACTCCTGGGAGGTGGAGACTTGCTGTTTCCACTCCCCCTCCGCTTCCCGGGTTTCTTCAGTGCATTCCTGCTTCTGCTACTGACCGCATCCTTTCAGCTCTGCACATTTACTATCGGTATCTACTGTACCCTCCTGCGCCGCATATTTATTTACCGTTACCGTTATTACTGTTCTCCATTCCGATTCCTTGCTGTCTGTTGGGGTGACTCACTCCTTCAGACTTAACCTCATCATGTCCTCTGTACCAGCTTCTCCGGCCCTTTCCACCCAGGAAAGGCACACTACCCAGGTAGCCCTCTCTACTACTCACAGGGCTAATGAGGCCCCTACTCCTTTAGTGCAAACCTCTCAATTGCAGCAGTCTATATCTGATGCAATTGTCGCTGCAATGGGGACCATGTCAGCTTCTCTGACGCAGACGATTTCTCAGGCCCTTAGGGCACAACCCATGTCTGACATACCCCCTCCTGCCTCCAGAACACTCCTGAATGATGGCTCTGGCCCATCCATTGACTGCGCGAATAAGTCGCGTAAGAGAGCTAACCCGCGCCCGGCAGAAAGGGTGCGATCATGGAAAACCGCCCGGGCATTACCGGATCCGGTATCTGAATCAGACGCAGAGTCTGTTGAGGAGGCAGGTGAGAATTGGTCCGCTCACTCTGGGGATGAACTTGCTGATATTGCAGTTGACACTGCCTTAGATGACCCGTCTCTGACAACGGGTGTCATTACTGAGCCGCTTGAAGACGTCAAGGACGCAATCATAGACCCCATGGGGGATCCTCTATTTAATCCCGACCAATTACACCATCCACAGTCCTCGGAGTGGCTTCCGGCCACCCATGTGACTCAATATCTTGAGGCTAGGATCCGCACGCCTCTGTCCAAGGAGGCTCGCAGCAAGCTGTGCGCGGAATGCCCCCGTCCACTAATCCCTAACAGGATATGTGAAACTCCCACCGTGGATCCAAAAGTGGTCCAATTCTTGGCTAAAACCGGTTTTAACCCACGTAAGGGGCTTGATTCTGCGCTTAAGGCGTGTCAAGATAAACTTCTTGATGTTACCGGCCCACTGGCAAAAATCTTAGATTTAGCCGAGGCCGCTAGGGTAGCTGGCACGCAGGTCGACCCAGAGGATCTCAGCGGCTGGGCCCAAAGGGCTATATGTTTAGTAGGCAATGTTAACACCTCCATTGCCATCGAGAGAAGAAAGGCCATCTTGATGAAGATAGAGCCCAAGTTAGCTAATTTATCTTTATCCGAGTCTGGCAAGGAGGCGCAGGGCCTCCTTTTTGGAGATCCCTTTATAAAGGAATTGGGGAAATATGTTAGGGCTTTTACGGCCCTTGATAAGGCGCAGAGCTCTATGCGCCGCGTTTTCCAGCATCGTTTTTCTTCCAGGGCCGACAGTCTCAGGGGCCGACTGTCCGGCCGCTCCAATTTTCAGCCCAGAGGTACGGGCAGAGGCTCCTTTCACTATCGTCAGTCCCTTCAGGACCCCAAGTACCAGCCAACCTTCTTCCCGTCTCGTGGAGGTTCCTTCCGTTCCAGAGGATTCCGAGGCGCTCCAGGATCCAGACGCCCATATGGTAAGCCATCTCTGTGTGTCTTATCCGATTTCACTGCAGGTTGGGGGAAGACTCCGCTTTTTTCCCATGCGTGGTCAAAGATCACCTCAGACCAGTGGGTCCTCTCCACAGTCCAGGGATTTACCATCGAGTTGGTATCTACCCCGAGAAACCTTCCTCCCATTCCGAGGGTTTCTTGTTCAAACCAGATGCAGACACTCTTAGATACAGAACTTGCATCCCTCTTTCAGAAGGAGGCAATAGAGTTATCCCCCGATCCTCATTCGGGAATACTGAGCAGCATCTTCCTGGTGCAGAAAAAAGGAGGCCAATTCCGTCCGGTCATAAACCTCAAAAACCTGAATGTCTTCGTTCGTTACAGACATTTCAAGATGGAGGGCATCCATCTGTTAAGGGATATGCTTCAACCAGGAGACTGGTTCGTCAAATTAGATCTAAAAGACGCATACCTCACAGTCCCAGTGGCACCCACATCCCGGGGTCTTCTTCAGTTCCTTTGGAGGGACCACATCTGGCGTTTTACCTGCCTTCCATTTGGTCTATCGTCCGCCCCATGGTGTTTTACGAAACTCATGAAACCGGCGGTGGCTTGGCTCAGAGGAAGGGGAATTCGTCTGATCATTTATTTGGACGACATCCTGATTATGGCTCGGGATCCGCCCCTTTTGCTTGGTCATCTGAAGTTGACCCAAGACCTTCTTCAGGGCTTAGGGTTCTTTCTCAACCTGGAGAAGTCTTGCCTCTTGCCGGCCACTTCGATAGAGTTCCTAGGTTTCACCATAGATTCTGGGAGTCAGACGCTCAGTTTACCTGCGTCCAAAGTCAAGGCGATCCGCAAAGAGATCCGCCATTCTCTTTCTCTCCCGCAGGTCTCTCTCCGTCAGCTAGCTCGCCTGATAGGGCTTCTAACTTCTTCCATACAGGCGATTTTTCCTGCCCCCCTCCACTATCGAGCCCTTTAGAGGCTCAAAATTGCCCACCTCAGGGCGGGAGCTTCGTTCTCGGACACTCTGACCTTAGACTTGGAGACCAGACACGAACTGGTGTGGTGGATACACAATTTATCTGTGTGGAATGGCCGTGCCATTTTCGGTCCCAGTCCCGACCTGGTCATCGAGTCGGATGCCAGCCTCATGGGATGGGGGGCCCATTGTCAGGGGGTATCCACAGGAGGAGCATGGTCTCCGGACGAATCACATCTACATATCAACGCTCTCGAGCTCCTAGCGGGATCTTTTGCGATCCGCAGCTTTGCGCACGGTTCGGCTCGGGCGTGTGTTCGTTTACGGATGGACAATGTCTCAGCTGTCCGGTATGTGAACTGCCTGGGAGGGACGCGTTCCAGGGTCCTGTCTTCTCTAGCCAAGGATTTTTGGGAATTTTGCCTGTCCAGAGGACTGTCAGTAGTGGCCGAATACCTTCCGGGGTTACACAACACACTGGCCGACTGGAGTTCTCAGTGTCTTCCAGATTCCAGCGACTGGAAGTTGGATTCGGGGGTTTTCCGAGATATTGTATCTCTCTGGGGCCCGTTGTCCATCGATTTATTCGCGTCGCGTTTGAACGCTCAACTCCCCAGGTTCTTCAGTTGGCGTCCGGACCCAGACGCCGAAGCGGTAGATGCTTTCCTCCAGCCCTGGGGCGGGTCTCTACTTTACGCCTTCCCCCCGTTCGCACTCATACCTCGAGTGCTCGCCCAGGTGTGTCACCAGCAGGCCCAGCTGGTTTTGATAGTTCCTTACTGGAGAACGCAGTCTTGGTTTCCCCAGCTTCTTTGCCTTCTTTCGGAGGAACCTCGGCTCTTGCCATCTTGCCCACTCCTCCTGCTCGACCCTTACGGTCGTCCGCACCCTCTACTTCTGGACGGTACGCTCCATCTTCTCGCTTGTCGAATTTCAGGGGTTCCTGGGATTCCTCCAGCTTTTCGGCGGCAACTAGACGCCTATTGGAGTCGGCATGGGCCCCAGGCACTAGACGAGCCTATCACGCCGCATTGGACGTCTGGAGTCGTTGGTGCAATTCTCGGGACTTGGATCCCGTACTTGCCTCTGTAACGGATATTCTTCATTTCCTCACATCTCTGTTTGAGGCGGGGAAGGCTTACCGCACTCTTAATGTGTACCGGTCTGCTATTTCTTCCAGGCATGCGGGTTTTGACGGTGTTCCCGCCGGCCAACATTCTTTGGTGTGCAGGTTGTTGCGTGGTTGTCGTTTAGCACGACCTCCTCGGCCTCGCTTCTCTTCCTCCTGGGACGTGGCGACAGTTCTCAGGTTTTTGGAGGGTTGGCCTTCCAACTCTATGTTGTCTCTCCGTCAGCTCTCGGCCAAGTTGGTGACCCTTTTGTGTTTAATTTCTTGTAAACGGGTCTCTGACGTCCGGGCTCTGGATATTGATGCTCGATATTTTACGCCGGAAGGAGTTTTGTTTAATATCTCTCGGCGCACTAAGACGGGTATTAAGTCTGTTGCTTATCCGTCCTTTCCTTCTTCTCTACAGTTATGTCCGGTGGCTTGTCTCCGGGAGTACGAGTCTCGCACTTTGGCTTCTCGCACTGGGAATGATCCTCAGCTTTTCATTTCCTTCCGCCGTCCGTTTGCGCCGGTGTCGAGCGTCACGCTGTCCCGTTGGGTTAAATGGATCCTATCCCTATCTGATATCGATACGTCCATCTTTACCGCGCATTCGGTGCTCAGAGCAGCGGCTACCTCTATGTCTGTGGCTGGTGCTCGTTTGGAGGATGTATTGCGTTTGGCAGATTGGTCCCGAGTAGCTACCTTTCGGGAATTCTATTTTAGGCCTGTTCCTCACGTTTTTTCCTCAGTGATCGCTCAGCTTTAAACTAGCAAATATGAGCCTCCGTGTCTTGAAATAAAATTGACGTAAAGTCATGATTTTATGAAAGACACGGAGGCGAGTATTTCCCACCCTTGGTTTTATGCCCACCCATCTGGTCTGTGGGGTCTCATGACCTTTTGGAATGTTATTTATTTGTATTTATTTATTTATTGTATGCCTTATTGTTTTCACAGGGAATGAGTCCGAGTATGGTGTTACCACACTCGGATAGTAAGTATCCATATTACCATGATGTCTTATCTTTTTCTTCAGGTTGATCGCCTCCTGTCAGTTACCCCCAGGTGTTCACCTGGCTGCAATCCGCTGTTGTTCGCAGTCGAAGTTCGGGCTGTTTGTTGACCGTTCCAAGTTCAAGGTTCTCGTCAGTTGAAGTCCACAAAGAAAGAGGAAGTGTTCATGTGGTGATGCGCCTTATATAGGGGCTATGGAGGTGGAGTTATTGTCATGGTTACTCTGATGTTTTTTTCTTCAGTTATCTTTGCTGCTATATGTTCAGTAAAGAAAGAGTTAAGCAAATACTCGCCTCCGTGTCTTTCATAAAATCATGACTTTACGTCATGACTTAGTAAAATCCTCAATTCTCTGCTATGACATGAAGACTGATTCTCTGCTGATATGAAGCCTGATTCTCTGCTATGGGACCTCTCTCCAATTGATATTGGTTAATTTTTTTTTATTTTATTTTTATTTTTATTCATTTCCCTATCCACATTTGTTTGCAGGGGATTTAACTACATTTTGCTGCCTTTTGCAGCCCTCTAGCCCTTTCCTGGGCTGTTTTACAGCCTTTTTAGTGCCGAAAAGTTCGGGTCCCCATTGACTTCAATGGGGTTCGGGTTCGGGACGAAGTTCGGGTCCGGTTCGGATCCCGAACCCGACCATTTCCGGGAAGTTCGGCCGAACTTCTCGAACCCGAACATCCAGGTGTTCGCTCAACTCTAGTCACAGGTGTTGAATTCCTACGAGGTAACAAAAATTAAGCATTCACCGGATAGTAAAGAACAAGTAATTATGTAGCTGGAGATATATTAGAAGGTAATTCAATATCAATTTTACTGCAGGCCAGTGTAGTACAGGCCCCAAACATTATTCATTCACCAGACAGAAAAGAACAATTGATAATGTGTCTGGAGGTACATTAGGAGGTCACGGTATAACAATTTTACTGTTGGCCAGTTAGATTACAGGCCCCAAAAATTATGCATTCACCGAACATAAAAGATCAAGTGATTATGTGGCCGGAGGTATATTAGACGGTCAATGGATATCAATTTTACTGCAGGCCAGTGTAGTACAGGCCCCAAACATTAGGCATTCACCGGACAGAAAATAACAAGTAATTATGTGGCTGGAGGTATATTAGACCGTCATTGGATATCAATTTTACTGCAGGCCAGTACAAATTAATGTCAAATACATATGTTTAAAAGAACAAAAAATATAAAATTGGATTAAAAACATGGCTAACAAAATCTCCCCTCTTGAAAAAAAAAAAAGATAATAGTTGAAATTCGATAACACGTGGTCGTCACAGGTGTTGAATTTCTCCGAGGTCCCAAACATTAGGCATTCACAGGACAGGAAAGGCCTTTTATGCTGCCCCTATTTACCTAAGACAGTGCGGCTGTTGATGGGTGGGCTGCAAGAATGATCTTATATCTGAAGTGACCAACACATCTTCAAACCGCCCTCTTCTTGCATGCTCTGTAGGATTGGTACTTGCAACTGTTTCTCTGTGGGTGGAAATTCCTCTGCCAGCGCCCGCAACAGCAGAATGCAGCATCTTTTGCAGCAAGGCCTGGAAATGCTGCATTCTGACAGCCCTCTGTGATGCTGGTAACACTTCCCCCATTTTGTGTTTGTACCGGGGTTCTAAGTACGTTGCCACCCAGTACTGGTCCTTGCCCTTTATGCTTTTTATACGGGAGTCCCTTTTCAAACACTGGAGCATGAAGGCAACCATTTGCACTAAATTAGAAGCGGTGGAGCAGCCTGGCTCCTGCTTATCGTCCAGAAGAATGTTGTCCTTGGTCTCCTCCTTCCATCCACGGACAACACCAGGGATCCCAGAAAAGTTAAAAGCCTGCTCTTCTTTCTCCTCCTCCTCCTCCCAGTCACCATACTCCTCTGACTCCTCTTCAGACTCCTGCAGACTTATCTCAGATGGAGTAGCCCCCCTGGAAATTCATTCAGCATTACAACTTCCTCATCTTCATGCTCCTGCTCCTCTATGGCTTGATCAATTAAACAATGCAATGCATGCTCAAGAAAGAAGGTATAATGTACGATATCACTGATGGCGCCCTGGCTGCGACTGACCAGTTTGGTAATCTCATCAAATGGCCGCAGAAGTCTGCATGCGTCGCGCATGAGCAGCCACTGGTGCGGTGAGTTCGTACATGTAGTCGTTAATGGCACGTTTCTGCTGGAGAAGCCTATCAAGCATATACAAGGGGGAGTTCCAGCGCGTTGGGCAGTCACAAATCTGACGTCTGACTCGATCAATATTTGGTGGAAACAGGTATATCAAACCCCTTAATCAGTATTTTGTGGAAGCAGGTATCTCACAGGCCTCAATTAATATTTAGTGGAAGGAGGTGTATAAGTGCTTGCTATTGGAGTGAGGCCGATACAATCCTGGGGGGTGAAAAGGACCTGCCCATGTTGCTGGAGTGCTGCCTCTTCACTGCCACATAAAACACTTACCCAGTGTCCCATGAAAGACATGCATCCAACGTAGTGAGCAGCTTGTCACATGGTGAGATTTGCAAGGAGTTGCCTGCGTTCTCTGTCATGTGAGAATGCAAAACACTTCTACAATGGTACAATAGTGACTGGACCGCCAACAACATGGCCAGGTCGGGGTTCAGCTTGTAGATAGGCTAATTGCTGGTGGACAAATGTTCTTTCATGGCCAAACATTCCATAGATGTCTTACGATGGAGCCGAGGACAAGAAGGAGTCTTAGCAGGAGAAAAAGGTGATGCTGATGGTGATGATGATGATAACAAAGATACCATACTGCTTGGGGATGCAGGTTGGCTGCCACAAAGTGGACCAGAACAAGGAGGACAGACTTGTTCTAATTTGGAATGCTGGGCAGTTGTATTTTTCTAAAGGATCTGGTGATGCCAAGTCATGTGCTGCAATAGACATCTGATACCTATAATTGTGTTTAAAAAGCCATGATTTATTTTACTCCTGCAGATAATGTACACGGCAGTGGTTTTGTGTGCTCGCTCAGAGCTACAGGCAGCCGAGCTTGGCTTAGTTCTGGCACGTTTTGGACCAAAACCTCCCACAGTGTCAGCAGCATCACCAGAACCCAAAGCAGATGAAGCCGTGGCTGCTCTTTGGGAGGTATGTGGCATTTGCTATTGCTTGCTGCTGCTATTGCCCTCCTGCTCTAATATTGCCTTTGAACCCCTATGCGGTCGCAGGTACTGCCTAGCACACCATCGTCATCTGTCCTCACCCTCCCTACCGCTTCTATCCAAGTGTGGAATATCATGGTTGGTTCCACTATGGTGGGTTCCCTGCTCTGTATATGTCCAAAGGACCACTATTGTTGCCTCCCACATCAATACACTACCACGACTACAGGTGTCACTACTACCACCACCAACATGGCTATGCCTGGGTTCTCCACTTAGGAAAAAAAAAAAGGTATCCTACTAGGGTAGAGGCAGTGTATATGGAAACTACTACACTGAAAGCCTTCTCTTGGACCCCATGAGGAAGAGCAGGATAAATGCTGTGACCCCTGGCTCCACACCACAGTGTTGGACTCTGAAGTTACCCCCTGGTCATCCTGCTGTGACTGAAAGGAGGAGTGAGCCATCCAATCCACAATCTCATCATCTTTATCCTCAATGATAATGTTGCAGTTGTCCAAAGCCAGGGACAACTGTGGTCTACTACTACTACTACTGCCTCTTCCCACCTTCTGGCTCTGGGTCTTTCGTTTGGAACCCTTCCATAGCCCTGACATTTTTGAGCCTCACAGATAATGTTGCGTGCTATCCTGTGTGTTGGTGCAGTCTACACATATATGCTGGTTTAAATACATTCAACAACCCCCCAAATAATTAGCACTGTGTGGAGATTAAAATTAAAGGAAACTGATTTAGGCCTAAATTTGTTATTACTCACAGATAATTAGGTACACTAGCCTGTGTATTGGTGTACTGATCATCTACTGTGAATGCTGGGTTAATTAAATGAAACAAACCAAAATAATAAAAATTTTACTGTGTGGATATAGAATAACCCAATTTGACGTTACCACTCACAGGTAAATTTGTTGCCCTACCCTCTGTATTGGTGTACTGATCACCTACAGTGCTGCCCATAATTATTCATACCCCTGGCAAATTTTGACTTAAAGTTACTTTTATTCAACCAGCAAGTAATCTTTTGACGGGAAATGAGATAGGTGTCCAAGAGGCATTATTGTGAAAAAAATAAATAAATTCTGAGCTTTTATTTACATTTGAGCAAAAAGTGTCCAGTCCAAAATTATTCATACCCTTCACAAACTGTCACAGTCTGTGGGAAATGCATCCTAATTACCCTGATTAATTGGGAACAGCTGTTTTATCAACTCAACAGGTGAAAAACAGCAGCTCTCTGTAGTTGGTTTGTGGACAGTCATGGCTAAGACAAAGGAGCTCAGTGAGGACCTGCGGCTGCGCATTGTGGCTGCTCACAATTCAGGAAAGGGCTACAAGGCCATTTCTAAATGTTTTCAAGTTCCAGTGGCTACAGTGCAAAGTATTATTAAAAAATACAAAGGACGTGGTCGGAAGCCAAAAGTGACACCTGTGCTGGCCAGGAGGATAGTTAGGTGAAAAAGAATCCAAGGATCACAACCAAGGCCATCCTAGTGAATGTGGGCTCTGATGGTGGCAATGTCTCAAGTCAGACAATTCAACGGACACTGCACAATGCAGACCAAGGAGGACGCCACTTCTCCAGATAAGGCACACAAAAGCTCGCTTGGCCCTTGCAAAAGCTCATCTGGACAAAGAAAAAGACTTCTGGTCTTCTGTGTTATGGTCAAATGAAACAAAAATGTAATTGTTTGGTCACAATGAGGTTTCCTTCATTTGGCGTAAAAAAGGAGAAGCCTTCAACCCAAAAAACAACATCCCCACTGTCAAACATGGTGGTGGGAACCTAATGCTTTGGGGGTGTTTTTTCAGCCAATGGACTAGGGAATAGAGTTGAGCGAACACCTGGATGTTCGGGTTCGAGAAGTTCGGCCGAACTTCCCGGAAATGTTCGGGTTCGGGATCCGAACCCGATCCGAACTTCGTCCCGACCCGAACTTTTGGGCACTAAAAAGGCTGTAAAACAGCCCAGGAAAGAGCTAGAGGGCTGCAAAAGGCAGCAACATGTAGGTAAATCCCCTGCAAACAAATGTGGATAGGGAAATGAATTAAAATTAAAATAAAAAAAATAAAAATAAACCAATATCAATTGGACAGAGGTCCCATAGCAGAGAATCTGGCTTCACGTCAGCAGAGAATCAGTCTCTTCATGCCATAGCAAAGAATCTGGCTTCATGTCAGCAGAGAATCAGTCTCTTCATGCCATAGCAGAGAATCTGGCTTCATGTCAGCGCAGAATCAGTCTTCATGTCATAGCAGAGAATCAGGCTTCACGTCACCCACCACTGGAACAGGCCACTGTCACACATTTAGGCCCCGGCACCCAGACAGAGGAGAGCGGTCCCGTAACAGAGAATCTGGCCTTATGTCAGCGCAGAATCTTTCTTCATGTCATAGCAGAGAATCAAGCTTCACGTCACCCACCACTGGAACAGGCCACTGTCACACATTTAGGCCCCGGCACCCAGACAGAGGAGAGAGGTCCTGTACCAGAGAATCTGGCCTTATGTCAGCACAGAATCTGTCTTCATGTCATAGCAGAGAATCAGGCATCACGTCACCCACCACTGGAACAGGCCACTGTCACACATTTAGGCCCAGGCACCCAGGCAGAGGAGAGAGGTCTCGTAACAGAGAATCTGGCCTTATGTCAGCACAGAATCTGTCTTAATGTCATAGCAGAGAATCAGGCTTCACGTCACCCACCACTGGAACAGGCCACTGTCACACATTTAGGCCCAGGCACCCAGGCAGAGGAGAGAGGTCCCGTAACAGAGAATCTGGCCTTATGTCAGCGCAGAATCAGTCTTCATGTCATAGCAGAGAATCAAGTTACACGTCACCCACCACTGGAACAGGCCACTGTCACACATTTAGGCCCAGGCACCCAGGCAGAGGAGAGAGGTCCCGTAACAGAGAATCTGGCCTTATGTCAGCACAGAATCTGTCTTAATGTCATAGCAGAGAATCAGGCTTCACGTCACCCACCACTGGAACAGGCCACTGTCACACATTTAGGCCCAGGCACCCAGGCAGAGGAGAGAGGTCCCGTAACACAGAATCTGGCCTTATGTCAGCGCAGAATCTGTCTTCATGTCATAGCAGAGAATCAGGCTTCACGTCACCCACCACTGGAACAGGCCACTGTCACACATTTAGGCCCAGGCACCCAGGCAGAGGAGAGAGGTCCCGTAACAGAGATTCTGGCCTTATGTCAGCACAGAATCTGTATTCATGTCATAGCAGAGAATCAGGCTTCACGTCACCCACCACTGGAACAGGCCACTGTCACACATTTAGGCCCAGGCACCCAGGCAGAGGAGAGAGGTCCCGTAACAGAGAATCTGGCCTTATGTCAGCACAGAATCTGTCTTAATGTCATAGCAGAGAATCAGGCTTCACGTCACCCACCACTGGAACAGGCCACTGTCACACATTTAGGCCCAGGCACCCAGGCAGAGGAGAGAGGTCCCCTAACAGAGAATCTGGCCTTATGTCAGCGCAGAATCTGTATTCATGTCATAGCAGAGAATCAGGCTTCACGTCACCCACCACTGGAACAGGCCACTGTCACACATTTAGGCCCAGGCACCCAGGCAGAGGAGAGAGGTCCCCTAACAGAGAATCTGGCCTTATGTCAGCGCAGAATCTGTATTCATGTCATAGCAGAGAATCAGGCTTCACGTCACCCACCACTGGAACAGGCCACTGTCACACATTTAGGCCCAGGCACCCAGGCAGAGGAGAGAGGTCCCGTAACAGAGAATCTGGCCTTATGTCAGCGCAGAATCTGTTTTCATGTCATAGCAGAGAATCAGGCTTCACGTCAGCCACCAATGGAACAGGCCACTGTCACACATTTAGGCCCAGGCACCCAGGCAGAGGAGAGAGGTCCCGAAACAGAAAATCTGGCCTTATGTCAGCGCAGAATCTGTATTCATGTCATAGCAGAGAATCAGGCTTCACGTCAGCCACCACTGGAACAGGCCACTGTCACACATTTAGGCCCAGGCACCCAGGCAGAGGAGAGAGGTCCCGTAACAGAGAATCTGGCCTAATGTCAGCGCAGAATCTGTCTTCATGTCATAGCAGAGAATCAGGCATCACGTCACCCACCACTGGAACAGGCCACTGTCAGACATTTAGGCCCAGGCACCCAGGCAGAGGAGAGAGGTCCCGTAACAGAGAATCTGGCCTTATGTCAGCACAGAATCTGTCTTAATGTCATAGCAGAGAATCAGGCTTCACGTCACCCACCACTGGAACAGGCCACCCACTGTCACACATTTAGGCCCAGGCACCCAGGCAGAGGAGAGAGGTCCCGTAACAGAGAATCTGGCCTTATGTCAGCGCAGAATCTTTCTTCATGTCATAGCAGAGAATCAAGCTTCACGTCACCCACCACTGGAACAGGCCACTGTCACACATTTAGGCCCCGGCACCCAGACAGAGGAGAGAGGTCCTGTACCAGAGAATCTGGTCTTATGTCAGCACAGAATCTGTCTTCATGTCATAGCAGAGAATCAGGCATCACGTCACCCACCACTGGAACAGGCCACTGTCACACATTTAGGCCCAGGCACCCAGGCAGAGGAGAGCGGTCCCGTAACAGAGAATCTGGCCTTATGTCAGCGCAGAATCTTTCTTCATGTCATAGCAGAGAATCAAGCTTCACGTCACCCACCACTGGAACAGGCCACTGTCACACATTTAGGCCCCGGCACCCAGACAGAGGAGAGAGGTCCTGTACCAGAGAATCTGGCCTTATGTCAGCACAGAATCTGTCTTCATGTCATAGCAGAGAATCAGGCATCACGTCACCCACCACTGGAACAGGCCACTGTCACACATTTAGGCCCAGGCACCCAGGCAGAGGAGAGAGGTCTCGTAACAGAGAATCTGGCCTTATGTCAGCACAGAATCTGTCTTAATGTCATAGCAGAGAATCAGGCTTCACGTCACCCACCACTGGAACAGGCCACTGTCACACATTTAGGCCCAGGCACCCAGGCAGAGGAGAGAGGTCCCGTAACAGAGAATCTGGCCTTATGTCAGCGCAGAATCAGTCTTCATGTCATTGCAGAGAATCAAGTTACACGTCACCCACCACTGGAACAGGCCACTGTCACACATTTAGGCCCAGGCACCCAGGCAGAGGAGAGAGGTCCCGTAACAGAGAATCTGGCCTTATGTCAGCACAGAATCTGTCTTAATGTCATAGCAGAGAATCAGGCTTCACGTCACCCACCACTGGAACAGGCCACTGTCACACATTTAGGCCCAGGCACTCAGGCAGAGGAGAGAGGTCCCGTAACACAGAATCTGGCCTTATGTCAGCGCAGAATCTGTCTTCATGTCATAGCAGAGAATCAGGCTTCACGTCACCCACCACTGGAACAGGCCACTGTCACACATTTAGGCCCCGGCACCCAGACAGAGGAGAGCGGTCCCGTAAAAGAGAATCTGGCCTTATGTCAGCGCAGAATCTGTCTTCATGTCATAGCAGAGAATCAGGCTTCACGTCAGCCACCACTGGAACAGGCCACTGTCACACATTTAGGCCCAGGCACCCAGGCAGAGGAGAGAGGTCCCGTAACAGAGATTCTGGCCTTATGTCAGCGCAGAATCTGTATTCATGTCATAGCAGAGAATCAGGCTTCACGTCACCCACCACTGGAACAGGCCACTGTCACACATTTAGGCCCAGGCACCCAGGCAGAGGAGAGAGGTCCCGTAACAGAGAATCTGGCCTTATGTCAGCACAGAATCTGTCTTAATGTCATAGCAGAGAATCAGGCTTCACGTCACCCACCACTGGAACAGGCCACTGTCACACATTTAGGCCCAGGCACCCAGGCAGAGGAGAGAGGTCCCCTAACAGAGAATCTGGCCTTATGTCAGCGCAGAATCTGTATTCATGTCATAGCAGAGAATCAGGCTTCACGTCACCCACCACTGGAACAGGCCACTGTCACACATTTAGGCCCAGGCACCCAGGCAGAGGAGAGAGGTCCCGTAACAGAGAATCTGGCCTTATGTCAGCGCAGAATCTGTTTTCATGTCATAGCAGAGAATCAGGCTTCACGTCAGCCACCAATGGAACAGGCCACTGTCACACATTTAGGCCCAGGCACCCAGGCAGAGGAGAGAGGTCCCGAAACAGAAAATCTGGCCTTATGTCAGCGCAGAATCTGTATTCATGTCATAGCAGAGAATCAGGCTTCACGTCAGCCACCACTGGAACAGGCCACTGTCACACATTTAGGCCCAGGCACCCAGGCAGAGGAGAGAGGTCCCGTAACAGAGAATCTGGCCTAATGTCAGCGCAGAATCTGTCTTCATGTCATAGCAGAGAATCAGGCATCACGTCACCCACCACTGGAACAGGCCACTGTCAGACATTTAGGCCCAGGCACCCAGGCAGAGGAGAGAGGTCCCGTAACAGAGAATCTGGCCTCATGTCAGCACAGAATCTGTCTTAATGTCATAGCAGAGAATCAGGCTTCACGTCACCCACCACTGGAACAGGCCACCCACTGTCACACATTTAGGCCCAGGCACCCAGGCAGAGGAGAGAGGTCCCGTAACAGAGAATCTGGCCTTATGTCAGCGCAGAATCTGTATTCATGTCATAGCAGAGAATCAGGCTTCACGTCAGCCACCACTGGAACAGGCCACTGTCACACATTTAGGCCCAGGCACCCAGGCAGAGGAGAGAGGTCCCGTAACAGAGAATCTGGCCTTATGTCAGCGCAGAATCTGTCTTCATGTCATAGCAGAGAGTCAGGCATCACGTCACCCACCACTGGAACAGGCCACTGTCACACATTTAGGCCTAGGCACCCAGGCAGAGGAGAGAGGTCCCGTAACAGAGAATCTGGCCTTATGTCAGCACAGAATCTGTCTTAATGTCATAGCAGAGAATCAGGCTTCATGTCACCCACCACTGGAACAGGCCACCCACTGTCACACATTTAGGCCCAGGCACCCAGGCAGAGGAGAGAGGTCCCGTAACAGAGAATCTGGCCTTATGTCAGCGCAGAATCTGTATTCATGTCATAGCAGAGAATCAGGCTTCACGTCACCCACCACTGGAACAGGCCACTGTCACACATTTAGGCCCAGGCACCCAGGCAGAGGAGAGAGGTCCCGTAACAGAGAATCTGGCCTTATGTCAGCACAGAATCTGTATTCATGTCATAGCAGAGAATCAGGCTTCACGTCAGCCACCACTGGAACATGCCACTGTCACACATTTAGGCCCAGGAACCCAGGCAGAGGAGAGAGGTCCCGTAACAGAGAATCTGGCCTTATGTCAGCGCAGAATCTGTCTTCATGTCATAGCAGAGGATCAGGCATCACGTCACCCACCACTGGAACAGGCCACTGTCACACATTTAGGCCCAGGCACCCAGGCAGAGGAGAGAGGTCCCGTAACAGAGAATCTGGCCTTATGTCAGCACAGAATCTGTCTTAATGTCATAGCAGAGAATCAGGCTTCACGTCACCCACCACTGGTACAGGCCACTGTCACACATTTAGGCCCAGGCACCCAGGCAGAGGAGAGAGGTCCCGTAACAGAGAATCTGGCCTTATGTCAGCGCAGAATCTGTATTCATGTCATAGCAGAGAATCAGGCTTCACGTCACCCACCACTGGAACAGGCCACTGTCACACATTTAGGCCCAGGCACCCAGGCAGAGGAGAGAGGTCCCGTAACAGAGAATCTGGCCTTATGTCAGCGCAGAATCTGTATTCATGTCATAGCAGAGAATCAGGCTTCACGTCACCCACCACTGGAACAGGCCACTGTCACACATTTAGGCCCCGGCACCCAGACAGAGGAGAGGTTCACTCAACTTTGGGTTGCCCCACAATATAATGGTAAAATGAAATTAAAAATAGTATTGAATGAGGAAGTGCCCTGGAGTAGAATAATATATTGTTAAGGGAAGGTAGTTAATATCTAATCTGCACAAGGGATGGACAGGTCCTGTGGGATCCATGCCTGGTTCATTTTTATGAACGTCAGCTTGTCCACATTAGCTGTAGACAGGCGGCTGCGTTTGTCTGTAATGACGCCCCCTGCCGTGCTGATCACACGTTCAGACAAAACGCTGGCCGCCGGGCAAGCCAGCACCTCCAAGGCATAAAAGGCTAGCTCTGGCCACGTGGACAATTTGGAGACCCAGAAGTTGAATGGGGCCGAACCATCAGTCAGTACGTGGAGGGGTGTGCACAGGTACTGTTCCACCATGTTAGTGAAATGTTGCCTCCTGCTAACACGTTCCGTATCAGGAGGTGGTGGAGTTAGCTGTGGCGTGGTGACAAAACTTTTCCACATCTCTGCCATGCTAACCCTGCCCTCAGAGGAGCTGGCCGTGACACAGCTGCGTTGGCGACCTCTTGCTCCTCCTCTGCCTTCGCCTTGGGCTTCCACTGGTTCCCTTGTGACATTTGGGAATGCTCTCAGTAGCGCATCTACCAACGTGCGCTTGTACTCGCGCATCTTCCTATCACGCTCCAGTGTAGGAAGTAAGGTGGGCACATTGTCTTTGTACCGGGGATCCAGCAGGGTGGCAACCCAGTAGTCTGCACACGTTAAAATGTGGGCAACTCTGCTGTCGTTGCGCAGGCACTGCAGCATGTAGTCGCTCATGTGTGCCAGGCTGCCCAGAGGTAAGGACAAGCTGTCCTCTGTAGGAGGCGTATCGTCATCGTCCTGTGTTTCCCCCCAGCCACGCACCAGTCATGGGCCCGAGCTGCTTTGGGTGCCACCCCGCTGTGAACATGCTTCATCCTCATCCTCCTCATCCTCGTCCTCCTCGTCCTCCAGTAGTGGGCCCTGTCTGGCCACATTTGTACCTGGCCTCTGGTGTTGCAAAAAACCTCCCTCTGAGTCACTTTGAAAAGACTGGCCTGAAAGTGCTAAAAATGACCCCTCTTCCTCCTCTTCCTCCTGGGCCACCTCCTCTTCCATCATCGCCCTAAGTGTTTTCTCAAGGAGACATAGAAGTGGTATTGTAACGCTGATAACGGCGTCATCGCCACTGGCCATGTTGGTGGAGTACTCAAAACAGCGCAACAGGGCACACAGGTCTCGCATGGAGGCCCAGTCATTGGTGGTGAAGTGGGTCTGATCCGCAGTGCGACTGACCCGTGCGTGCTGCAGCTGAAACTCCACTATGGCCTGCTGCTGCTCGCACAGTCTGTCCAGCATATGCAAGGTGGAGTTCCACCTGGTGGGCACGTCGCATATGAGGCGGTGAGCGGGAAGGCCGAAGTTACGCTGTAGCGCAGACAGGCGAGCAGCGGCAGGGTGTGAACGCCGGAAGCGCGAACAGACGGCCCGCACTTTATGCAGCAGCTCTGACATGTCGGGGTAGTTGCGAATGAACTTCTGCACCACCAAATTCAGCACATGCGCCAGGCAAGGGATGTGCGTCAAACCGGCTAGTCCCAGAGCTGCAACGAAATTTCGCCCATTATCGCACACCACCAGGCCGGGCTTGAGGCTCACCGGCAGCAACCACTCGTCTGTCTGTTGTTCTATACCCCGCCACAACTCCTGTGCGGTGTGGGGCCTGTCCCCCAAACATACGAGTTTCAGAATGGCCTGCTGACGTTTACCCCGTGCTGTGCTGAAGTTGGTGGTGAAGGTGTGTGGCTGACTGGATGAGCAGGTGGAAGAAGAGGAGGAGGAAGCCGAGTAGGAGGAGGAGGAGACAGGAGGCAAAGAATGTTGCCCTGCGATCCTTGGCGGCGGAAGGACGTGCGCCAAATAGCTCTCCGCCTGGGGCCCAGCCGCCACTACATTTACCCAGTGTGCAGTTAGGGAGATATAGCGTCCCTGGCCGTGCTTACTGGTCCACGTATCTGTGGTTAGGTGGACCTTGCCACAGATGGCGTTGCGCAGTGCACACTTGATTTTATCGGACACTTGTTTGTGCAGGGAAGGCACGGCTCTCTTAGAGAAGTAGTTGCGGCTGGGAACAACATACTGTGGGACAGCAAGTGACATGAGCTGTTTGAAGCTGTGTGTGTCCACCAGCCTAAATGACAGCATTTCATAGGCCAGTAGTTTAGAAATGCTGGCATTCAGGGCCAGGGATCGAGGGTGGCTAGGTGAGAATTTACGCTTTCTCTCAAATGTTTGTGAGATGGAGAGCTGAACGCTGCCGTGTGACATGTTTGAGATGCTTGGTGACGCAGGTGGTGGTGTTGGTGGTACATCCCATGTTTGCTGGGCGGCAGGTGCCAACGTTCCTCCAGAGGCAGAGAAAGAGGCCGAGGCGGCGGCAGCAGCAGCAGAAGAGGCCGAGGCTGCTGCAGCAGCAGAAGAGGCCGAGGCGGCAGCAGCAGAAGAGGTAGCAGGGGGAGCCTGAGTGACTTCCTTGTTTTTAAGGTGTTTACTCCACTGCAGTTCATGCTTTGCATGCAGGTGCCTGGTCATGCAGGTTGTGCTAAGGTTCAGAACGTTAATGCCTCGCTTCAGGCTCTGATGGCACAGCGTGCAAACCACTCGGGTCTTGTCGTCAGCACATTGTTTGAAGAAGTGCCATGCCAGGGAACTCCTTGAAGCTGCCTTTGGGGTGCTCGGTCCCAGATGGTGGCGGTCAGTAGCAGGCGGAGTCTCTTGGTGGCGGGTGTTCTGATTTTGCCCACTGCTCCCTCTTTTGCTACGCTGTTGGCTCGGTCTCACCACTGCCTCTTCCTCCGAACTCTGAAAGTCAGTGGCACGACCTTCATTCCATGTGGGGTCTAGGACCTCATCGTCCCCTGCATCGTCTTCCACCCAGTCTTGACCCCTGACCTCCTGTACAGTCTGCACACTGCAGAAAGACGCAGCAGTTGGCACCTGTGTTTCGTCATCATCAGAGACGTGCTGAGGTGGTATTCCCATGTCCTCATCATCAGGAAACATAAGTGGCTGTGCGTTAGTGCATTCTATCTCTTCCACCCCTGGTGAAGGGCTAGGTGGATGCCCTTGGAAAACCCTGGCAGCAGAGTATTCAAACAGCATAAGAGACTGCTGCATAACTTGAGGCTCAGACAGTTTCCCTGATATGCATGGGGGTGATGTGACAGACCGATGGGCTTGGTTTTCATGCGCCATCTGTGCGCTTTCTGCAGAAGACTGGGTGGGAGATAATGTGAACGTGCTGGATGCACTGTCGGCCACCCAATTGACTAATGCCTGTACCTGCTCAGGCCTTACCATCCTTAGAACGGCATTGGGCCCCACCAAATATCCCTGTAAATTCTGGCGGCTACTGGGACCTGAGGTAGTTGGTTCACTAGGACGTGTGGCTGTGGCAGAACGGCCACGTCCTCTCCCAGCACCAGAGGGTCCACTAACACCACCACGACCATGTCCACGTCCGCGTCCGCGTCCCTTATTAGATGTTTTCCTCATTGTTCCCGTTCACCACAATTTTGAGAATGGCAAATTTGGGAATGCTTTTTCAACCCAGAACAAAAAGTCTGCTTTTACGGTCACTACAAATAACTTGACCAGCTAAAACTGTGCAGATTTGGTTGAATAGAGATGTGAGACCTGTTTTTTTTTGCGCTGTGTGACAGTTATAGGTTTAATCACAGAATGACACTTCTATCAGCACGCTAGCGTGTGTCTTAGGTTTTTCTGAATGATACTATCAATAACTTCAATGGAAGATTTTCTTTTTGGGATAGATTTCAAGTAGGCCTGAAATACCACAAACTAGTTATTTTCAGAATGGCAAATTTGGGAATGCTTTTTCAACCCAGAACAAAAAGTCTGCTTTGACGGTCACTACAAATAACTTGACCAGCTAAAACTGTGCAGATTTGGTTGAATAGAAATGTCAAGCCTATGTTTTAGGCGCTGAGTGACAGGCTCAACTTGCCCCTGATGTAATATATGGCCAAAAAATAACCACACTGTTGATGGTTAAATGCACTTCGGTGACACAGGCTCAGCCTGCACCAGATGTAGTATATGGCCAAAAAATAATCAGACTGTTGATGGTTGAATGCACTTGGGTGAAACAGGCTCAGCCTGCAGCTGATGTAGTATATGGCCAAAAAATAACCAGACTGTTGATGGTTAAATGCACTTCGGTGACACAGGCTCAGCCTGCAGCTGATGTAGGATATAGCACAAAATAACCACACTATCGATGGTTAAATACACTTAGTGATAGCTCGTGCTGGCGCACCACAAGTCACAAAATGGCCGCCGATCACCCCAGAAAAAAAGTGATCTAAAAACGCTCTGGGCAGCCTCAAAAAAGTGAGCAAGTCAATAATAGCACTTCAATGATCCACAGCTGCAGATCGATCACAGAATGAAGTCTTTTGGAGGAGTTAATCTGCCTAATCTCGCCCTAACGTCGCAGCTGCAACCTCTCCCTATACTGATCATAGCAGAGTGACGTGCGGCGCTACGTGACCCAAGCTTAAATAGAGGCTGGGTCACATGGTGCACTGGCCAATCACAGCCATGCCAATAGTAGGCATGGCTGTGATGGCCTCTTGGGCCAAGTAGTATGACGCTTGTTGATTGGCTGCTTTGCAGCCTTTCAAAAAGCGCCAAGAAAGCGCCGAACACCGAACTCGAACCCGGACTTTTACGAAAATGTTCGGGTTCGGGTCCGTGTCACAGACACCCCAAAATTCGGTACGAACCCGAACTATACAGTTCGTGTTCGCTCATCCCTACTAGGGAACCTAGTCACAGTAAACGGCACCATGAAAAAAGAGCAATACATGAGGATTCTCAACGACAACATCAGGCAGTATGCAGAGAAACTTGGCCTTGGGCACCAGTGGACATTTCAGCATGACAGTGACCCAAAACACACAGCAAAAGTGGTAAAGAAATGGTTAGCAGACAACATTAACGTTTTGGAGTGGCCCAGCCAGGGTACAGGCTTGAATCCAATGGAGAATCTGTGGAGGGAGCTAAAGATCAGGATGATGGCAAGAAGACCCTCCAACCTGAAAGATTTGGAGCTCATTGCTAAAGATGAATGGGCAAAAATACCTGTGGAGACATGCAAAAAGCTGGTCTGCAATTATAGGAAGCATTTGATTGCTGTAACAGCCAATAAAGGCTTTTTTATTGATTATTGAGAAGGGTATGAATACATTTGGACTGGACATCTTTTGGGAGACACCTATGTCATTTCCCGTAAAAAAAATTACTTGCTGGTTGAATAAAAGTAATTTTAAGTCAAAATTTGCCAGAGGTATGAATAATTATGGGCAGCACTGTATATGCTGGTTTCATTAAATTAAAAAAATAGAACTGGGTGGAGATAGAGATATAGATACATAGTTACATAGTTAATATGGTTAAAAAATGACATAAGTCCATCAAGTTCAACCAAGGGATAGGTGGGGACGCAAAGCCGAGAAGGAAGTGAGACTCTACACATTTTTATAAGCATTAGAGTTGGTTGAGCACCAAAGTGCTCGGGTGCTCGAGTAGAACACCTCGGGATGCTCGAGTGCTCTACCGAGCACCCGAGCACAATGGAAGTCAATGGGAGAACCTGAGCATTAAACCAGGAACCTCCTGCTCTGAAGAGGGGAGGGTGCCTGGTTCATAAAAAAATAGGTCGAAATTGATGGAAACACCAGTGAAATGGTTCGGGAACAGCATGGGGAGGATGTCTGGATGCATCTTGGACTCGCAGGTCACTACTGGGAATTATGTTGTCCGAATTGTATGCCACTTTTACAGACTGACAATAATACGCACCAAACCGAAGATAAAATCTATTTTAGAGGAAAAATTGTTAGGAAACATTCTTTCCTATATATTTACTTGTATATAAAGTGCAAGTGCTGCCACAAATTACAACAAGATACAACCTGTATTTAACATCAAGGAGGGCCTCATTCACATTGTGGTACAATTGTTCAGGTAGTGGGACTCCTACACTCATAAAGCTTATGCACTTGGGAAAGGGCTGCCAAAAATTACAAGGAACCAGCACTGGAATACACCCATTGTTTCACATAAAGGAGGGCATCATGATTGATGGCCTGCTGGTGACCCTCTAAAACAGAGGTGAGGGTCTGCTGCTGAGCTGACCCTCAAAAACATTATGGGTGAGGGCCTGCTGGTGACCCTCTAAAACTGTTGGTGTCTGTGGGTGGGTGGCTGGGTATTTGCGCTTTCGTTCAAAAGTCTGGGGTATAGACATCTGTACGCTGCGCTGGGACACAGAAGTGGATGTGCTAGCTGATGGTGCTTATGAAGGTCCAGGTGCATGGCGGGAGGCATCCGGGCCTGGGTCTTGGACAGAGGATTGGCCAGCACGTAATTACAGGGGAAGAGGAGGCAGTGGTGTGACCCGCAGACACCGAATGTGGACCCAAGCGTTCGGCCCACCTATTAGGGTGCTTTGATGGCATGTGCCGGATCATGCTGGTGGTGGTGAGGTTGCTAGTGTTCACTCCCCTGCTCATTTTGGTATGGCACAGGTTGCAAATGACAATTCTTTTATCGTCCGCACTTTCCTCAAAAAAGCGCCAGTCTGCGGAACACCAACCCTTAGACAAGGGTTTGCTCCGGGAAATAGTTGCGGGCCTGTTTGGTGTGACCCACCTTCTCCCTTTTGCCACCCCACTGCCTCTTCCAGCCTGTGTCGGTTCTGTGGATTCCTCCCCCTCTGTACTGCTGTCCTCGCTCGTCTTGCCACCTTCCCAGGTTGGGTCAGTGACTTTATCGTCCAGCACCTCCTCTTCCACTTTCTCACTCTGGTCATCCTCCAGACTTGTTGACCTAACAACAACCTCCGTTATTGACAACTGTGTCTCATCCTCATCATGAACCTCTTGAGACACTAATTGCAGTTGACTTATTGGCAACTGTGTCTTATCATCATCATCCATCTCGTGAAACACTAAATGCCGTACCCCACTGTCATCTTCTTCTGACTGTGGATGCTGAAGAGTTTGAGAATCAGGGCACAAGATCTCCTCATGTCCCTCTTCAAGCGGGCTTGGCGAGAGGCTCAAATTAAGGAATGGCGATGAAAACAGCTCCTCAGAATATCCTAGTGTGTGATCACTTGTTTGCCAAGACTCTCCATGGTGGGTGGAAGGAGTATCAGGGTGAGGATTCAGTTGACCAGTCTCTTGGCTACTGAGACTGGACTTTGTTGAAGACAGGGTGGTGCTTAACCAACTTGAAGCATTATCTGCTGCAATACAACCGACCACCTGGTCGTACTGACTTCAAGAGTGGTGTCCTGCGCTGCCCTGCAAACTGGGACATGAAGCTAGGTATCGTGGATGAGTGTGTTTCTTGTTCTCTAGCAGCGGGCACAGTTTCAATGCACCTAGGGCCACGGCCTCTGCGTGCACCATCAGCAGCACGGCCACTTTCCCATCCCTTACTGCTCGCCTTGTGCATATTGAATGGTATATATGCTTGAAAGTCACAGCCCTCTTTAATATTGATTGGACCCTGAGCAAAAATTTACTTTACCTTCCCACACTTTTGCATGCAATCACGGCCTCCACCACAACACACACAAAAAAAATCCACACACCTGGTAGAGTACAGTAAATGACTGTAAATACTTCCAGTTCTGAAGCGGCTGAGGATCAGTGCTCTGTGCAGCTGGGCTCAGGGCTGGAAGTGGGCACCGCTCTGCAGGAAGGATAATGGGGCTCGGCTCACCCTAGCACCCCACAGTATGCATTATAGCACCCTATAGTATACACCCCAGTATACCTTTTCCTGGTGTAATCTTCACAAAAAAAGCTCCACAGTTAAGGCAAACTTCTCCTGCAGCAACACTCCTGGTAGAAAGGACCTTTGATGACCTCATAGCCATGTGACCAGTAATATTGCTAGGTTACTGGTCACATGGTGATGATGTCATCTAAGGTCCTTTCTCCTAAGAGAATCACTGCTCTCACAGTTCGCCGCCTGGAGTGACGGCAGGCAGGCATGGCAGCACCCCCCTGAGTAGCTGACAGCCTGACACCCGGGGCAGTGACCAGCAGGGCTCAAGAGGCAGCTGCCTTGGGCCCCCCAGGAGCAACTGGGCCCGGGGCAGCTGCCCTTTTTGCCCCTTTTTCAAGACGGCCCTGTTGAAAGTATATCACACGTACAGTAGCACAGGTTTTGTAAGTGTATGCGCAAATAAAGTACACAGAATGCCACAGATATTTTTAGGATGCACACACGTTAAACAGGAGGTATGGCGCAAGTACAGTAATGTCGCTGTCACCACCGGCTAATAAAAAAATACACTGAATTAGGCCTCATGCACACGACCGTTTTTCGGGTCCGCATCCGAGCCGCAGTTTTTGCGGCTTGGCTGCGGACCCATTCACTTCAATGGGGCCGCAAAAGATGCGAACAGCACTCCGTGTACTGTCCACATCCAATGCTCCGTTCCGTGGCCCCGCAAAAAAAATAGAACATGTCCTATTCTTGTCCGTTTTGCAGACAAGAATAGGCATTTCTACAATGGGCCGCACATTCCGTTCTACAAATTTCGGAAGGCACACGGACGGCTTCCGTTTTTTGCGGATCCGCGGTTTGCGGGCCGCAAAAAACGGAACGGTCGTGTGCATGAGGCCTTAATGTCACTGATATTTAGGATGCACAAATATTAATCAGAATGTATAGCGCAATTAATGTCGCTGTCACCACCGGCTAATAAAAAATTTAACTGAATGAATGTCACAGATATTTAGGATGCACAAACGTTATACTGGAGGTAAAGCGCAAGTAACGTAACTGTCACCAGCAGCAAAAAAATTAGACTGAATGTCACTGATATTTCGGATATGCAAACGTTATACAGGAGACGTAGCGCAGGTAATGTAACTGTCCGCAGCAGACAAAGTATACGGAAAAAGTACACTGGATGTCAGATATCTTTTAGGCTGCACACACGCTAGACAGGAGATGTAGTGCAGATAATGTCGCTGTCTGCAGCGGCCAAACAATTGCAAGATAATTAGCACAGGTTGCGCTAAAAAGATATATTGCTGCCACACACAATAGTTTTTTAGAAGGACTTTTGGGTATATAACAAGTATAAAAACTAAAATATTCCTATTTTACTCGCTACAATATCTCTCTATTCTGCTCTCCAGCTCTCCCTGACTAAGACTAAGTCAAACACGTGTCATCGGGTGCCATATAGCACCTGATGACGCGTTCCGGCCAGTCAATCACTGTAATGCCAGTAGCCAACATGGCTACGGCATTACAGTGAATGGCATTACTTACCTGCACGTTTATTGGCTGCCTATCAGCCAACAAATGTGCGGGGAGGAGACTAGAGCATCGAGCTCGAGCACACAATGCATTCGTCCGAACATCGCGATGCTCGAGTAAAATGAGTGTTCAGCCGAGCATGCTCGCCCAACACTAATAAGCATTAATGTCATTTACTTTCCAGAATTCATCTAAACCCTTTTTAAAATTGTCCACTCTTCTTGCTGTGACCACGTCCTGAGGAAGTCTATTCCACAGATTCACAGTTCTTTCAGTAAAGAAGCTTTGACGCTTCTGGAGACTGAACATTTTCCCCTCCAGTCGGAGGCAGTGCCCCCTTGTCTTTTGAGGGCATTTGACATGGAACAGTTTTTCACCGTATTTTTTGTATGGCCCATTTATATATTTGTGAAAAAAAAATATATATCTTACTGGGTCAAAAGTAATAAATGTTGGGCAACCCTCTCAACAGAATATATAACACAAAAATGGGTGACCTTGTTAAAGCTTAACTTTTAATCAACACTAGATATAAAATAATAGCCCATAAGTACAATAATAGAGAAGAATATGTGCTGCACGAATGTGCCTAAATTACCAGTGCTCAGTGAAAGAGGAACAGTCTTACCACAGTCTTTCAAAGTGGGGCCACCACTGGGGTCTCTATGATTCCAGTGCTGGGTCTCTGACCCATATATTACCCTACTTGACCTGGGCTTATACCCATCAGAGGAGCGACATGATCACCCTATTGAGGGTGACCCCAGTGGATAAATAAAACTCACCTATCTGGGTATCCCTACCAATTCCCCTATGCAGCCTAATGAAGTCCCAGCTTCATCAATAAAGGTGGGGGGAGACCTCAGTGTCGGACCTGTTCATCCCTACGCATTTCACTGGCCGTTGCCAGATCATCAGGGGACCATCAATCCAGGCTGAGTCTAAGTAGTAAGAGCTTCAGACGTATAATGCAGGATTTGAAAGCCGGCACCAGACATAAGTTCGCCTGGTGTCACTAGCAGAAGTTAGAGGAGCATATGGTGGATGCCTGGTGCCGGCTTTCAAATCCTGCACTATACGTCTGATGCTCTTATTACTTAGACTCAGCCTGGATTGATGGTCCCCTGATGATCTGGCGACGGCTAGTGAAACACGTAGGGACGAACAGGTCCGACACTGGGGTCTCCCCCCACCTCTATTGATGAAGCTGGGACTTCATTAGGCTGCATAGGAGAATTGGTAGGGATACCCAGATAGGTGAGTTTTATTTATCCACTGGGGTCACCCTCAATAGGGTGATTGTGGTGCTCCTCTGACAGGTATAAGCCCAGGTCAAGTAGGGTAAGATAAGGGCCAGAGACCCAGCACTTGAATCATGGAGACCCCAGTGGTGGCACCACTTTGAAAGTCTGTGGTAAGACTGTTCCTCTTTCACTGAGCACTGGTAATTTAGGCAGATTCGTGCAGCACATATTCTTGTCTATTATTGTACTCATGGGCTATTATTTTATATCTAGTGTTGATTAAAACTTAAGCTTTAACAAGGTCACCCATTTTTGTGTTATATATTCTGTTGAGAGGGTTGCCCAACATTTATTACTTTTGACCCAGTAAGATATATTTATTTTTCCCACAAATATATAAATGGGCCATACAAAAAATACGGTGAAAAACTGTTCCATGTCAAATGCCCTCAAAAGACAAGGGGGCACTGCCTCCGACTGGAGGGGAAAAAGTTCAGTCTCCAGAAGCGTCAAAGCTTTTTTACTGTAAGAGCTGTGAATCTGAAACCTCCTATATATAGACAGATTTAGCCCTAATATTATGTAATAAATCACTGATTTATATGTTCTTTTTTAAACTTAAACCAGAAAGCTAAAAATTAAATTAACTATGTGAGATGCTCTGACTTTACTCTAGTATTCTATATGCTATGCTTGATTGATGGTGGAATATGTGTTGTACAGTTTGCGATAATTCCACCGCCCACCCCTTAAGGAAAAAAAAAGGATTTCTGTTAAAATTGGAAAATGAAAGTATTTCCTTGCAAGTAGCTGCTTTTGACATTTGCAGCAGCTGCAGTTCTGCTAGGAGGCACAGCGGCCTCAGCTCCTCACTTCTCACTCCCTGGCTGACACCTTTCTCTCCATCGTCCCTGCCAGTTGAATACAAGCTTGATTGATTTCTTGATTTATTTCTATTTATTGATCTTTCGCTCTCCCTGACTCCCTTAGATTGTTTTTCTGGCAGACACTTCATAGAACCAACCACTCTCATTCACAGCCCGGCACAGAGTAAGGTTCTGCTTGTTCTGCTCGGGCACCTCCCTGCTGCTGCAGCACTGATAGGCTCATTCAGGCTGTCTGTCGGCCTGTGAGCCAAACGGGGCAAGCCCTCCCCCCACTTGCTCTCAGGATCATGTTCTCAGGATTCCTTATGATCCTGTCACAGTCGTTACCTTTGACTGTGACCTTCCGTTCTTGCTCGTTCGGCGCTCCTCGCTGAAGTTCTGTTCCTGTGTGTCATTTGAGGTTTCCTCAGTTCTGTGTCAGCTCTCCTGGTGTGTGTTGTCTTGTCCTGCTCCTGGTTTGTACTCTCTCTCCCATGCTGCTGACCCATGGGATCCGTGTCTGTCTGTCTGTGCTCTGTGGGTTTCCCTACTTGTTCATTAACGTCGTCTGTCTGTTATCTGTTCTGCCTGTTATGTTTTAGTTACTTTGTGTTTATTCTGATGTCTGTGTTCAGCAAGCCTTTGTAGCAGAGTGGCATGACAAGGCCATGCAGTTTACTACTGGTGGAGCAAGTCCTTCTCTGCTCATTGCCACTCCTGCTCCCTTGCGTGAACTCCTGCTTCTGTTATTATTTGCCCTGTTTTGTATTTACCTGTCTGTTATGTTTGCCTATGTGCCGTCGGTACCTTCTGGTACCTGTTGTCCATTCGCTCCTGCTGTCACTGTCTAGGTCACGCTCCAGAGTGGACCCTGGCAACTTCCTGCGGCTAAGTCTAACCCTACCATCTAGGGCTCTAGTGAAAACCAGGAGTTGCTTAGTTACGCCCTCTGGAGTATTACTAGACAGTGGCGCAGTGGGGGTTTTCTCCCACTGTGCTGACGGTACATAGAGCTCATGTTTTATCTGTGCTGCTTTCCATGTTTCTGTTTGTGCAATAAACTCTTATTTGTGGTCAGGACCTAAACGAGTGGAAGATGCCCAACCACCACCCCCCTACCTAATTGGCCTGAGGTGTGCCTTGGCCTCACTAGGTCGGTATGCCTGAAAAAGGGGGCATACCCTGAATGTGATGGTTGAATGACTGAATGAAGAATGGGAATGGGTGGGCAGGGGACGTCCGAATGCCGACGTGCTGCCTGGGAGAGCCAGACTGCTTAAGACAGGTACCGGCCCCTCCCACAAATCCAGGCTGCCTGGGAGAGCCAGACTGCTTAAGACAGGTACCGGCCCCTCCCACAAATCCAGGCTAGCCTGCGGCCAGCCTTAACACTTGTGGTCAGGACCTAAACGAGTGGAAGATGCCCAACCACCACCCCCCTACCTAATTGGCCTGAGGTGTGCCTTGGCCTCACTAGGTCGGTATGCCTGAAAAAGGGGGCAAAACCCACCAGTGAGGGAAGGATAGGCCTGAGGTGCTAGGTGCTGAATGCTTGGACCAGCTCCGCTTGTGGCTCCGGGATATACCGTACAAAGCACCCCGAGCGCCAGCGCCCCAAGTGTTTAATGATATGCACAGGGACTCCATGCTTGGACGCTGCGGATGCCGCACCGATGCGGAAAGAATGCCCCGAGAATTGAGCCAGATTCAATCCTACACTGGTCAACAGGATGCGAATATGTTTGATGAACTGGCTGGACGTCAGTGGACCAACAGGGAATGGAAGTAATGGGTCGGTGGGGCTGTGAAGACTAAGGGCCAGCAAGAGGTTGTCCAAGACTGTCACTGGACACCATGCGTTTGTGGTCTGGAAGAACTTAACTACATGGCCGGGACCTACCTGCCTTGTTTTGTTGTGAGGCAACTGCAATGAGTTACTGCCCATCCTGACTAAATCTCCCTTGCGGAGAGCCACCGCCCCTTGTCTGGCCTGTGTCACTTCACCTGGTCTTAAAACCCGTAAAATGCCAAGTACATCGCCGCCTTGATCACCAGGCTGGGAAGGACTCTGAACGGTGAGAATGTGAGAACTTCCGACAGGCTAAGAAACGTGTCCCCCTTAATAGGTCGACGGACCGACTTGACCGTGACCTGGCTCTTTTGAATGCCTCTGAGGATGGCCTTGATCGGGTGAGCTGAAAATATAGAGGGTCTGTCTGGCTCTTGAAGTGCCAAAAAATGCAGCACCCCAGCCAAATATAGCCTAATGGTGTTGTAGGATAAAGCCAATACCGAATGACAATAAGGCACGAAAGCCACCATATACTTGACCTGACCTGTGTCACCTCTAGGATATGCCAACTTAAAGTTCGAAAAAAAAACACCCACGCTCGGCGGTACGACCGCAACGTACTGGCCGACAAAGACTTGGTAATGAGTGAACTGGCGACCACCATCAGAGAGTCTAATCCAAGACCAGCAGCCGCCAGTCCGGTACCGGGGTGCCCACTGAGTCTGCTTCTGGGTTCTGTAAGAAAAAGCGAGAAAAAATCAAAACGAGATAAAGCATCAGCTGCAACGTTGCTGACCCCGTCCAAAAACCGGGCATGAAAATGAAACCCCTGTTCCAGAGCTATCCAGGTCAATCTACGCATGAAAGACATGATAAGTAACGATTTAGATCTGCCCTTGTTAATGGTCTCTGCGGTCGCCATGTTGTCAGTGTGGAAACCACCGTGTGACCCGACCACCTATGCCCCCAGACTATAGCAGCTGCCACGATAGGATAGATCTCGAACAATGCCGACATCTGAGAAAACCCTGGCAACTGTAGCACGTGTGTGGGCCATGAGCCGGCGAACCAATGTGAGCAGATATGGCCGCGAAACCTACCGAGGCAGCTGCGTCTGAAAATACGTGTGGAGAATCAGAAGTGGCCCTCGGAATAAACATGGAAATGCCGTTCCACCCACTGAGAAATCTGTCCCACATGAACAGATCTTCTCGGGCGTTAGCATTAAGATGCACTGATGCGTCCAAATCACTGGTCTGTTGTAATAAGACTAGCAATCTTGAAATGAATGATCTACCCTGAGGAATGATCCTCATGGCAAAGTATAACATGCCCAACAGAGACTGCAATTCTCTCTTGGTGCAAACCTGAGACATGAGCAAGGAACGGACACCTGATTTGATTGGGGCACTCGTGTGTCTGCTGAGGCAAGGCTATGAGCCCAGTGTGGAATCCCCGTAGGAAACCTTCCACCAGAAAAGCGCGGAACGGCTGAACGGGATGAAGCCGCAGCAGGCGGTCAAGGACCTCGACATTCACCCGGCTCAGTCATGCCGGCTTCACGGTGCAGACCGTGACAGGGCAGCCCGTTTAAGCCGACAGACAACTGACAGAAGCCAACCCCCCTCCCCCGACAGTATGAACGTATGAGGAGCGGTCGATGAGGCTCACGTGAAGTATGATAGTCGTTTCCACTGACGGATGAAGCGAGCCCGAGTTTAACTGAATCTGTGGCGTGGCAGACTGATTAAAAACGAATACTGCGGGCTAACGAACCTACAGACGTGGTAGGTGAATGTATGTAAGAATAGGAGTCGTGGAAAACAGACCGTATGACGTATGACACTATACTACGAGATGAAACGAAGTGTCTCTGACTGTCGTGCGAGAGTGTGACAGTGGTTGGTGAATGTATCTATGCTAGTGGTGTATGCAAAAGGCTAGTGGAAAGATTACCACCAGGACAACATGAAAATCCCTCCTTTAGAAAGCCCCCTTCTTTTTTTTTTTTTTTTTTTTTTTTTTCTTTAATTAATAGTAACCACGCCCCCTAAAGGAAGAACCTTCATTTCATTTTTTATTTTTTTTTTTTTTTTTTTTTTACGCCGCTGTCATATGTGCAGACTACCTGTATGGGGTAAGTAGGTGGTATATGTACGTGAAGTCAATGTGTGCCCATGACTAAAGACACAACAAAAGAAAGAAAACACCAAACAAACAAACAACAAATAAAATAAAAAAAAAACGTGGAAAGAAAGAAGAGGGGAAAGAAAAAAGAAAAGGGAAAAAAAAAAACAACCTGTTAACCCTACGACCTGCTGCCCGTAAGCTGACAAACAAGATGACGGAATCTAAGCCCCTCCCCTTCCCCCCCCCAGCAGCGTGAAACGATTGAACGAAAAGCCTTCGAGGCTGACAGGGAGTATGATAGTCGTTTCCACTGACGTATGAAGCGAGCCCGAGTTTGTGTGAATCTGTGACGTGGCAGATTAATTAAAAACGAATACTGCGGGCTAAAGAACCTACAGACGTGGTAGGTGATGTATGTAAGTATAGGATTTGTGGAAAACAGACCGTATGACGTATGACACTAGTCTACGAGATGAAACGGGGTGTGTATGTCGTGCGAGCGTGTAGCTGTATTGGTGGATGAACCTGTGCTAGAGGTGTATGGATGCAGCTTGGTGGATAAAGTTTTTTTTTTTTTTTTTATTTGAACAACCCCTTTTTTTTTTTTTTTTTTTTTTACTTTATTTAACAATCCACTTGTACCTTTTTTTTTTTTTTTTTTCCGTCAAACTGCCTGATGTGCGAACTATGTGTCTAAGGTATGTATGTAGTGTATGTGATGAGTGTCAAACATGTGCACAAGCAGCAACCTTGTAAGTAATCAACTCAGTAATGGCACCAGCCCAGCTGCCAGAGTTTAACCTGCTGAGCCCAGATGACTCGCAGCCCCTGTATGAACTTAGATACAGGTTATGCTGAGACTATGTAACAATGCTGCCCATTGGCGCCAAAACTTGAATTGCATGTGCCTGAACGCAGTGAGGAGAAGCGATCCTCCGGCACACTTCCCCCTCTCTACACACCCTCCTACCCTCCTCCACGTTGCCACGCTCCCCAAACAAAGCAGTTATCATGGAAAACGACCTGAACAGCTTGCAGACTGAAGTGAAAGGTACACCCGCTTCTCTGAGATCCGACTCGTGCAGGACGCTTGCTGATGACGTCACACCCGGAAGTAGCAGACGTCCGAATGCCGACGTGCTGCCTGGGAGAGCCAGACTGCTTAAGACAGGTACCGGCCCCTCCCACAAATCCAGGCTGCCTGGGAGAGCCAGACTGCTTAAGACAGGTACCGGCCCCTCCCACAAATCCAGGCTAGCCTGCGGCCAGCCTTAACACGTGTCTGTACCTGATTTCCGTTTATTGCTTGACGACGCGGTGGTCTCTCCTGGGACCTCCAACTCGTGACAGATCCAAGAAAAAAAAAGAATACCGAGATAGGAGCCGCACAAAAAATAAAAAAAGATAAAAAAAGATAAAAAATAATAAAAATATGTATAGAATAAATAAGGAAATGGGAAGTATAATCAATTTAACACAAGAATTAAAAAGTATAAATTATGCAGATTATTAAATAGTGCATAGAGTAACCAGTATAAATAAAATAATGGACACAATTGATAGTGAGTAAAAAGGGATGGGTTTAATATAAAGGTTTTTTCTATATATACACCAATCATGGTCATTAATAATATATACTAATCATGGTCACTGTTATATATTATGCAGATTTAGTATGTATTTTGAATATATATTCTATATTTTTTCTTCTTTTCATTTTTTTTCTTTATGAGCACAATTTACTATGCATATATATATGGGTTCATGCTTATCATTTGCCCCTTTATAAGATATCTATTTATGTTATCATTCATGTCCTATCCTTTGTTTGTTTGTTTCCTTCCCCTTTTGTCCTCTCTCCCACATGGGTCCCCATGCGTGTAGGTCGAGCCTTCATTGCGTGACGCTGCTTCCGGTCCATGGAAAGCAGCGCGAGCTTTGATCCAGCGTTATCTGCTGCTTCCGCTATTTGGAACGCGGCGCACGCTGGCTCGACTGCACGCATGCGCAGATGTCAGTTCCGCCCGCCGCTTGTCTCGGCGCACATTCCTGCCTATGTGCTGAATTCATACTGATGACCAGCATCTCCTCCCCCTGTGTGAGGTGGGGGGGATCCTCTAATAGACCACATGTACGCCTACACCACAGGTGATGATCATTATTACTTCATTATTATGAATATACACTCACCTAAAGAATTATTAGGAACAGCTGTTCTATTTCTTATTAATGCAATTATCTAGTCAACCAATCACAAGGCAGTTGCTTCAATGCATTTAGGGGTGTGGTCCTGGTCAAGACAATCTCCTGAACTCCAAACTGAATGTCAGAATGGGAAAGAAAGGTGATTTAAGCAATTTTGAGCGTGGCATGGTTGTTGGTGCCAGACGGGCCGGTCTGAGTATTTCACAATCTGCTCAGTTACTGGGATTTTCACGCACAACCATTTCTAGGGTTTACAAAGAATGGTGTGAAAAGGGAAAAACATCCAGTATGCGGCAGTCCTGTGGGCAAAAATGCCTTGCGGATGCTAGAGGTCAGAGGAGAATGGGCCGACTGATTCAAGCTGATAGAAGAGCAACGTTGACTGAAATAACCACTCGCTACAACCTAGAATATAGAACAAAAGACCGGCACTTCACTGATGAACGAATCTGTAGCTTTATTGAAACATAGAGGAAACAGCGCAGATGCGACACGTGTTTCGGCTCAGGTGTGAGCCTTTGTCAAGCATAATGAATTGCTACATGAATCACATTTAAATAGACCGCCCAATAGGCGTCGAACGTGATGAGGTCACATCACCATAGAAACAGAGATACACAAAACACAAAGTGCAATAGTTACAGACATTGTTGCTACAAGGTTACAATGTTTTTCAACATATAATCTAATTACTTCTTATTATCTCAATCAAAAAATGGGCTTCACAGAAAAGAGAAATATGCAAATGGCGTGAGAAAGAAAAGAATTACAATAAATACAACAAAAAAATATCTAAAAAAATATATCACAATAATTACCCTGTGAAATAAATCTCCCACAGGTTACACATAATCTGAGAATATACAATCCTGTTGCTTTTTTCATTTGTTTCATTTCCTCTGTGACTAAACAAATGCAAAAAATATATATCCTGTATTAAAATACAATAATAGCTGCTGTCTATTACAATGATATAAAAAGACAACTTTTCCTTACAGAAATGCATTTAAATCGTATTCCCGATTTAAACCCTTTGGTTCAATGGTCTGCAGAGTGTGAATCCAAAAACGTTCACGTTTTTTAAGTAATAGCAACCTGTTCCCCCTCTGCGTGGTGGCAGCACCTGCTCCATTATCTGGAACCTCAGCTGCGAAACATTGTGAGAACATCTGTCAAAGTGAAAAGGAACAGGCAACAGCAGATTTCTCTTGCGTATGGTAGATTTGTGATTGCTGAACCTGTCCTTCATTCTGACGGATGTCTCACCAATGTACAGTAAGCCACAGGGGCATTTTAATAGGTACACAACAAAGTTGCTATCACATGAAAAGTTGTGTCAATTTCTGATAAATCAGCATCCTGTTACACCTGTCCTGTATACGTTGCCTAAAATTCATAAAAGCATGACAGCCCCCCCCCTGGACGACCCATTGTTGCGTCAAATGACTCCATTTTGTCCGCACCGGCCATGTTGATTGAAAAGGTACTTACCCCATTAACAAAAAACATGCCATCATTTGTATTAGATACTAACCAATTCTTGTTAGATATTAAATATTTACATCTTGAGGCAGGAGATTTTTTTGTAACATACGATGTATGTAGTCTGTACACATGTATTGAACATACAAAAGGTCTCACTGCTGTACAATGGATCCTGGAATTGTCAAAATATACTATTCAAGAGAAACATTTTTTTCTACAATTACTGGAATTAATTTTACAGGAAAATTATTTCCTGTTCCAGGATACATTTTTTCAGCAGAAACGGGGTACCGCGATGGGCTCGCATGCCGCGCCGCCATACGCAAATAGTTATATGTCCTGGCTTGAGGCAAATTTTATATACAAAAATCCACTATACATACAATCATCTATTGTGTGGCGTCGCTTTATAGACGACATTTTTTGCGTATGGCGGGGCGGCACCGAGTCCCTTGATCAGTTCACCCAGTATTTAAACAACATATGGCCTGAGTTATGTTTCACAGTTCAGTATGATTTACAAAAAATCCATTTTTTAGACACCTTAGTGATGAAGGATCATGATAATTGTGTGCAAACTGATTTATACATCAAAAAAAACAGACAAGAACAGTCTGTTACACTACTAACCATCCACCTTCTGTGAAGAGGTCTTTACCCTCTTCCCAGTTTAATCGTATTAAGAGAATTGTGTCGGATGGATCAGTGAGGGAGGTCAGATTCAATGAGATGGCAAAATTTTTTTCCTTGAGGGGATATCCTAGACCCCTATTAGATTCTGAGATGAAGAAATGTAGTAACAAAATGGAGGTATCGAAGTCTCATACTGACAATAAACGGTTACCGATTATTGTTAAATACCATCCATGGATTAATAAATTTCGCCATGTGGTCAATAAACATTGGGGGATTATGCGCGCAGCCTACCCAGATACTATTGTTAAAGCAGACATAGGGGGCATCATGAATATGCCTCGTCAACTTTTCCTTTCTACACCTAAGAGAGGCACTTCCCCGTGTTTACAGTGTGTTCACTGATCTGCGGTTATTAAGGGTGAATCCTTTCTCCATCCACATACTGGTAAAAAATTCCCTGTAAAAGTTTTTTTTACCTGTGATAGCAACTTTGTTGTGTACCTATTAAAATGCCCCTGTGGCTTACTGTACATTGGTGAGACATCCGTCAGAATGAAGGACAGGTTCAGCAATCACAAATCTACCATACGCAAGAGAAATCTGCTGTTGCCTGTTCCTTTTCACTTTGACAGATGTTCTCACAATGTTTCGCAGCTGAGGTTCCAGATAATGGAGCAGGTGCTGCCACCACGCAGAGGGGGCAACAGGTTGCTATTACTTAAAAAACGTGAACGTTTTTGGATTCACACTCTGCAGACCATTGAACCAAAGGGTTTAAATCGGGAATACGATTTAAATGCATTTCTGTAAGGAAAAGTTGTCTTTTTATATCATTGTAATAGACAGCAGCTATTATTGTATTTTAATACAGGATATATATTTTTTGCATTTGTTTAGTCACAGAGGAAATGAAACAAATGAAAAAAGCAACAGGATTTGATATTCTCACATTATGTGTAACCTGTTGGAGACTTATTTCACAGGGTAATTATTGTGATATATTTTTTTAGATATTTTTTTGTTGTTGTATTTATTGTAATTTTTTTCTTTCTCACCCCATTTGCATATTTCTCTTTTCTGTGAAGCCCATTTTTTGATTGAGATAATAAGAAGTGATTAGATTATATGTTGAAAAACATTGTAACCTTGTAGCAACAATGTCTGTAACTATTGCACTTTGTGTTTTGTGTATCTCTGTTTCTATGGTGATGTGACCTCATCACGTTCGACGCCTATTGGGCGGTCTATTTAAATGTGTTTCATGTAGCAATTCATTATGCTTGACAAAGGCTCACACCTGAGCCGAAACACGTGTCGCATCTGCGCTGTTTCCTCTATGCTTCAATAAAGCTACAGATTCGTTCATCAGTGAAGTGCCGGTCTTTTGTTCTATATTGTGAGTGGGCTTTCATACCCTGGACACGCGCACCACGACCCTGCCAGAGGAGTGCCGACCGTCTTCAATTTTGCACTTGTTACAACCGAGGTCTGCAGCAAAGCATTTGTGAAGCCACAACACGCACAACCTTGAGGTGGATGGGCTACAACAGCAGAAGACCCCACCGGGTACCACTTATCTCCACTACAAATAGGAAAAAGAGGCTACAATTTGCACGAGCTCACCAAAATTGGACTGTTTAAGACTGGAAAAATGTTGCCTGGTCTGATGAGTCTCGATTTCTGTTGAGACATTCAAATGGTAGAGTCCGAATTTGGCATAAACAGAATGAGAACATGTATCCATCCTCTGATGGCTACTTCCAGCAGGATAATGCACCATGTCACAAAGCTCAAATCATTTCACATTGGTTTCTTGAACATGACAATGAGTTCACTGTACTAAAATGGTCCCACAGTCACCAGATCTCAACCCAATAGAGCATCTTTGGGATGTGGTGGAACGGGAGCTTCGTGCCCTGGATGTCCATCCCTCAAATCTCCATCAACTGCAAGATGCTATCCTATCAATATGGGCTAACATTTCTAAAGATTGCTATCAGCACCTTGTGGAATCAATGCCACGTAGAATTAAGGCAGTTCTGAAGGCAAAAGGGGGTCCAACACCGTATTAGTATGGGGGCACTAATAATTCTTTAGGTGAGTGTATGTACAAGCTCATATGTGACATAGAAACGGGCACCCCTGAGGAAGCCAGCAGAGCCTGGCGATACGTGTTGGGCTTTTTCTCCCTGACCACCACGCAGACTTCCACTATGTTACTTCAATGATAAGTATTCTACCTATATCATTCATGTTGATGGATTTTATGCACTTTAATTGAATATTACTTATTCATGTGGGAGGATGTTTATGGCTTTGTGGTAGAGTCAGGTTGGCGTGTGGCACGTATCCAGTCCACATAGCCATGATTTATTGTATACAATGATTTTAAGTTGTCCTTGTCGTGTCTGTTGTCTTGAATAAATTTGATACTTTTTAGATGTGCGGCTCCTATCTCGGTATTCTTTTTCTTTCTTGGATCATATTGAATGTCTCATACCGTGTGCCGGCACTCTTATCTTATATCTTGATGTGCCCCCTCTTTCTAGATCTCTAGTGCTTTTTTCCTGTCAACATATGTTTGCAGTAAAATGGTGCTACGCTCTGTTTTACTGGATTTGTTCTAAACAAAAAGGTTTGGGTTTGTTTGCCATCTAAAAAATTGCAAAGTTTGGGCCGAACTTGGTTCAGTATAAACTGGTTCGCTCATCTTTACTTCATGCTTTACCGCTGCTCTCAACTGCTAGAACTCGTCCCACGGACTACACTAGTACAAGGTTTTGTGTGTCACAATACACTCCATAAAATTATCCAAGTCAAAGACAGTGGAGCACTATGGCTGGAACCAAAGAGGCAGAAAAAGATCTGGAGTCATGTAACCTGTCAGTTTTTATATTGTTTTAATTTTTGTTTAGTTTTTATTTTCTATTTTTTTTTATTTTAATATGTATTGATCAGAATTACAATTTAAATGTGAGGCTTTCAGAAATTGTTTTTCATTTTTTTTTATACCATTTGAAAAAAAGGACCAAAATGAAATACAAAATCCTTGATCTCAATCGGTTCATTATTTGTTATTACGTCCGTACACAGGGGAAGCCCTGGAGCCCTCTCTGGAATTCCCAGATATAGATCACCCTGCACATGAAGGTATAAAATGTCCGTATTATGAAGCTTCATACACCTATGACTATTACACTTGCTGAATCTGCACTATTATGTGTGTGATGTTTTTTATTCCCTATTAAGGCTTTGGCTCTAATATTATACAATATAATATACAGGATTTTAATATTGTAACGTTCTACATAACACATATAAAGCTGAGGTGAGCATTTATGTCCTAATCGTAAAGGTTTTGTCTGGTTTCAGTTAATGGGATAAAAATGCTAAAAAAATGCATTTGTGACATTGATTTACAGGTTTCATTTTTAGAGGGATCACTGTGCGGTACAGATGTCAGGTAATTTGTATTCTGTGGGTCAGTACTAGGAAAACATTAACACATTTTTATATTTTGTAATATATTTTAATGCTGTACTTAGAAAGTGTAAATATTTGCCCAAAAAAATTCTTGCAGCAATAAGAGGGCAATTCTAACAAAAAGAATAAAACTAAACTTTTAATAAATCTTATCTAAAACAGAGACATAAGTGCAGAGTGATAATAAAGATAGGAACAATATTACCGGTAAGCTGGTGGTGCAGTCAACACGTATATACCGGACTTGCTGGATGAATGCCGTTAACGGGACAGAAGAAAGGGAAAGGGGGGGGGGGGGAGAGGGATCGGGAATTATACAATGTGCGTATCCTGTCCCTACTTCGCCCAGTTAAGACTGTTATAGCCTAATGACCTCCTAATACGGAGTCATCGCCCTGACAAGAGCGGCCCCGTCCGGAACCTTTCCCTGTTATAGGTCCCTAAATAATCCCTGTCAGGGGGTAAATGTAGGGGATGCCTATGACTAGCCTGCCTATCCTACATCTAACATATACTGATAGAAAATTCACAGAAAATTATCGTGCAATCTTATGCCATGGCCACAAAGTGGCTGAATCAAGGCCATCAACAGCCGAGAACAGTTGTGGCAGTATTCTATGAACTCATTAGAAACTATGGTTTATTCAGAGTTCATGGTTATTGGCAACACAGTAACAATGGGCACTGAATAAACAATGATTTCTAATAAATTGATACAGTACAGCGGATCCCCCTCAGCCATATGATGGCCGTGCTATGAGGCCCTGCCCTAAGAGTAAAATGCCTCTTCTCCATTTATCGGGGGCCTTTCCTTCTCTCCCATCTCAAAAAACTCACTCTGAATTCCCTGATATAATCAGTTTCTAGAGTGGAAACAGATCTTCAGCTTCACTCAGAGATCAGGGTACATACAGGTACATCTCAATAAATTAGAATATCATCAAAATAATAATTTATATCAGCAATTAAATTCAAAAAGTGAAACCCATTTATTAAATAGATTCATTACACACAGAGTGATCTATTTCAATTGTTTATTTCTTTTAATGTTGATGATTATGGCTTACAGCTAATGAAAACCCAAAGGTCTGGAGCTCAGAAAATTAGAATATTGTGAATATGTTCCCCTTTGTAGACTCATGGTATCACACTACAGTCAGCTAATCAACAAAAAACACCTGCAAAGGTTTCATAAGTAGGAATGAGCGGACCCGTGGGTGTTCGGGTTCACCGGATTCTGCCAAACTTCAGGTCAAAGTTCGGGTTCGGGACACGAACTCGAACCAGAACTCCATTGAAGTGAATGGGGACCTGAACTTTTGTGCACTAAAATGGCTGCAAAATAGTTGTAGTAAGGGCTAGAGGGCTGAAAAAGGAAGCAGAATGGGGGTAGGAGCAGGGCAGTTGCCCTGCAAACAAATGTGGATAGGGAAATGACTTAAAATAACATAGAATAGAACTAGGAGGCAGAGGTCAAAGTGGAGTAGGAGGTTGAGGAGGCGGTGGACGTGGCGGTGTAGGTGGAAGCAGCGGTGGAGGAGGTAGCAAACACTGTTTTTGTTGTTTTTTATTTTTATTTTTTTCCCTTTATTTTTATTTTTTTATAAATTTGGGAAGACCCCAAAACATTGGGAAATAGAAAAGAGAATGCAAAGAGAAAGTGCGCTGGCGTATAACAATGGCTGGGTGCGGTTGGTATAGGCTACTTTCACACTAGCGGCAGCCATCTCCGGCAGGCTGTTTCGGTGGGTGAACAGCCTGAAGGATCCGTGCTGACGCTAGTGCACATGTGCCGCCTGAGGTCTGCTCAGGCCCCATTGACTATAACACACATACGGAGAGGCGGCCGGAATAGAACTACAACATGTCGTAGTTTTATTTCGGCCGCCTCTAGGCATGTTTGCCGTGCTGCCCCCAGAACTCCGGCCTGCCCCCATTATATTCAATGAGGCCGGAGCGGACCTCCTGCGGCACATGTGCACTAGCGTCAGCATGGATCCTTCAGGCAGTTCACCCACCGGAACAGCCTGTCAGAGATTGCTGCCACTAGTGTGAAAGTAGCCTATACCAGCCGCAACCAGCCATTATTATACTCCAGCGCACTTTCTCATTGCATTCTCTTTTCTATTTCCCAATGTTTTGGGGTCTTGCCAAATTTATAAAAAAAACAAACAAACATAGACAGTGTTGGCTACCTCCTCCTCCTCCACCGCTGCTTCCACCTACACCGCCACGTCCACCGCCTCCTCAACCTCCTACTCCACTTTGACCTCCGCCTCCTAGTTCAAGATTATTATTTTTATTTTTTTTCTATTCTGTTATTTTAAGTCATTTTTCTATCCACATTTGTTTTCAGGGCAACTGCCCTGCTCCTACGCCCATTTTGCTTCCATTTTTAGCCCTCTAGCCCTTACTACGACTATTTTACAGCCATTTTAGTGCACCAAAGTTCAGGTACCCATTGACTTCGATGGGGTTCGGGTTCGAGTTCGGGTCCCTGCCGGAGAAGGCTGCTGCTAGTGTGTAAGTAGCCATACTTATCTACTCAGCACAAGGTATGGACAAGTCCTGTGGGATCCATGCCTGGTTCATTTTAATTTCGGCCATGCTAAAATTTCCTTCTGAGGTTCTGGCGATGCCCCAGCTGCATTGGCGACTTTTTCCTCCTCCTCCTCTGCCTTCACCTTGTGCTTCCACTGAGCCCCCGCTGTCAGGTGTGAATGCATTCAGCAGCGCGTCTACTATCTTGCTCTTGTACTCGCGCATCTTCTGATCACGCTCCAGTAATGGAATTAAGGACAGCACGTTGTCCTTGTAGCGGGGATCCAGCAGGGTGGCCACCCAGTAATCAGCACTGGTTTGAATGTGGGCAACATGGTGGTCGTTACGCAGGCACTGCAGTATGTAGTCGCTCATGTGTGCCAGGCTGCCCAGAGGCAAGGACAAGCTGTGTATCATATATATCCTCTGTATCCCCCCAGCCACGCTCCATTGATGCCCATAAACTGCTTTGGGTGCCACCCTGCTGTGAACACGGTTTCTCCTCCTCATCATCCTCCTCCTCATCCTGCAGAACTGTGCTCTGGCTGGACAGTTGTGTACCTGGCCTCTGCTGGTGCAGGAACCCACCCTCCGAGCCACCTGTGAATGACTGACCTGATAACCGTGGAAATGATCCCTCTTCCTTGTCCTCTTCCTCCTGTGCCACATCCTCTTCCATCATCGCCCAAAGTGTTATTTCAAGGAGACATAGAAGTGGAATAGTAACGTTGAGGACTGCGTCATCGGCACTGACCATGTTGGTGGAGTACTCGAAAAGGCGCAACACGGCACACACATCCCGCATAGAGGCCCACTCGTTGGTGGTGAAGTGGTGCTGTTCCGCAGTGCGACTCACCCGTGCGTGCTGCAGCTGAAACTCCACTATCGCCTGCTGCTGCTCGCACAGACTGTCCAGCATGTGCAAGGTGGAGTTGCACCTTGTGGGTACATCGCAAATGAGGCGGTGGACGGGAAGGCAGAAGTTACACTGCAGTGCTGACAGGCGGGCAGCAGCAGGGTGAGAACGCCAAAAGCACGCACAGACGGCCTGCACTTTCTGCAGCAGCTCTGACGTATCAGGGTAATTTTTCAGGAACCTCTGCACCACCAAATTCAGTACATGCACTAGGCAAGGGATGTGCTTCAAACTTGCTAGTCCCAGAGCTGCTACGAGATTTTGCTCATTATCGCACACCACAAGGCCAGGCTTGAGGCTCAGCGGCACCAACCACTCATCGGTCTGTTGTTCCATGCCCGTCCACAGCTCCTGCGCGGTGTGGGGTTTTTCCCCCAAGCAAATGAGTTGCAAAACAGCCTGCTGTCATTTCCCCCTGGCTGTGCTGAAGTTGGTGGTGAAAGTGTTATAATGACCGGATGAGAAGGCGGTAGAGGAGAAAGCGGAGGAGGAGGCAAAAGGAGGCAACGCAAAATGTCCTCCAATCCTCGGTGGTGGAAGGACATGCGCCAAACTGCTATCCACCTCAGGGCCAGCCACCACTGCATTTGCCCAGTGTGCAGTTAGGGAGATATAACATCCCTGCCCGTGCTTACTGGTCCACATATCGGGGGTTATGTTGACCTTGCCAAAGATGGCTTTGCGCAGTGCACACCTGATTTTGTCTGCCACTTGGTTGTGCAGGGCAGGGATGGCTCGCATGGAAAAGTAGTGGCGGCTGGGAACCACGTACTGTGGGACAGCCACCGCTATAAGGTTTTTTAAAAGTCTCTGTCTTCACCAGACAGAATTACAGCATTTCAAAGGCCAGGAATTTTGAAATGCTGGCATTCAGGGCCAGGGATCGAGGGTGGTTAGGCGTATACTTTCTCTTTCTCTCCAGTGTTTGGGGAATGGACAGCTGAACGATTCCATGGACAGTGTGGACATGCTGGGTGATGGTGGTGAAGATAGTGGTGTTGCTGCCACATCCTCTGTTTGCGGGGTGGCAGGTACCACTGTCACTCTAGAGGGGAGGAAGAGGCAGACACCACAGCAGAAGAGGGAGAAAGAGGAGTCTGAGATCTTTTGTGTTTTTTTCAGGTGTGTACTCCACTGCAGCTCGTGCTTTGCAATTAGATGCCTGGTCACGCAGGTGGTACTCAGGTTTAGAGCATTTATGCTTTGCTGCAGGCTCCGATTGCACAGTTGTGTCTTGTCGGCAGCACAATGTCTGAAGAACTGGGATGCCATGGAACTCCTTGGAGCTGGCTTTGGTGTGCTCGATCCCTGAGTGGGGTGGGCAGCAGCAGGCATACTGGCTAGGGGACAGCCACTCTGCTTTTGCACTCTGCTCCCTCTTTTGCTGTGTGGCTGGCGCTGTGTGAACACCACCTCTTCCTCCTAACTGCACATGTCACTCGCATGACCTTGATTCCATGTGAGGTCTAGGACCTCATCATCATCCACATCATCTTCCACCCTTTTTTTATTTTTTTTATTTATATTTTATTGAAAATTTTCAAGTATAACAGAAGGTAACAAGAAATACCAAGGTATATGTTCGCAGGCTACATCATAGTATAGTTAAATACAGAGTGACATTATAGTAAATAATTCAGTATAACACAGCATATGGGTTAGTGTACATGACCTACTTTTGAGGCTTAAGACAATCCAGCCCCAGATAAAAGGCAGTCTATAAGGAGTGCGGTGTGAAACCTTCAGAAAGGTGATGTCTTATGGTCAGAACATGAAGTGTATTGAGAGGAAGCTGAAGAGAGCTGCTTACGCACACCAACAGATCTAGCCGTCAGTAGTGCTCTGTGGTTTAGGGGCTCTATAGTTGGACCATTTGTTCCATTTTTTGAGGAAAACTATGTGCGTGCGAGATTCCCAAGAAGAAAGTTCCTCAAATCTGTGGATCTGGTCGATCTTTTGGATCCACTGATCTATAGGTGGAGTTGTCGGCTGAAGCCAGTATTTAGGGAGTTGGAGACGGGCTGCCAGTATCATTTGTGAGAATACAAATGGCTGTGTGAGGGCTTCCTTTCCCTGGGAGAAGGAAAGAAGTGCAGTTTGAGGAGAAGGCTGAATCGAGGAGCCACATACTTTATTGGCAGTTGAGAATACCTCGCACCACCATTTATATATAGGCGGGCATGTCCACCAGATGTGTAGGAAAGTTCCCCTCTCCTTTTGACACCGCCAGCAGGTATCCGACATGGACCCGATGTATTTTGCTGTCTTGTCCGGAGTATTGTACCATCTGGTAAGGATTTTGTAACTGTTTTCCTGGACTCTAACACATCGGGAAACTTTATGTGGGGATTCTAGAAGTTTAGGTAGGGATGCATAAAGGATTGTGATGTTTAAATCTAATTCCCATTGTCTAATAAAGGATGGTTTGGCTATCACGGGGGGTAGGCGCAGCTTACTGTATATCAGTGAGATGAGCTTTCTGGGTATTGTTTGTGAGGAGATCAGAGCCTCCAGCCAGACTAGGGGGCGGAAAAGGTCACCCACTGTGATGTGTTGCTTAAGGTAGGCTCTGAGATAAGCCACAGAGAGAAAATCTCTGGGATGAGGGTTTAGCAGAGCATTAGTGTCCTTCAGGTCCATCCATATTCCAGCAGGTTCAGCTAGGGATATTATTGGGATTGAGGAAGAGATCAACCCTAAAGAAGTTGAGCCTCTTAAGGGAGGGGGAGCTGTATTAATGATATCTGTTATAGACAGTAAGGGCGAAGGGAAAGGGATCGAGCAATGCGTGGATGACAACCATTTCCATGCCTCCAGAGTGGCTCTGAGAATTGGATAATGAGACATGCGGCCAGGAAAGACCATCTTATGTCCCAACATAAGTGCTCTAGGTGCACTATTCAAAATGCCCAATTCCATCTGAACCACAGCTGAAGCAGGGGAAGGACCCAACCAAGCTATTGCGCGTGAAAGAAGAATAGCCTTCCCGTACAGCTCAGGATTTGGAAGGCCTATTCCCCCTGCATGTCTAGGCTTGGTAAGTAGGGTGAACGAGAGTCTCGCTTTCTTTCCACTCCAGATGAATGCCCTGAATTTTTTCATAATTTCTTCATAATAATGTTTAGGGACAGGGATGGGGAGGGCTTGCTGTAAGTAGGTAAGCCTGGGGAGTATTAAGGAGGAGAGAAGGTTTTTGCGACCAAACCAAGAAAGCGTAGGATTGGTACGGGCCAGATTATCGATTGATTCAATGAGTGACTTTTTCAAGGGAGTATAGTTTAGAGAAAAAAGGTCATTGATATCTGGACTAATCTTGACCCCCAAAAACGTGATGTTAGGAGAAGACCAATTGAATGGGAAGTCGGATATTAATTGGCTTTTAATTGTCTGTGGGATCCCATAGCAAAGGGCTAATGTTTTACTGGTATTGATTTTGAAATCTGATATGGCGCTATATGTGTTAAGGTGAAATTGGATTCGCGGAAGGGATAACTTCGGGTTGGTCGTCATCATAAGTATATCGTCTGTAAAAGCAGCAACTTTTTGTTCCTTACCCCCAACACATAGTCCCACAACCTCCCTATCTAATCTTATAGTTGCTAGAAGCGGTTCAAGAGCCAAAATAAATAAAAGGGGTGAAAGCGGGCAACCCTGACGGGTCCCGTTCCCAATAGCAAAAGGGGAGGACATACTTCCGTTAACCAGGACTGAGGCAGTTGCCCGTTCGTACATCGAGAATGTTGCATTGATAAAAGGATCTGGCAAACCAAAGCTCGGCAAAACCTGCTTTAGATATGGCCAGTTCACCCTATCGAATGCTTTCTCAGCATCCGTGCTGAGTAAAAGCAGAGGAGAGGAAACCTGTTTAGCATGACAGAGAGTATTAATCACTCTGGCGGTATTGTCTTTGCCTTCCCTGTTACGAACAAAGCCCACCTGGTCCCCGTGAACAAGTTGCGGAAGCAGTAGGGCTAATCTATTGGCTAGCATTTTGGCCAAAAGCTTGAGATCCACGTTTAGGAGGGAGATGGGCCTATAGCTGGAGCATAATTTGGCGTCTTTCCCTTCTTTGGGAATTAGGGTAATTTGGGCTGCCGTCATATCCCTTGAAAGAGGGATACCTTTCAGTGACTGATTACATACTTTAAGGAGATGGGGGAGAAGGAGTTCCTGAAATGTTTTGTAGTATGTCAACGGAAGTCCATCAGGGCCTGGACTTTTCCCGGTCGGCATTTGATGTATTGCTTTTTTGAGTTCATTTAGGGAAAAGGGGGCTTCTAGACTCGGTTTTTGGTTTGTGGAAATGTTAGGTAGTTTGGCAGCTGCCAGAAATGATGATGTGATTGAGGCTCGAGCTTCGGGGTTCATTGTTGTAGGGAAATTGTAAAGATCTCTGTAGAAGGAGCGAAATTGAGCTGCAATCTGATTGACCGAGAATATTGGGGTCCCATCCTCTGAGGAGAGTTGTTGGACGTAGTTTGCCGACCTCCTCCCTTTAACCCTGTTCATCACGAACTTGGTAGCCTTGTCACCGTGCGCAAAAAATTTGTGTTGGGCATTCAAGTAGTATTTGGCTGCTCTAGATGCTAGAAGGGTTTTTAGTTTGGCCCTGTATTCCGACAACTCCTGAAGTTTGGTATCAGAGGGGTTATTTTTGTGCTGAGATTCAAGTCTCTGGATATTTCCTAGCGTGTCGTCTATTTCTCTTTCTCTCATTCTTTTGTGGTACGTGCCTATGTTTATGAAATGTCCCCTAATTACAGGTTTATGAGCGTCCCATATGGTATTGACTGATAGTTCGGAGCTTTCATTCAGGGAGAAATATTCAGTCAGGTGCTTGGTGATTTGCTCGATTGAGTCCTTGTAACCCAAAAGAGATTTGTTTAATCGCCAGTTAAAACACGCAGGTGTTTCATTAGGGGCTAGCACCTTAACATATATTGGGGAATGGTCTGACACATGGATTGAGCCAATAGAAGCTTCCCTGCAGAGATGGATGTGCTCTTTGGATATGAACAGATAATCCAATCTGTGGTAAGTACCGTGTGTTGGGGAATAGAAAGTGAAATCTATGTTATTAGGATTATGAGATCGCCACACATCTATCAGGTGTAAATCCCAGAAGACATTTCTGATAGTCCTAATAGATTTCTTAGAGTGAACTGATTTGTGTGTAGAGATGTCTAATTGCGGAAAGAGTGCCACGTTCAAATCACCTCCCGCAATCACTATACCCTCTTTAAAAGATTCTATTACAGGGTAGATGTCAGAAAACCAACGAGAATGGTTAGAGTTTGGGGCGTATATGTTAATAAAAGTATATATTTGCGGCCCTATAGTGCCTTTGAGCAGAATAAACCTACCCTCTGGGTCTAAGGTTTGGCTAATAAATTTAAAAGGAATTTTCCTTTGTAGCCCTATACTAACTCCACAAGAAGCAGATGAACTACTCCCACAGTGATACCAATTAGAGTAGTGAGAGAACCGCATGTCAGGATAGTGGTTGAAGCGGAAGTGTGTCTCTTGTAAGAATAACACTCCAGCCCCAACTTTTCTTAGGATGGCAAAGATTTGGCTCCGTTTTGAGGGGGAGTGAAAACCTTTGACATTATAAGAAGCCACCGACAAATCAGCCATTTGATGTGGTGTGTGTAAATTTACCTTGCGGCTGGTGAAGCCTTAGTTGAGATATGATGTCAGGTTTGTGAGGGTCAGCTGTCTCGTATGTCAAAGAGGCTGTGTGAGAGAAGCATTCACTCCATATCAATGAAGTAATCAGACACCTTGGATTAAAAGAAAGAAAAGAAAAGGGAGAAAAGGGGGACATAACATAACTGAGTGAACAAACAATAAATGGTAGAACATACATCATGGGATTCTCCATGATCCTGGTCAGGAGGGGGGTTATTTGGTCAGTAGACCTACAGGGAGAACGTATAACGCCTAGGACAAAATTATGCTAAGGCGAAAATGGAAAAAGCTCTATCAATAGTAAAGCAGGCTATAATAACGGGGACGTGTTAGCAAAGGGATCTCATGGTCTGAGCTAACGTTATAACACGTCATTCAACTATCATCATAGCCTGAGACTGTGAGAAGGCAGACACACTGAACCGTCTATTGTTCCTGAGAGAGGCTTCTTGGAGTGAGCTGAAGGTTCCTTTTCTTGGAGCGGGAGGACTTCGGGGTACGAAGCACTTCAAAGGGAGTTACTTTGGGAATATCCGGCAGGGTGCATAGATCTTGAAAAAGTTCCCAATTCTCGATCGGCATAGGAGGCACTTTCAGGTGATCATAGGCCACTGCTAGATCTGTAAATGAGGAGATGTTGACTCTTTTACCCTCAAAGGTGAAAGACAGGCCAAATGGGTAGGACCATCTGTATAAGATTTTTTTGGATCGAAGCCAATCTGTTAGGGGCTTGAGGGACCTACGTTTCTTCAATGTTGAAGGGGCTAGGTCCTGATAGATGTCAATCTTGGATTTTTCAAACATGAAGTCAGGATGCTTACGTGCGGCCTCCAGTATAGCTGCTTTAACTTGAAAGTTAAGGAACTTGCAAATTATGTCCCTGGGTGGTTCGGCTGGCTTGGGCTTGGGCCTCAGGGCTCTGTGCGCTCGTTCTATGGTTACTTCTTGTGGGAAATTGGGGCCCAGCAACAATCCGCAGATTTCTTGTATGGTGGCTGCAATGTCACCAGTGGGGACTGATTCGGGCACTCCTCTAAACCTCAGGTTATTTCGGCACCCCCTGTTCTCCTGGTCTTCTAGTTAGCTATGGAGGTCATTTAGGTATACTGCACACCGACGGAGGGAATCCGACACCGCTGTCTGATGATTCAAAATCTCTGTCTCATGCAGCTCCAGGCTCTCTACCCGGTCCCCTATCTGTCTCACCTCATGTCTGCATGCTGACAGCTCTGCAAGGATCGGCTCCATTACTCTGTTCAGCGCATTGTCAAGGTATTTCCTCGTAATCGGGAGATCTGCTCTGGGTTGCGGATCGTCTGTGTCGCTGTCTTCCTCCGCTTGTGCTGATGAGCGCTTCGGGGCCTTTGCCTGTGGTGATGGCGCCATCTTAGGTTCCCTTGCAGCCACCGTTGAGGCGGCTTTTTTCAGGAATTTCTCCATGTCCCCACTTGCAATTTGATTTCTGGAGGAAGCGGGGACGTCTCCATGCTTGGCATTCCCGATCTTTACCATTTTCGCCACTTATAGCTTGTGTTAGCTGACGTTAGGGACGATTCTCTTCACAGAGCCGAGACCTATGCGACCATCTTCATCCGGCGCAAGCTCCGCCCCCATCTTCCACCCACTCTTCACCCCTGCCCTCCTTGTCGCTCTGCACATGGCAGAAAGCTGCATCTGTTGGCACCTATGTTTCGTCATCATCGTCAGAGACGTGCTGCGGTGGTCCTCCCATGTCCACATCCTGAAACATAAGTGGTTGGGCATCAGTGCACTCAATCTCTTCCACTTCTGGGGCAGAGAAGGTGGATGGCCCACGGAAACCGCGCCAGCAGAGTCATCAAAAAGAATAAGAGACTGCTGCATGACTTGGGGCTCAGACTGCTTGGCTGATTTGCAAGAGGGCGAGGTGAAAGACAGATGCCCATTGGCTGCAGATGCCAACTCTGCAGTTTCGGCAGGGGACCGGGTGGGAGACAATGTGAAGGAACTGGAGGCACTGTCAGCCATCCAGTCTACTACCGCCTCTACTTGTTCTGGCCTCACCATTCTTACACCGGTATTTGGGCCTACAAAATGACGCTAAAAGTCCTGTCACCTACGTGCATCTGAGGAAGGTGTTTCATTCGGGCATGTAGCTGGCACAGATCAACCACGTCCTGTCCTTGCAACAGGCGCTCCAGCAGCACCACAACCAGGGCCACATCCCTTATTTGATGCTCTCCTCATTCTTTGAGGTCACCCACTGAACTAACAGTCAGATTAACTATATTAATTTCCCCGTCATGTATGCAGTGCATGTGTACCTCACACCAAAAATGGGAATATGTCACCCACCGAACTAACAGACAGATTAACTATATTAATTTCTCTTTACGTATAAAGTGCACTTGTACCTCACATCAAAAATGGGTATATGTTACCGGCCGAACTAACAGTCAGATTAACTATATTAATTTCCCTGTTACACATGCAGTGCACGTGTATCTCACACCAAAAGTACTGTATTTTTCGTCCTATAAGACCCACTTTCCCCCCCCCAAAAGTGGGGGAAAAATAGCAGTGCGTCTTATGGGGCGAATGCTGCTGATTTTGCCGAATTTTCCATGATACACCTGCCGCGATGCCGCGCGGCGGGTGTATCAGCTGTGAGGGAAGAGGGGCCGGCATCTGCTTTTATAATGACAGCGGGGCCCGTGCAGTGACTGTATTCTACTACACTGGCCCCGCTCACTGTATAATCGTATCTCTAATAGTTCATTGTTATGTATATACCGTAATCGCATAATCAGCGCCTGTATACTTACAACTACAAGCGCTCGGTAGGTAGCAGAGAGGAGGGAGGAGGCAGGCCGGGAGGACGGGAGTTGGCAGCGTGAGTCACTACGTCGCTATCCACTTTATGAATGAAGCAGGCGGCGTGGGCGCATGACGTAGTGACTCGCACTGCCAGCGCCCGTCCTCCCGGCCTGCCTCCTCCCTCCTCTCTGCTACCGAGCGCTTGTAGTTGTAAGTATACAGGCGCTGATTATGCAATTATATACATAACAATTAACTATTACAGATACGATAATATACAGTGAGCGGGGCCCGTGTAGTAGAATATAGTCACTGCACGGGCCCCGCTGTCATTATAAAAGCAGATGCGACCCCCACCCCCTGTATTGAGGGTCATTCACTAAAGGGACACTGTTATGGAGGGGATCTGTGGATGACACATAGCATAAGATGCTATATATGTGTCATCCACAGATCCCCCCCCATAACTGTCAAACACAGATCCCCATAACAGTGCCATCCAGAGACCCCAATAAAAGCCACCCACAGATCCCCCATAAGTGTCACCCACAGATCCCCTATAAGTGTCACCCACAGATCCCCCATAAGTGTCACCCACAGATCCCCCATAAGTGTCACCCACAGATCCCCCATAAGAGTCACCCACAGATCCCCCATAAGTGTCACCCACAGATCACCCATAAGTGTCACCCACAGATCACCCATAAGAGTCACCCGCAGATCTCCCATAAGTGTCTCCCACAGATCACCCATAAGTGTCACCCACAGATCACCCATAAGTGTCACCCACAGATCCCCCATAACAGTGCGTCACCCACAGATCCCCCATAACAATGCGTCACCCACAGATCCCCCATAACAGTGCACCATCCACAGACCACAATTAGTTCAAAACCCACGGAAAGCACACCTTTTGGTTCAAAATATTTTTTTTGCTTATTTTCCTCCTCAAAAACCTAGGTGCAACTTATGGGCCGGTGCGTCTTATAGGGCGAAAAATACGGTAGGTATATGTCACTCATCGAACTAACAGACGGGCTAACTATTTTCTGTTTGTGTCAGTGTATAAAAATGCACCCACAAAAAATCGCAATAGGTCACCCACAGAATTAACAGCCAGATTAATTATTATATTTCTGTGTCAGGGGTACAAAGCTCGAGTATTGATTCCACAAAAAAATCATTATAGGTCACCCACAAAACAAATAGCCAGATTCCTGACACTCTCCCTCACTTCAGCTGCCTGATTCCTGTCCCTGCACTACTCAGAGCTCATGGGAGGGGCTACACGTGATCCAGCTTGTATAGAGGGTGGGTCACATGATTCATTACTAGGCATGGCTGTGATGGCTTCTAAGTGCCCACAGATTAAAAGCTTGTTGATAGGCTGCCCTGCAGCCTTTCAAAAGCTTTATTAAATGCCCGAACACCGAACTTGAACACAAACTTTTCGGGCAAAGTTCGGGTTCGGGTCCAGGTACCCGAACTCGCAAAGTTCGGTATGGACCCAAACTTTACAGCTCGGGTTCGCTCAACACTATTCATAAGCCGTTAAATGGTCCGTCAGTCTGCTTCAGTAAGCTATACAATCATGGGGAAGACTTCTAACTTAACAGTTGTCCAGAAGACAGTCATTAACATCCTCCACAAGGAGCGGAAGCCACAAAAAGTCATTGCTAAAGAAGCCAATGAGTCATCGGCCCACAAGCAACTTAAGCTGGGAGGAATCATTCATGACTTTAGATGTGAAAAATGACGAATATTCTAAAAAACAAATATATAGCACTTGTGGGGATTTGCTCTGCTATACAGGTTAGCGGACGCAGAATAGAGGCAAGGAACCAGGATGTAAATAAAACTTCAGTGTTTTATTCACACTCAACAAAAACATAACAGTCTTGGTGCTTGTTCACACACAGCAAAATAACACAGTGTTCACCTGGAATCCTAGGTGTCAGTTCACACCAGGCTGAATGCTCAGCCACAGAAAAGTTCACTGGCCTCTTCCAGGCAGCCTGTACGCCTGTTTGCAGTCTTCAGCCTTCAGCATAGAGGCTCCAAAGCTTCACTATCAGATGGAGGTAAAATCCACACAGCTGAGACTGCTGGCCAGGTTTTTATATCCCAGCCAAAACCCTGCCTGGAGCGTGGGGAGAAGCCACCCACCCTGCACTTTGGCTGCTCCCAGTAAGAGCCGGCCCAGATCAGCTTTACAGCCATACTAAATAACAAATAGTGTCAGTCAGCACTAACTGCCGCTGACACTTAAAATTACCGGCTCTTACCTTACCGAGGCCAGGAATCTCGGTGACACATACCTTCCGTCAATGACGGACCCTTGCGCCTTCCTACACACTATATTGAATATATTCGTTTTTTCAATCTGTACAGTTGTTCCACTTCGGCATACACCTCCCCGACAAACGTCCCCATCACCATGGGAACGCCTGGGGGTTAGAATATACCAACTGAGATTTCACAATTTCAGTGAGATCGTGAAAACTCAGATCCAATGGTATATTCTAACCCCCAGACGTTCCCATGGTGATGGGGAGGCTTGCCTGTGGATTAGAATACACCATCGGATCTGAGTTTTCACTACCTCAGTCAGATTGTGAAAATTCTGATCCGATGGTATATTCTAACCCCCAGGCGTTCCCATGGTGACAGGGAAGCTTACCTAGGGGTTAGAATATATCATCTGATCTGAGTTTTCACGATCTCAGTGAGATCGTGAAAACTCAGATCCGATGGAATATTCTAACCCCCAGGCGTTCCCATGGTAACCTGGACGCTTGTCGGGGAGGAGTATGCCGAAGTCAAACAACTCTACAGATTGAAAAAAAAAGACAAATATTCTAAAAAACAAATATATTCGATATAGTGCTATATTTTTGTTTTTTAGAATATTCGTAATATTCTAAAACAAGAATATATAGCAATATAGCAAATATTCTAAAAAACAAATGTAGAGCAATTTAGCTAATATAGTGCTATAATCTTCTTTGTCTAATAGTTGTAATTTTTTTCTCATCTGAAGTTCAGATTGAAAAAAAAATTACAACTAATAAAAAAAAAGATTATAGCACTACATTAGCTAAATTGCTCTATATTCGTTTTTTTTTCTCGAATATTCTCTAGATTGCTATATATTCTTGTTTTAGAATATTCGTCATTTTTTTTTCCATCTGAAGTCTTAAGCAGGGAGGAATCATGACTTCAAATGGAAAAAAATGCCGAATATTCTAATAAAGAATATATACTGTAGCACTATATTCTATAGTGCTATATATTCGTTTTTGACCCACGCCTGTATTGATCGCGCAATATTAGCATATTACGCGATCATTACCTTGCCAATTTTCGAGTTACAAAAAGGGTAGAATATAACGAATATTCAAATTCGCAAAGATTCAACGAATATTATACGAAATATTCGCGAAATATCACAAATTCGAATATGACCCCTGTGGCTCCTCACTAAGCCACTCATGGCCCAGAGACAACGTCAGAAGCATCTTTCCTGGGCTAAGGAGGAAAAGGAGTAAACTGCTGCTCACTTCTCCAAAGTCCTGTTTTCAGATGAAAGAAAGTTTTTCGTATTCCTAGCTACAGTAATTCAAAAAGATGTCAATCAGTGGCTGGGGGCAAGTGGGAGAGATTTCTCAAATCTAGTGAAAAGGAAAACTACCTTAATTGCCAAATCAGATTCCACGTTTCATTTTCCATAGACTTCTATGAAGTACAGCTGTAACCAAGTCTCTCAGTGAAGCAGAAAAGCCATTTCTTTGGAGACAGATTCTGTTAGGGAATTCAGTGTGAGTGAATGGTTTGGGAAGTCTAAGTGGAGAAAGAGGCATTTTCTCTAAAAAATTTATTTTACTACATTTATTACCTTTGTTTGTACCATGGATTTATGAGACGCTGTTTGTAATCAGAGGTACACGTTGAGGATTTTTAAGGATCAAAGGTGTTGATATCTAGAGGGCAGAAAATACATACTACAGTATGATACTGCCACTACAAACCATCATGTAATTACTTGTATGTGGTATGCTATATAAGAAAAGAAGCTCTTATAGTATAGTAAGCATTCAATGTCTAGAAGAAACATGTGTCCTTTATCTGATGTCTTATATTCAGAACTTTTTCTAGGAGAAAAAAAACTTTTACCTGACAACCAGAAATCTTACTTACTTTCTTTGATCTCCAGATGGGTTTAACAAATAACGTCACGTCCATTATCCTTCTGGGATTCTCTGATCTTCGAAACTTCCCATTTCTGTTCTTCCCACTGCTCCTTATTATTCACTGTGCAACCATTTCAGGAAACCTTCTCATCATGGTCTTGTACTTAGTGAGTAAATCCCTTCAGTCCCCCATGTACTTCTTCATTACACAGCTATCATTATGTGACCTCCTGGTGACTACAGATATTGTCCCCGTCCTCCTTCACACTGTACTGTATGGAGGCAGTTCTATGACTCTCATCGGCTGCATCACCCAGTTTTCAGTGTTTGTAATATCAGACACCTCAGAATTTCTTCTTCTGTCCTTGATGTCTTATGATCGTTATGTGGCCATCTGTAACCCACTCCGTTATCACGTCATCATGACTCATAAATTTTGTATCACGTCTGTAAATGAAATTTGGTTGACAAGTTCTATTATAACACTGATCATTGTAATGTATATGTTTAGTTTGTATTTCTGTGGACCACACGTCATTGACCATTTCTTCTGTGATTTTGAACCTATTCTGCAGCTTTCCTGCTCTGATACGTCCATTATTCATACCCTGGATTTTGCATTGGGATTTGTATTTGTACTGGGAACTTTTATAATGATTGTGGTGTCCTACATGCACATTGTCATCACCATTCTGAAGATCCCATCCAATACTGGAGGACATAAACCCTTCTCCACCTGCGGCTCCCACCTCATTGTGGTTTCCTTATTTTATGGGACATTAATGATTGTGTATATGTTTCCTACAGAAGGACAATCACTTATTCTGAGCCATTCTTTGTCCCTGACATATACGGTGGTGACCCCACTGCTTAATCCTATTATCTACACTCTGAGGAACAAAGACTTTAATGAAGCTTTCCATAAACTTAAGACTATTTTCCCTTCATAATAGGCTCTACAGGCAGGACACTAGTTTAATATGCTACTTTGAAATATCACAAAATTACATTGTACAGGATGGCCCACAAATAAATAGCCACCTCTAGCGTTAGTATGACAAGACGAACAAATAAGTGGATTGTTAAATTAACCACATACCACAAAAGATGGTAAAAGTGGTCCCTCCCTGTTCATGTCTATGAATATTTGGGGTCGTCATATTATGTTGGCTGATAGTGTTTGTGATATTGGAGGCGGGCTACTTTTTCGTGGGCCACCTTGTATTAAAATAAATGATGTAGCTCAGTAATATCTTCAAGGTTATTATGGTAAAAAATAAATACATTAATTAATAATAATATTAATAATAATGGAGGCTTATAAACTCTGGCTTGTGATCTTATTTAAAGAGTTTTTTCATCATTTTCATATTGATGGCCTATCCTAAGGCAAGTTTATCAATATGAGATCAGCAGGAGTTCTACTCACAGCACCCCCACCGATCATAGGTTGAGGAATCTGCAGCAATCACTGGAGCTCTGCTGAGGGCTGCGGCCTCCACACAGCTTACCAAGCAAATGCTGTACATTGTACAGTGGCTGTTCTTGGTATTGCAGCTCAGGGCCATTCACTAGGCCATGTGATTGATGAATGTGATATTATGTGGTCTAAGAAGAGGCCTAAGCACTCACGAAGTGCTGGGGGGCCAGGAGTCGGACAACCTCTGATCATATTGCTGACCAATCTTGAGGATAGGCCATCAGTATGAAAATCACAGAAAGCCACTTTAATCAACATCCACCTCCTTATTGTTACATTGGTGGTCCATGGCTCATGCCAATATTGGTGACCTGTGGCCCAGGGCGCCGCTTCATTAGCTCTGTGTCTGTTGCCACTCCTGAGCTCTGGAAGCAGCCCAGGCGCCGGGTGCACTGGTCTGGGTGCAGCTGTTTGAATAATGTGCCAATGTTGTTTAGCTCACCCTTTGCCTGAGCCTATAGGATTCTAGCTTGCTTGTTCCTGTGAAGGTATGCTGTATCTGTTTGTCTGCCTGATTCCTGGATTCTGACCCTCTGCCTGATCACCATAATGAGCCAGAGCTTCTTGCACTGATCTCAGCGTGTTACTAACTATGGGGGATATTCCTCAAAACTGGTGTAAAGGAAACATGGCTTAGTTGCCCATAGGAACCAATCAGATTCCAACTTTAATTTTTCAGAACTTTCTTGGAAAATGAATGGTGAAATCTGGTTGCTTAGGGAAACTAAGTCAGTTTTCCTTTACACCAGTTTGATAAATCTCCAAATATGAGTTTTTCCTGATGCCATGGTGCCCCACACTGGTATCTCTGACCCCCGTGGGTCAGCTGTCAACCACACTGGGTCTACTCCAGGAGGTAGCCACATGGTGGCTCACCTGCAGCAATGTCCAGATCTCTGTGACTTCTAAGCTAATGTCCTTAGGTTTCGCCAAAATTCAAACTGGTTGGTTGACACAGTGGTTCCACAATCACTGATTGTAACACTTATCTCCAGTCAGAAAGTATTTTCCAAACTCTGAAGAAGATAGGAATTACTTAATGGAAAAAAAAAACCACAAAAACTTTTTCTAACTTTTTCAACCATTCTAAAAAGCCCTTTCACAGTAAATGCTCTTAAAACATTGGGAGAACCATTGTCCAGGATCTTTTGCAAGAAAAAATTCAAGAATAGGGATGAGCGAATGTGGAAGTTCAGGTTCGCAGGATTCAGACAAACTTCAGGTCAAAGTTCGGGTTCGGGACCCAAACTTGACCTCGAACCGCATTGAAGTTAAAGGGAACCCGAACTTCACTTTATTATTTTCTGTTATAACATGGTTATATTGGATAATAATAGCACTCTAAACACAGAAAGCAAAAGTATATGGCCATTTTGGGGTTAAAAAAAACCCTCACCTCATCCACTTGGTCGCGTTGCAGCAGCTTCTTCTGTCTTCATTCAGCAGGACCTGCCAAAGGACCTGCGATGTGTGCGATGACGTTACTGCGCTTTCCCACGTGGTGACGTCATTGCACACATCGCAGGTCCTTTGGCTGGTCCCGCTGAATGAAAATAGAAGAGATTGCTGAAGCGTGTTCAAGTGGATCACGTGAGTTGTTTATTTATTTATTTTTTTACCCCTAAATTACCATATTGTTTTGCATTCTGTCTTAAGAATGTAATTATTTTCCATTATGACCATGTTATAATGGAAAATAATAAAATCATCTGAACAAAAAGTCTGGGTCCAGGTTTGCTCATCCCTATTCAAGAAAGTAGACTTCTTGAACTAGTCATATTGCTATTCGGATAACACAAGGTGAGTTATAAATTGGGTTTCCCCTCTAAAGTCATCACTAATAGACATGGGATCACACATTTCATTGTCAGGACAGAAGAAAAGATTATTTTCTAACTAAAGGTACCTTTACATGAGCCGATTATTGTGTCAGTTCCTATTCACTCGTTCAAAATGAGTTGTGCCGTGTAAAAGCGAGTCGTACTCTGGGATGGCACAGGTGCTACCGACGCCAAGGATTGCGGGCCCTACTTCCATCAGAATTTCAGCCACCACCTACATTAGTGGCTGCAACCCCCCCTTCCCCTCCTCCACCTCCTCCTCCACTTCCACCTCTGAATTCTCATCTTGCAGCACCAGTCAGCCATCAGTCAGTAGCTGGAAGCTGTGCAGCACTGCAGTGGGGAAACAGCAACAGGCCTTGCTGAAACTAATTTGCTTAGGTGACAAAGCACACCGCCGCAGATCTGTGGCAGGATATAAGGGACCAGACTGAGCTGTGGCTCTCACCACTCAACCTACAACCAGGCATGGTTGTGTCTGATAATGGCCGTAACTTGGTGGCGGCTTTGGAGCTCGGCAAGCTCACACACATACCATGCCTAGCCCATGTGTTTAACTTAGTGGTTCAGCGGTTGCTCAAAACCTACCCCAATTTGACTGAGCTACTGGTGAAGGTGAGCCGCGTGTGTGCCCATTTCTGAAAGTCATCTACAGCTGCCGCCGGTCTGGCAATGCTGCAGCAGTGCTTGCAATTGCCAGCTCATCGACTGTTGTGCGACTTGAGCACGCGCTGGAACTCCACGTTTCACATGTTGGCCAGGCTTTGTGAAAAGCAGAGGGCATTAGTGGAATACCAGCTGCAATATGGTCGTCGCCTTTCCAGTCAGCTGCCGCTCTTCACAAGCGACGAGTGGGCATAGATGTCTGACCTCTGTGAGTTTTTACGCAACTTTGAGGAATCAACACAAATGGTTAGCGGCGATGCCGCTATTACCAACGTAACCATCCTACTTCTGTGTCTACTGAAACGCTCGCTGCTCACAATGAAGGTTGACGTTTGCATGTGGAAAAGGTGGAAATGGGGAAGACAGTAGACAGGGTGATAGCCAGACCACCCTCCTTTCGTCTTCTCAGCGCGAATTGGATGATGATGATGAGGAGGAGCAGGAGAATGTTGCCTCCGCTACAGAGGGTAGTACCCATAGCAGGTTTATTCCATCTGTTCTGCGTGGATGGACCGAAGAGGAGGAAGAGGATGAGGAGATTGAGAGTAATCCTCCTGATGAGGACAGCGAAGTCTTGTCTGTTGGGACTCTGGCACACATGGCTGACTTTATGTTATGCTTCCTTTCCCGTGACCCTCGCATTTTGGCAAACACTGATTACTGGTTGTTCACCCTTCTCGACCCCCGCTACAAAGAGAACTTCTCATCTCTCATTCCTTTGGTGGAGAGGACTAGTAAAATGGTGCAATACCAGAAGGTCCTTGTGGAAAAATTGCTAAAAAAAAAAGCCCCACCGTACAATGTAAAAGGATAAGGGATAGCTGCTAGGGCAAGAAGCCAGGAAAAGGGAAGCAGGTCACCTACTATAGCATCCCTAATCCTCTCCCTAACTCCTCACCGTATGAGTGGACCCCGATGGTAGGACGGCTCATACCCTGAAAACCTGAAACCCTGAGTCGCCCTGATAATCCCTCACATAGGAGCATGGGAGATACGTCCTGTTCATCCAAGACACGGAAGAATAGAAGTCTGTAAAGACCTAGTAGCAGGGAAAAGGAGAGACCATACACAGCAAGAGGATCGGCAGGAAAGAACACAAGACAACACACTTACCTGCCGAAGTCACCACGACTGAAACCCATGCAAATGTACAGGAGCGCTAACACCAAACAGGACGCAGTACCAGCAACTCACACAGGTATCCAGCACACCAGACTCCGCCTAGACCCCCATGCCGCAAGGTGCATGGCAGCCCCAGGCAGCGCTGCATACAGGCTAGTGGTTCACCCCTCCGGGAAACCAACCCCTTTCCGAAGGACACAATACACAGGGAAAACATCTTACATACATGCAGGGACAAACACCACTAACAGCCCAGACATATAGCAACTACCAATACATACAACACACCCTGAACATAAACCCACACCTAACATACAACAAGTGAGGTAGGGTATAAGGAGTATACAAAAAGGAAGACAATTTATGTCCAACAAGGTGGCCCTCAGGGACTGGGCAGAATCACCCAGGAAAGAAGCAGAGCTCCATCACTAAACAAGGCTGGAGTACAACTGACTCCAGCCTGGAAGCCACAGGTAAAATGCACATCATGGCCACACCCAGGACACACCTAAATACACACTAGCTAGAGGATTAACCCCCCGCTCACCAAACCGCAGGGATACACACCATAAAGCGTAAATGCGCATGCAAATCGACAACAACACATTGCCACCGGCAACCGCGTCAAGGTCAAACAACAATATGACCGTGACAACAACGCTGGCGGCAGAGTACATAGTTCCTTGGGCAACCGAGGAGGGGAGACAAGGGGAACACACAGAAGTTCCAACAGAGGCAGGGCAACACTCTCAAATGCATGGGACACTTTCATGACACCCCACCAGCACTCTCACCCTGAAGCGTGGCCTAGTGGTAAAAGGAGAGAAAAGTTTTGGAAGATGGTGAAGGAGTACATAGCAGACCGTGTCAGTGTCCTCTGTGATCCCTGTGTGCCTTAGAACTATTGGGTGTCCAAGCTGGACACGTGGCATGAACTGGCGCTCTACGCCTTGGAGATGCTGGCCTGCCCTGCCGCCAGAGTTTTGTCAGAACGGGTATTTAGTGCTGCTGGTGGCATTATAACTGATAAGCTTATCCGACTGTCAACTGAAAATGCTGTCAGGTTGACTTTTATCAAAATGAACAAAGCCTGGATTGCCCCTGACTTCTCTATTCCACCAGAGGAAAGTGGCTGAACATAAAGGCACTTTAAATGTGGCTCTTATGGTGTATTGAGTATTCCCATGCACTCCTTCCACCACAAAAAAGGGTATATGGTTCATTGGTTCAATCTTCCTTTTCTCGTCCTCCTCCTCCTCCTCCATCATATCAACATGCGTATTAGGCTGCCCTCGTCCATTATGTTTTAGATGGTCAGATCAGCAGCAGGCCCTCACCCCTAATGTTTTAGAGGGTCAGCTCAGCAGCAGACCCTCACCCCTAATGTTTTAGAGGTCAGATCAGCAGCAGGCCCTCGCCCCTAATGTTTTAAAGGGTCAGCTCAGCAGCAGATCCTCACCCCCAATATTTTAGATGGTCAGATAAGCAGCAGGCCCTCGCCCCTAAAGTTTTAGAGGTCAGATCAGCAGCAGGCACTTGCGCCTAATGTTTTAGAAGGTCAGCTCAGCAGCAGATCCTCACCCCAAAATGTTTTAGATGATCAGATCAGCAGCAGGCCCTCGCCCCTAATGTTTTAGAGGGTCACCAGCAGGCCATCAATCATAATTTTTCAAGGGTGTGTATGCTGCCCTCCTTTATGTGTAATAAAGGGTGTATTGGAGTGCCAGTTCCTTGTATTTTTTGGCAGCCCTTTCACTTAGTGCATAGTCTTTATGAGTGTAGGAGTCCCACTACATGAACAATTGTACCACAATGTGAATGATATACACAATGTATCGGAGTGCCTCTTCCTTGTAATTTTTTTTTTTTTTAATAATAATATTTTTATTATTTTTGGTTTTAAACATAGATAGCAACAGAACATGCTGTTAGTGAAGGACACGTCTGTGTGGCACACACTTCACCTTACAATCGATTCTGTGACAAATACATTACAGAGTAGTATTAGAAACATAAACATGTGGATTACTGAGCTATACAACACATGTATCTATTGTACGTGGGTTATGGTAGTCAACAAATCGACAAATACAGGATCAATGAGGAAGTAATCTAAAGTCCCGCCAAGGTTTCCATAACAAGTTAAAGTTACGGTAGGAACGGTTTTCCCACACTGACATTTCCTCGAACCTACAGATGGAGTCAACTTTGTTAAGCCAATGTTCGGTAGGGGGAAGGTCGTGTGTCAACCAGTGTCTGGGTAACAGTAAGCGGGCTGCGGATAGTAATTTTTTTAACAACTTTAGTGGTGGAGAACCAGGTATGTGGGCTTGTAGACCAAAGAGAGCTAATTTAGGGCAGAGGGAGATGGATGTATTGCAAATTAAGTTGCAAATTTTAAATATATTGGACCACCACACCTTAACTAGTGGGCATGTCCACCAAATATGGTAGAACGTCCCCTTCCCAGTATCACATCTCCAGCATGAGTCAGAACCAGAAGAAGAAAAACGACAAGTTATTTCTGGAGTTCTATACCATCTGGTAAGGATTCTGTACCCATTTTCCTGAATTCTGACGCATCTGGAAGAAGAGTGAGGCTCTACAAAGTGGCGAATTTGATCTTCCACCGTGAATGGTGAACCTAGGTCTTTCTCCCAGGAGCCTATATAGGATGGCTTGGGTAGGTTAGCAGGGTATGTGAGTTTCCTATATATGAGGGAGATAAGTTTCCGGGGGGGGGAGGGTTGACACAAATAAGGCTCTCAAACCACGTTAGAGGTCTAAGCAAGTCGCCCAGACTAACGGTATAAAAAATATGGGGGGAGTAGTGATGTTGAGAAGGCTTAAGATATCATGCTGGTCTTTCGTATTGCCATCGTCCTTGAAAAGGGACCTTACCGGGATTGTGGAAATCCTAATTGAAAGTGGGAGGCTTTGCAGTAGTTCTTTTGGGGCCAAACCCAAGATGTCTCTCACTTGGATAAGGGGGGAGGGTAGGGGGACGGCTAGGGTCGTTTCTTGAAATTTTCCCCAAGCGTCATGAGTGGTCTTAATATTTAGGTTGTGTTGAATATGAGTTGGGTATGGTTTGGTAGGGCGAATTAAAAGAACCCTAAACGAGGAGAGGAATATAGTGGATTCCATTCCCACCCAGGATTTGGATGTGAATTCTCTAAACCAATCCACCACTCTGGTCAGTAGGCAGGCCAAATTATATGTCCCGGGATCTGGAAGGTTAATACCCCCTGCAAGTTTAGGTCTCTGGAGAACACTAAAGTTAATGCGAGGTTTTTTCCTGGTCCAAATGTAGCTACGTACATGTTTATTGATGGATAGGAAACAGCAGTTGGGAATGGGGATTGGTAGGAACTGTTGAAGATAATTCAGTCTTGGCAAAACCAGTGAGGTGAACAGGTTTTTACGGCCAAACCAGGAGAGTGTTGGAAAATACAGATTGTCAATTTGTGCCTGCATGGAGTGTAAAAGGGGGGTATAATTAAGATTAAACAAATTGGAGGGATCTGGACCAATTTTGACTCCTAAATATGTAATGGTGGGTGAATTCCAATTAAAGGGTGATGTCGAGGCGAGTTTGTACTTAGTAATAGTGGGCAAGCCTATTGCCAATACATGCGATTTTTTCATATTCATTTTAAAGTTGGAAAAGGGGCTACATTTTTCCAAATGAGCATAGATATGGGGTAGGGAGGTAGCCGGATTGGTTGTCATGAGTAAAAGGTCATCGGCAAAGGCAGCCGCTTTGTGTTTGTGGCCTCCCAACTCCATGCCTTCTATCAGGGGGTCCTGTCGGATGGACTGTAAAAGGGGTTCCATGATTAGAACAAAAATCAAAGGAGAGAGAGGGCAGCCCTGGCGAGTGCCATTTTTGATAGGAAAGGGGGGGGGAGAAAGTGTCATTCACCAGCACCGATGCCGAGGCATTAAGATACATAGAAAAAATTGCTTGAATAAATGGTTCTGGAATTTCAAATTTCCGCAATGCTAAACGTATAAAGTCCCAATTGACTCTATTAAATGCTTTTTCGGCATCGGTGCTGACAAGGACTAGTGGACGGGCTTTCTTTTTTGCATATGAGATGGCGTTTATAATTCTCGCTGAGTTATCTGTCCCTTCTCTGCCAGAAACAAAGCCGGTTTGGTCTTTATGTGTTAGAGAAGGGAGGAGCGGGGAAAGGCGGTTAGCAAGGATTTTGGCCATTAGTTTGAGGTCAAGATTTAGCAATGATATAGGACGGTAATTTCCACAGTGCGCGGGATCTTTATCTGATTTATGGATAATCGTGATGTGTGCTTTTGTCATGTCTTGTGACAAGGGTATGCCTTTCAGGGACTGGTTAAAGAGTGAAAGCAAGTGAGGGACGAGGAGATCTTTAAAGGTACGATAATATATGGCCGTCAGACCATCTGGTCCAGGGGCTTTATTTTTTGGTAGCTGTTTTATAGAATCTAATACTTCTTTAAGCGTAAAGGGGGATTCTAAGGGGACTCTTTGGGAGTTATTTAATTTGGGGAGGGATAAGGAGTGAAGAAATTTTTGGATTGCCTCAAGGTGAGAAGAGGGCCCTGTATTAGGGGAGTCGGTGGGGATGTTGTATAATTCATGATAGAATTTTTGGAATTGGGAGGCTATCTCCTCAGTTTTAGCAACAAGGTCCCCATTTTTAGTAAAAACTTTATCTATATGGTTATGGGATCTCCTCTGTTTAATCCTGTGCATCATAAACCTAGAGGCCTTATCGCCATGGGCAAAAAATTTAAATTGGGAGTTTAGGAAGAATTTGGCTGAGGTATTATTCAGGAGGTTTTTTAAATCGGAGCGGAGTTTCGTAAGTTCATTTAGATGTGTGTCAGAAAGGGTATGTTTGTGTTGGGTCTCTAATTTTCTAATCTGTTTAAGTAGGGTGTCTATTTGAATTGATCGTAACTTTTTAACATGAGAGCCTAGACTAATGAGTTGCCATCTTATAAAGGCTTTGTGGGTATCTCACAGTAAGTTGGGAGAGGTGTCGGGAAGGGCATTTAGGGAAAAGAAGTCTTCTAGGACCCGATTCAATTTGGAGACATATTCCGGGTTTGAGAGGAGTTGTTCGTTGAGTCTCCATCTAAATGTTTTGTGAGGGGGGATTGTTGGAGAAATGGAAATAAAGATCGGGGCATGATCAGACATATGTATGGAGTCGATACAAGGGTCTTTGCATATTTGGACAAAGTCTTTAGGTATTAATAGATAGTCTAGTCTCTGATAAGACCCATGTAGGTTTGAGTAAAAGGTATAATCCTTTACTTAAGGGTTTAGTAATCTCCAAACGTCGACCAAGTGTAATTCTGCTAATGAATTAGTAATCGTACGTAGTGCTCGTTTGGAAAGGGCAGATTTATTTGAAGAGGAGTCTAGGAGCGGGTTTAAGGTGGCATGATCGCCTAGGATCATTATACCTTCATGAAAGGTAGATATTATTGGAATAAGGTTTTTAAACCAAGTGGCTTGGTCGACGTTTGGGGCATATATATTCACGAATGTAAACAAACATTTATCAATATATCCCTTGAGCAACAGATATCTGCCGTCTGTGTCTTGTTGGTGAGAGCAGTATTGGAAGTGGACATGTTTGTTGAAACCAATGCTGACCCCTCTGGATGCTGAAGAATTAGAGCCACAGTGGAACCATATTGAATAATTGGAGCGAGACAGATCGGGATACTTGTCAAATTTAAAGTGGGTCTCTTGTAGGAGTAGAACTGAGGCCTGTTTTTTTTCCTAAAAGAAAAAAATTGGCATCTTTTAGAGGGCGAATTAAAGCCTTTTACATTATAAGAAGCGACTTTAAGACTAGCCATTTAATAAGAAAGGAAGATCCTGACCCGTCTGGCCCCATATCTTGGTAATCCTATCCATCCATATAACAGCATCCATAAATCCTGCATTGAAACGGACTTGTATAAGAAAGTATAGCAGATCCACAAAATAATAAAAAAAGCTAACAAAAAAGGAATTAACACAATACCAAATAAGTATGAACATCAGTAACTTGAGCGCGCATGCGCTAACTAACATAATGTCGATCATGGGGGTAGTAAAAATCGATGTGAACGCCCTTAGGTGTTAAAAAATTAGAGCAAAAAAAAATCGATCTGAGGAAAAACATTCGGGAGAGAATCGATTGAAAAATCGATAAGCAGCTTGAGGGGGAGAGTATGATAACTGCTGAGGAGGGAGGAAAAAATCGAGAGAAATTTTGATTAGAGGTGAGGACAAAGGAGATAGAGAACAAGGAGCGTTAAGGTGGTAAGGAGAATACAGCAGTGGTTCGTAAGAACCTATATTGCAAAAATACTTAGTCCCCCATAGGCAGACGTCTTGGTGTTAGTGAAAGTTTCTCTCTTTTGTTTGCCTTGCTTAGGAGTACGCGGTTTTTCCCATTGGTCCGCTGCAGGAAGGGTCGGGAGAAAGGAGAGATCCTGGACTATGTCCCAGTTCTGTATATTCAGTGGATTAATCTTCAGATGATCATAGACCTGGTCCAGGTCTGTAAAGGAAGAAACCGCCATCTTGCGACCCTCAAAGAAGAAGGATACTCCGAAGGGGAAGGTCCATCTATATAGAACTTTGCGCGCTCTGAGCCAGTCGGTAAGTGGCTTTAGGAATCTTCTTTTTTGTAAGGTGGATTGCGCTAGATCCTGGAAGATGGAGACGACATATTCGTCCCAGGTGACTTCTCCTGAATGTTGCGCCTTGGTAAGGATGGCTTCTTTAACCGGGAAGGCTAGAAACTTACAGATGATGTCTCTGGGGGGAGCGTTTTTGGCCGGTTTAGGCTGTAGTGCCCTGTGTGCCCGCTCCAGTATAACATCGTGAGCCGAATCGAGGCCCAGGAGAGAAAGGCAAATCTGTGTAATCGTATGTGGTATGTCATTCGCAGCAACCGATTCCGGTATGCCTCGGAAGCGCAGATTGTTACATCTGCTACGATTCTCTTGGTCTTCTAAGGCCGCATATAATGTATTCAGATTCGACTGGATCGAGCAGACATGTTGAGACACTGTTTGCTGGTGTTTTATGATTGCGATTTGCGAGTCCTCTAAAGCTTCTACCCTCCGTCTTATATGCTTAATGTCTTGCTTGATAGTGGACAGGTCAGAGCTTATAGGATCAAGGGCTGAAGATAAGGAGGACATTAGTGTGTCCTTAAAGTATTCTCTGGAAAGAGCAAGAGTATTTGTTTCTTCTTTTCTCTCTGCTACAGCTTCAGGCTGTTCTTTATGTGAGCGGCTGCTGGATCGCGGGGAGACCGGCGCCATCTTGTTGTCTCTAGCAACATAAGAAGAGGCAGCTTTTTTTATAAATTTGTCCATATCTCCTTTGTTCACTGCCGGTCTTTGTGGATCAGTACCTTCACTGGCTTTAGCTCCTCCAATGTTCACCATAGTGATCTCTTAAAGCTGGTTTTCCAAGCTAATAGGGCGATTATTCATACGGAGCTGAGCACTTACACAGCCATCCACTGCAGGCGCTAACTCCGCCCCCTCTTCCTTGTAATTTTTGGCAGCACTTGCACTTTATATACAAGTAAATATACAGGAAAGAATGTTTCCTAACAATTTTTACTCTAAAATCAATTTTATCTTCGTTTTTGTGCATATTATTGTCAGTCTGTAAAAGTGGCGTACTACTCGGACAACATCGTTCCCAGCAGCGACCTGGGAGTCCAAGATGCATCCAGACATCCTCCCCATGATGTTCCCGAACCATTTCAGAGCTACTAAACTGGTACATGGATTGCAGGATAAAACTTGCCAGGAAAGATTAAAGGACCTTAACATGTATAGCTTGGAAGAAAGACGAGACAAAGGGAATATGATAGAAACTTTTAAATACATAAAGGGAATCAACAAGGTAAAAGAGGAGAGAATATTTAAAAGAAGAAGAAGAAAAACTGCTACAAGAGGACACAGTTTTAAATTAGAGGTGCAAAGGTTTAAAAGTAATATCAGGAAGTATTACTTTACTGAGAGAGTAGTGGATGCATGGAATAGCCTTCCTGCAGAAGTGGTAGTTGCAAATACAGTGAAGGAGTTTAAGCATGCATGGGATAGGCATAAGGCCATCCTTCATATAAGATAGGGCCAGGGGCTATCCATAGTATTTAGTATATTGGGCAGACAAGATGGGCCAAATGGTTCTTATCTGCCGACACATTCTAGGTTTCTATGTTTCTATGTGTTAGCATCAATTTCTGACCATTTCCTGTGAACCAGACATCCTCCCCTCTTTAGAGCAGGGGATGTCTGGTTTAATGCTCTGGTTTTCCCACTGACTTCCATAGTGCTCGGGTGCTCTGTAGAGCACCTGAGCATCCCAAAGTGTTCTACTTGAGCACCCGAGCACTTTGGTACTCAATCAACACTACTACCTATTTTTTGGGTTGAAAAAACACTGTACTTGTCACCGTCACAGGGATATGTAATAGTAAATCAGCCTGTTAAGTTGGTCGGTGAGACCTACCTATTTTTTTTGGTGAAAAAACATTGTACTTGGCACCGTCACAGGGATATATAATAGTTAATCAGCCTGTTAATTGGGGCGGCAAGACATACCAATTTTTGGGGGGCTAAACACCTCTTTTCCATCTGTGACATGGATATACAATTGTACTTCTGTCAGCCAATTTTGTGGGTTACTGTAACAAAATGAGGAGAGCATCAACTAGGGGACATGGTTGTGGTGCTGCTGGTATTGGTGGTGGTGGAGCTCCTGCTGCAGGGAGAGGATGTTGTCGATCTGTGCCAGCTACACGTCCAAATGAAACACTTTTCTCTGGTGCATGCAGACAACAGGACATTCTGAGTCATTTTGTAGGCCTGAATACTGATTTAAGAATGGGGGTCACACAGCGTCAGCCACACAGCAAAAGAGGGTGCAAAAGCAGAGCGGCCATCCCCCAGCCAGTGTGCCTGCTACTGCCCAACGCTCCAAGTGACATAGCACACCAAAGCCAGCGCAAAGGAGTTCTTCAGGCAGTGCGCTGACAACAGTACGTGGAGGGTTTGCACACTGTGCAGTGAGAGCTATAAGCGAGGCATAAATGTTCTCAACCTGAGCACCACCTGCATGATCTGGCATCTAACCGCAAAGCACAAGCTGCAGTGGAGTAGACACTTCAAGAACCACGAAAGTTCAGAAGCTCCTTCTGCTTCCTCTTCTGCTGCAGTCATGGCATCTTCCTCCCTCTGGAGTGACAGTGGCACCTGCCACCCTGCAAATAGATGATCTGGCAGCCATACCACCACCACCACTGTCACTGTCACCCAGCAGGTCCACACAATCCCATGGAAGCGTTCAGCTGTCCATCCCCCAAACCCTGGAGAGAAAGAGGAAGTACCCCCCTACCCACCCATGAACCCTGGCCCTGAATGCCAGCATTTCAAAATTGATGGCCTTTGAAATGCTGCCATTCCATCTGGTGGAGATGGAGATTTTTTAAATGTCATGACGGCAGCTGTCCCACGGTAAGTGGCATAAAAAAATCTGGTGTGCGCTGTGCAACAGCATCAGTTGCAATGTCCACATAACCACCAATATGTGTACTAGTAAGCATGGGCAGGGACATTATATATCCCTAACTGCCTACTAGGTAAATGTAGTGGCGGCTGGGCCTGTATATCACATAAAGGAGGGCCTAATTCACATTGTGGTACAATTGTTCAGGTAATGGGACTCCTACACTTATAAAGCCTATGCACTAAGTGAAAGGGCTGCCAAAAATTACAAGGAATTGGCACTACAATACACCCTTTGTTACACATAAAGGAGGGGATCATACACACCCTTGAAAAATTATGATTGATGGCCTGCTGGTGACCCTTAAAAACATTTGGAGCAAGGGCCTGCTGATCTGACCATCTAAAACCTTAGGGGCGAGGGCCTGCTGCCGCATTGGTGACTCTAGATAACCTCTGGGCGATTGCACGTCCCTGTGACGGCAACGATCCATTTGGATGTCTGCCCTATCAAGTTTCGATGTTCTTTTCTGCGCCTACCATGGTGATCACGGGTAATGGGGAATCAGGGTTCGATGCCGGAGAGGGAGCTTGAGAAAGGGCTACCACATCCAATGGAGGTCAATGGCTGAAATCTGATTGGCTGATGTTGTCTTGCCCCTTTTTTTCCCCTAATTGTGAACCACCCACTCTGGGTGGGTCAAGTTATTAAAGCACAAGCAGGTGCCCAGCAATTACCCACTCCCAACTCGGGGAGGTAGTGACGATAAATAACAATACAGGACTCTTAAGATGCCCTGTTATTTGAATGAGTAATACAAAATTACAGGGAATGTCACTGCGGTATTTAGGATGAGGAAACATTATACAGGAGAGGCCCTGCTGCCGCTTTGTTGACTCTAGATAACTTCTGGTTGATCGCATGTCTCTGTGACGTCCACGATCCATTTTGATATCTTCCCTATCTACTTTCGATGTTCTTTTATGCGCCTAACATTGTGACCACCGGTAACGGGGAATAATTGTTCGATTTCGGAGAAGGAGCCTGATAAACGGCTACTGCTACTACTTCAAAGGTGAACTGACCCTGTAAAATATGTGAGTTGCGGGCCTCCAGGTGAGCTGACCCAGTAAAAGATTTTAGGTGCGGGCCTGCTGGTGAGCTGACCCTGTAAAACATTATATGCAAGGGCCTGCAGTTGAGCTTGCCCTGTAAAACATTATATGCGAGGGTCTACAGTTGAGCTAACCCTGTAAATCATTATGGGTGAGGGCCTTCTGGTGAGCTGATGCCCTAAAACATAATATGCAAGTTCCTGCTGGTGAGCTGACGCTCTAAAACATTATATGCGAGTGCCTGCTGGTGAGCTGAAGCTCTAAAACATTATATGCGAGGGCCTGCAGGTGAGCTGACCCTCTAAAACATTAGGGGCGAGGGCCTGCTGGTGAGCAGACACTCTAAAACATTATATGCATGTGCATGCTGTTCAGCTGACCCTATAAAAAAAAAATTGTTGGAGGGAATATATACAATCTGGATGAGGAGGAGGAGAAAACTAGATTCAACCATATACTCTTTTTTTTGTGGTGGAAAAGGTGCATGGGAATACACTACAGTAGATCGAGTACATTATAAAGCATAGATTGAAATTGCCGTTAGGTTCATCATCAGCTCAGCTCTCCTCTGGTGGAGTTGAGAAGTCAGGAGCAATCCAGGCCTTTTTCATTTTTATCTGAGTCAACCTGTCAGCATTGCCAGTGGACAAGCGGATACGCATTACACCAGCAGCACTAAATACACACTCAGACAAAATGCTGGCGGCAGGGCAGGCCAGCACCTCCAAGGCATAGAGTGCAAGTTTGTGCCACGTGTCCAGCTTGGACACCCAGTAGTTGTAAGGCACTGAGGGATCATTGAGGACGCTGACACGGTCTGCTATGCATTCCTTCACCATTTTCCAAAACTTTTCCCTTCTTGTACAACTAGGTCGCGCTTCAGGTTGAGGTTGCTGGCGGGGTGTCATGAAAGTGTCCCATGCCTTGGAGAGTGTTGCACTGCCTTTGTTGAAACTTCTGCGTGTTCCCCTTGTCTCCTTTCCTCAGTTGCCTAAGGAAGTATGCACTCTGCCGGCCACGTTGTCAGATGGAAAATTTTCTGGTATTGCACTGTTTTACTCGTCCTCTCCACCACAGGAATGAGAGATGAGAAGTTCTCTTTGTAGCGGGGGTCGAGAAGGGTGAACCCCCACTAATCTGTGTTATATAAAGTGCGTATAACGCGAGAATCGCGGGAAAGGCAGCCTAACATAAAGTCAGCCATGTGTGTCAGAGTACTAACAAGCAAGACGTCGATGTCGACATCAGGATGACTCTCCATCTCCTCATCCTCCTCCTCTTCTGCCCATCCACGCTGAATAGATGGAATTAAAGTTCCATGGGTACTACCCTCTGTAGCAGAGGCAACTGTCTCCAGCTCCTCCTCCTCCTCCAACTCTTCATGGTCCAATTCGCGCTGAGAAGACGAACTGTGGGTGGTCTGGCTATCACCCTGTGTAATGTCCTCCCCCATTTCCTCGTCTGCCACATTCAGAGCATCGTCCTTAATTGTGAGCAGCGATCATTTGAGTAGACACAGCAGTGGGATGGTTACGCTGATAATAGCGTTATCGCCACTAACCATCTGTGTGGATTCATCAAAGTTTTTTAAAACCTCACAGAGGTCTGACATCAATGCCCACTCCTCGCTTGTGAATAGTGGCAGTTGACTCGAAAGGCGACGACCATGTTGCAGCTGGTTTACCACAACTGCCCTCTGCTGCTCACAAAGCCTGTCCAACATGTGGAACGTAGAGTTCCAGCTCGTGCTCACGTTGCACAACAGTTGGTGAGCTGGAAGCTGCAAGCGCTGCTGCAGCATTGACAGACCGACTGAAGCTGTGGATGACTTGCGGAAATGGGCACACACACGGCGGGCCTTCACTAGTATCTCTCACAAATTGGGGTAGGTTTTGATAAATCGCTGAACCACTAAGTTTAAGAGATGGGCTAGGCATGGGATGTGTGTCAGGTTGCCGAGCTCCAAAGCCGCCACCAAGTTACAGCCATTGTCAGACACAACCATGCCTGGTTGTAGGTTGAGTGGCGAGAGCCACAGCTTGGTATGGTCCCTTATATCCTGACATAGCTCTGCGGCGGTGTGCTGTTTGTCCCCTAAGCAGATCAACTTCAACACGGCCTGTTGACGCTTACCCACAGCACTGCTACACTGCTTCCAGCTAGCGACTGATGGCTGACTGGCACTGCTGCTGGAGGTGAAGTGGAGGAGGAGGCGGTGGAGGAGGAGAAGTGGGGATCGGAGCCAGTAACATAGCTGCTGGCGAAGACCCTGATGGACGTAGGGTCCGCAATCTTGGGCACTAATAGGCATTAAATAAAAATATCTTGCTGCTGTCAAACACACACACAGTAGTCCTTAAAAGGACTTAGGAGTCTTTGAAAAGCTTTTGGTAGTAAATACAGCTAATTTCTCTCCCTGCACGGATGTCCCTTCCTCAGCACGGATGTCCCTGAGACTGATCAATTTAGCGCAGGTAAAAATATATTGCTGCTCTAAAACACACACACATACACACTAGTCCTTAATAGGACTTTTGGGTCTTTGAAAAGCTTTCTTAGAATAATAACTGAATTTCGCTCCCTACACTGCCTTTCCCTTCCTACGCTCTGCTCTCCCCTATATAGCACCCGATGACGCGTTCCGGCCAGCCAATCACTGTAATGCCAGCAGCCAACATGGCTACTGGCATTACAGTGATGGAAGTACTTACCTGCACGTTTATTGGCTGTTTAGCAGTCGTGAAGCGTGCGGGGAGGAGACTCGAGCATGGCGCTCGAGCACATGCAGTATCCGGCCAAGCATTGCGATGCTCAAGCCGAACCGGTATTTGGCCGAGCATGCTCGCTCATCACTACTGATGACCTATCCATTTTTGTCCAAAGATCCTTTATTTAGCAATTAGTCTATAAGAATGTACAAAAAGGTGCAAAAAAAAAGCAGCAACGTTTCGACTAACACCTAGTCTTTGTCAAGCCTAGTATGAAGTGTATATATAGGGCATCTAGTACCACCCATAGAATGAGAAAACCAATGCTATTTCATAAATTTCCATTGCCCAACCCAGGCTCGAAAAACCAACAATGTACAAACACCACAGTGTATTACTTAATATAATTAACATATTGCTCAGTCATTACCATCAGGGGGGTATTAAGCGATGGGCTTCTCTCCTCATGCATCCTCCATCAGCTTGGCGTCTCATTATCTCCAATGCACATGTGCAAAAAAGAATGCACAGAGCAACTATATCCAATGCGCATGCGCTTACACGACTATGTCCATTGCGCATGCCCAAAAAGTTTGCGCGATGTAATTATATCTGTAATTATATCTATTATATGACTTGAAACATGGAAGATATAATTACATCGCGCAAACTTTTTGCGCATGCGCATTGGACATAGTCGGGTATACGCATTGGATATAGTTACACTGCACATTCTTTTTCGCGCATTAGACATAATGAGATGCCAAGCTAATGGAGCATGCATGAGGTGAAGAGCCCATCGCTGAATGCCCCCCTGATGGTAATGAGTAATATGTTATTTATATTAAGTAATACACTGTGGTGTTTGTACATTGGTGGTTTTTCGAGCCTGGGTTGGGCAATGGAAATTTATGAAATAACATTGGTTTGCTCATTCTATGGGTGGTACTAGATGCCCTATAAATATTCTGGGATAGCACTTCATACTAGGCTTGACAAAGACTAGGTGTTAACAGAAACGTTGCTGCTTTTTATGCACCTTTTTGTACATTCTTATAGACTAATTGCTAAAGAAAGGATCTTTGGACAAAAATGCTGCCATCATCTTCCATTTTGAATATTCATCTGTGAAGCTGGTGCTTTGGATTGGCTGTTGCATGTCTGAAGGAGTCTAGAAGGTATAGGAGTGCTGCTCTACATACTATTTGTTTCATTATCCTCTGTATAGGTCATCTGTATCTGATCGGTGAGGATCTGACACCCAGGACCCGGCCGATCAACTATTTTGAGAAGGTAGAGCAGCTATGCTTGGTATTGCCCTCAGCCCCATTTACTTGAATCAGGCAGAGCTGCTCCTAGGCCATGTAACACATGAATGTATTGTCATGTATCGGCCTAGTGACAAAGGAACTTCTCAAACAGCTGATCATCAGGGGCCCTGGGTGTCAGACCCTCACCGATCAGATACTGATGATCTATCTTGAGGATAAGTCATCATTAAGAGCATCTCGGAATACCCCTTTAATTCCCACCTGGCCAAGTTGCTGGTAGTGCATTCACTGCCATACAGTATCATTAAATAGGGCCTGGTGCCTTTAGGGAGCTGATGACTCATGCTCAGACTTGCTGGAAGATATCTAGCCACTATTGTTTCTCCCAAAAAGGCATCCCTGCCTTGTAATCTCACATGGCAAAGAATGTGAGCCTCTCCTTACGAATGCCGCTGTGCTGTACGGTGCACGCCATGTTAGATACCTGGATCAGCTCTTATAGGCAAGGACAATACATGTCTTTCATGGCCCACATGGTGAATGGTTTTCGTGGTGAGGCAGCGCCTCAGTAACAAGGCCAGGTCCTTTTGACTCAGCCAATTATCCACCTCCTCCTCCATGGACGGCCTCTCATCCCCGACAGCAGCAGGTCACTGGGTCGCTCCCACTCCCTCATATCACATGTGTCAAGTCAAGTGTTGCCATGCGGTGTTCGAGCTGATTGGCCTGGGAGAGAGTAGCCACACAGGTGATAACTTGCTGAAATGCATCAAGCAGAAAACATCCCACTGCCTGTCTCCCCACCAACTCCAACTTGGCAAGGTGGTCAGCGACAATGGCCACAACATAAAGGCTGCTCTGAACCTGGGGAAAATAACACATGCTCCCTGCATGGTGCACTTCATTAACCTAGCTGTGTAACACTTTTTTAATAAAAAAGTACACTGGCTTGCTCAAGGTGTCCAGAGGAGACTGCTCTCACATTTCAGCCATTCTTAGGTGGCAACGAATGCTCTCCTGGATTTACAGCAACAGAACAGTCTGCCATTACACCGCTTAATCTGCAACATTCCAACTGGCTGGAATTCAACATTGCACATACTAACGCATCTATACAAGCGACGGAAGGTCGTAAATGTGCCAGACTATCTCAGCAGGGAGCATGTGTAGTTTCATGGTCAGGCAGTGGTAGCTAATGCAGGATGACTGTCAGGTGCTGAAGGCCTTTAAAGAGGCTACAAAGTTTGTCACTTGGGATAACTGCGACATAAATTATTTATCTTCCTCATATTTATTTCAGAACAAATGCTCATGCAGAAGGGGACGATGGCGGAAGAAGAACAGCTAACACATCTTGCTGTCCACCCTATAGCTGTCAGGGACCCACAAGGAGAAATTCCCTTGGAGGATGAGTCAGGGGTGAAGGATGATGATGATAATTAGTGTTGAGCGAATTGAAGTATCCGAAGTGGACTTCGATCCAAATTTCAGGAAAAATTTGATTCATCACGAAACAGAATTTTCTCACACATTGTGGTCAAAAATAGTGTTGAGCGCGAATATTCGAATATCGAATTTTTTTCGTGAATATCGGCACTTCGCTAATTCGCGAATATTTCGAATATAGTGATATAAATTCGATATTTCGAATGCGTTTTTTTTTTTTTTTTTTTCTTTCCCACTTCCCTAAAGTTGTTCTTACCTGTCCTTTGGATTCCTGGCTTCCTGGCTGCTCCAGTCAGTGCCCGTTGCCGCTTCTGCCGACTTCCGTGCTCATGGAGCGTCCCCATCACCATGGGAACGTCTCCATATACTAGAATGTACTGTCGTATTTGAGAATTACGTGAAAAATCGCAATTCGATTATTTCAAGTTATAATAATCGAATTTCAATTTTAACTTAGCACTGCTCTATTTAATTCTAGCCTAATATGGAATATAGCAGTGCTAAGTTAAAATCGAAATTCGATTATTATAACTTGAATTAATCGAATTGCGATTTCAACTTGGACCTGGTTTACTATGGTTGGCTTGGTAGAATTAGCGAATATGACGAATGTATTCGTCATATTCCACAAAACGAACATAACGAAGTATTATGCATCTTCGTTTTAGCTACCTATTCATCAACTTCGCTAATTCTAGCAATCATATAGGAAAGTTTACTATAGAGACAGCTAAGTTTAATTCACTATGCGATTATATGACTGCTTTTTAAAAAAAAAAAAATAGAATAATTATAATACCTGATAATTATTATAATTATTCTATTTATATAAAAAAAGCAAAGTAATATAATCGCATAGCGAATTAAACTTAGCTGTCTCTATAGTAAACTTTCCTATATGATTGCTAGAATTAGCGAAGTTGATGAATAGGTAGCTAAAACGAAGATGCAGAATACATTCGTTATCTTCGTTTTGTGGAATATGACGAATACATTCGTCATATTCGCTAATTTTACCAAGCCAACCATAGTAAATCAGGTCCAAGTTGAATTGACAATTCGATTAATTCAAGTTATAATAATCGAATTTCGATTTTAACTTGGCACTGCTATATTCCATATTAGGCTAGAATTAAATATAGCAGTGCTAAGTTAAAATCGAAATTCGATTATTATAACTTGAAAAAATCGAATTGCGATTTTTCACGTAATTCTCAAATCCGACAGTACATTCTAGTATATGGAGACGTTCCCATGGTGATGGGGACGCTTCATGAGCACGGAAGTCGGCAGAAGCGGCAACGGGCACTGACTGGAGCAGCCAGGAAGCCAGGAATCCAAAGGACAGGTAAGAACAACGTTAGGGAAGTGGGAAAGAAAAAAATAACAATAAAAAAAAAAAAAAAAAAAAAAAGTTATAATATTCGAATTTCGATTTTAACTTAGCACTGCTATATTCCATATTAGGCTAGAATTAACGAATATGAAATATAGCAGTGCTAAGTTAAAATCGAAATTTGATTATTATAACTTGAATTAATCGCATTGCTATTTCAATAGGAGAGTAGCCTTTAAGTTAAAATCGCAATACGCGATTATTTAAATCGCATATTAATCGCTATAACAAGAATAATGACGAATATTCGATTTCGACGAATATAAAACGAATATTCTATCGAATATTCGCGAATTTTGTCGAAATCGAATATGGCACCTGCCGCTCATCACTAGTCAAAAATAATTTTTTCCTATTATGGTGGCTAAAAAAAATATATAATACTCACCTCATCCACTTGCTCATGGAGAGGCCGGCCACTCCTGTCTTGATTAAAGAAAACCAGCCAAAGGACCTGCGGCAAGCGTGAGGACCACGTGATTAGGCTGGGAGGTGCTTTCCTCAATCAAGACAGGAGCGGACAGCCTCTCCGCAAGCAAGTGGATGAGGTGAGTATTATTATTTTTTTAAACCCCTGATTAACCCCTGAAAGACTGCATGTGAATCACAGATCCTGTGATCAGCGTTGAAAGTGGCATCTGAGTGGTTAAATGACAGGGGCAGTGCGATCGCCGTTCCGCCTCATTGCACCCGCTACATGCAATGGGAAGTGATTCGTAAGGAATAAAATTTCTAGTCAAAGTTCGGCGAAACAGCCAAATTTTTCAGAACTTTGCTCATCTCTAATGATGATGAGATGACAATGGCTGCAACACCTAATCTTCTCAGTTGGGCAGAACTGGATCAGAAAGAACTGGATCCTCAAGCCCGCAGGCCAGAACGGCGAGCTGTATGCTAGCTGGCTTACACACTGACTGTTGTATTATTCACATCAAGCAGTCTGATGATTACTGGATAGTAAGCAGTCTGATAAAAACAAAATGGGGAAATGTTTTCCTCCCGCTGAAAGGACGGTCAAATTACGTTATTACCTGGAAACACAGTGAATGCACCTTGCCGCAGCTTTTGGTCAGCAGACGCCTGCCACCAGCATGTCTGAAAGGGAAGCCCCTCACTACCCCCCCCAGAATCATCCACCTCCTGCCACAAGCAGCAGAAGCAGCAGCATCCAGTCTCCACAACACCATAGAACATTTTTTTCATGTTCCGCACTAACTGAGGCAAATCAGCAAGTGGAGACATCGGCCTCGGTGCCCTGGTTCAGTCCTACCTACACTAACTTTTAAAATAATTCTGTGAACCAGATCTCAACCCAGTTACTCATTTCTGACCCAGTTACAGAAAAGACCTTTCTAGTGTAAAAAAACATGATGCAAACCTGGTTTAAGATTATTCCCACCCACAATAGCAATATAAGGATGAAGGAAAGGCAGGCAAATGATTTCTGCCTACTGTGTTACGTGTTTCATTTCACTGGTATAAAAGTGGGGTTATTGCCATAAACTGCTAATGGTATAACTCAACTCATTTTAAAACACCGGACAGATATAATGCACTGAAAAATAATGTGCAATAGCTCAGCATTTGCATCAGAATGCTATTGGGGCGCTGTGCTAGCAATAAGCCTTTTTAGAGACTGGAGGTTTTTTGCAGGTGTTTGAGGTTCTGCAGCAGCTGTATGCCAGCCCCTGTGTGCAAAGCAAAGCTTTCCCTTATCAACATTTTACTCAATTTTTTTTTTTTTATTCTGTCCCTACACTGTTCCTGTAACACTAGAATAAAGGATCATGTGTGCTTCTGCATACTGTGTAAGATTGTTTTCTGTCAGACACTGCATGGATCCATCCACCCTCACCAGCAGCTCGAGACAGAATGACTTCTGCTTGTTCTTCACAGGCATCTCCCTGCCTGCTGCTCGAATGATTGGCTGATGAGTCTGTTTTTTGGCCTGTGAGCCAATCAGGGCAAACCTTCTCCCCACTTCTCCCCCGGGTAATGTGAGTATCTTTCTTCTTTCTCCCTTGTGGTTTTTCCCGCCGACATGCGCAGTAAAATGGCTTTGTGCACAGTTTTACCTGATTTGTGCGGAGCGAACCATAAAAGCTTTTCGGTTAATTTTCCCATACAAATTTTTGTAAAATTTGCAATGAACATAGTTCGTTATGAACCGGTTCAATCATGCTTACTGCTGAATATGAAGAAAATCTTGAAAACATGGCATGCAGGGGGGCCCTGTGGACTACAGTTGAGAAACACTGCTTTAGAGTATACAAGGAATCAACTTATTAAAGTTGTAACCTTCAACATAAAAGAAAAAATAAGATAACACATGACATAAACAACAAGCATTTAGTTGTAAATAAAGGCATAAAATAACACAGATCTACTGTAACAATTGCAAGTCTCCCGACCTCAGAATTGGTTACCCCCAAAATTTAAACCCCTACTTTATTGTGTGTTTTATAATTCCAGTCCTTGTTAGTGTTGAGTGAACCTGAACTTTGTAAGTTCGGGTACCCGGACTCGAACTTTGCCAGAAAAGTTTGGGTTTGAGTTCGGTGTTCAGGCATTTAATAAAGCTTTTGAAAGGCTGCAGGGCAGACAATCAACAATCTTTTAAGCTGTGGGCAGTTAGAAGCTATCACAGCTATGCCTAGTAATGGACGATCGCCCCTGATGAAGCTAATTTGGCGACACCTGGGTCGGGCGGACGCATGAGCGTGGATGTTTTTGCTTAATGCTCATTTATACATCTCCTTTGTGAGTATAATAAAACCTTTTAAAAGATTTGATTTGTGGCAGAACTTCATTATGTCCACAAAACTCTAACATCCACAGAAAGATTGTTTGTGATGAAACTATTCCTGTTGGAACTCGGATGTTTGGCTGCATAGAAGAGCCTGCTATAATCTGACCTAACATAGAAGCCTCTACTTGTACCTGGCAGCGCGAACACCTTTAGGAAATAAGCTCCAAGGAGTTCCCTGGCGTGGCAGTTCTTCAGACAATGTGCTGACGACAAGACATGAGTGGTTTGCACGCTGTGCAATCAGAGCCTGAAGCGAGGCATAAATGTTCTCAACCTGATCACAACCTGCATGACCAGGCATCTAAGTGCTAAGCACGAGCTGCAGTGGAGTAGACAGGCAATGGGCCCCTATGCAGAGGAAGGGGGGAGTATACTTATTTAAAATATAGCTTTTAATATATTATAGAATTGACAAAGTAAAAAGGATTCACTAAACGATATAGACATACATACACGAATAGGACAAACTTAATGGTGCCCAGCTGGTACAGATAAAAAATTCTGCTCCGTCAGTGAAGACGCGAACAGTCTTACCAGACCCTTAGTAGATAGTAGGTGAGGTTCCTTGATGACAGGAGGCAGGAGACACTGGGTGTATGCCGGGCGGGATAAAGGTGCTTCTGCTGTGTAGTCGGGTAGATCAGACAGTAGGAGGGGTCCTATATATCCCTATCAAGGTGAAAGGGGCTATTATACTACTACCTGTCTACACAGAGCACTCGCCTTGGAAAAGGCGACCCCGTCCGGTAGCCTTTCCCTATAGTGGACCTGTACCCTAGAACTACCGAAACTTTTTAAACCAGTGATGAGTGGATGATGATACTTCCAGTGGTCTCCCGACGTGGCACGTTTCTGTCCGTGACTTCTTCAGGGGAACGACTGCAGGAGGTAACATTGTAGCCGTAGGTATCTGACATTAGGCTAATTTGACACTGTGGAAAAGGACAGGCTGTAAAAGGCCTGTGGTCTGCTGAAACCAGGGTGGGATGCAGAATGGCGCAGGAGGGGTAGTCCTGTGCAGGACGGTCTGGGGAATATAGTAATCCCAAACACATGAAACCCCTGTGGTTGGGGGTAACAGTATATACCAGCCGCATTTGTGTGCCTCAGTAGCGAGTTTAAATCACCGCGCTCCCTCTCCGTCGCCCCTCCCTCCCAGTGACGTCATCGACACAGGACGCCAACCAGGAGCGCCGCCGTCCGCCCAGTCACGTGACCCAAGCATCAGGAGAACCCGAGGAGAGTCACAACAGACAGGGCAGAGGGCGGACGCAGCCAGTGACGTCACACGCCGGCAACACCACGTGGGAAGGGCGGGATTGCGGCAGGGGGTGGGCGAGGTGGTGATCACACAGCCAATGATTAGATGGTCTGGTGATCACATGGGACGCAAAGTATATGCATCACCTAGGTAACATAGTAAATAGAAATAAAGCCTAAAGACGGCTAATGGCATTTAGTGCAGAGTTAACTGGTACAGAACGGGATGCAGGTGATGCTAGAGATCTTACTAGCTGGGCCACATGAAATCTGATATATGTATGTGGGTGCGCTTATATAGTGAACATGGGTGCCCTGTATTGTCGACCAGGGATCCCTGTAAAAGTACACTATATGGCGCAACCCCAATGCGGCACGGATTGCAGCTAATTAATAACTGCACCAACCCCAGAGGAATTGCGCCAAAAGCGGCACATGTACATATTCGGTCTCAGACATATACATGCGAGGATGCAGGGATGCAGAAATGCAGGAGGGGCGAGGGGAAGGCTCTGCACTAAAAGCACGTGCACCGCAATGCAAAGCCCAATTTAGAGGGCGCAGCCATCAGTGCACGTCCAAGTGCAGCACACCTCCCCAGGGGGCCATGAGGGAAAAAAACACAATTATATTTATAAACCGGGCTTTATGATAGATACGAAATGTCATTTTTCAAAGAAAGCAGGCATAATTTAGCCTTTCGTTCATGCCGCCCGGTGCCGCTGTTTTCAGATTAAAAATCCAGCGTGCTTCACGTTGGAGTAGGCTCTTGTCCCAGTCCCCCCCTCTTGGTGGGGGTTTCACAAGGTCAATGCCCATGAACTTTAACCGGGCCTTGCCATTGTGATTGGTGTGCACATGTTTGGACACAGGGGTGTCCCTCTTATGTGTGACATCCCCTATGTGCTCACCAATCCTCCTCCGAAATTCCCTTATGGTTTTGCCGACGTATTCCAGACCACACTCACATAGGATGCGGTATATCACACCTCTGGATTGCAGTTAATGAAGTGTGGAATGGAATACGTCTTGCCCGTGACCGAGCTCGTGAAGACTTTAGTGGTCAGGATGTGTTTGCAGGCAACACACCTGCCGCATCTGTGACTGCCCACTACGGTGGACCGTAGCCATGTTGAGTGTGTAATACTAGGTGAAAAATGACTGCGGACAAGTTTATCGCGCAGGTTGGTGCCACGTCTGTATGTAATTTGTGGACTGTCTCCTAGTATATCCTGGAGGTCAGGGTCCATCTTGAGGATCCCCCAGTGGCATTGTAAGATCTTTCTGACCTGGCTCGAACCTCTGTCGAACGTGGTGATTATACGGGACAGTTTGGTTGTAGAAGCGTTCGGCTGTTTCGTCATTAGTAAGGTGGGTCTCTGTCGTGCAAGAGCTGTTTTATAGGCAGATCTTAGGATATAGTCAGGGTACCCCCTTTGTAGAAATCTAGCCCTTAAGTCAGCTGCCTGAGCCACAAAATCTTTCTTGTCTGAGCAATTTCTGCGCAGACGAAGATACTGCCCTCTTGGTATCCCCCTCCTGAGTGGGAGAGGGTGACTGCTCTCCCATCTCAGGAGAGAGTTAGTCGCATTGGGTTTCCTGTGAATCGAGGTGTCTAGTTCTCCCCTGGAGTGGAGTAGCCACCTCAAAAACCAAGAAAGGTCTCTGGCTCCTCCTGCTTCCTCTTCTGCTGCAGTCTCTTCCTCTTCATCCACCTCTGGAGTGACAGTGGCACCTGCCACCCCGCAAACAGAGGATCTGCCAGCAACATCAACACCTGGGTCACCAAGCATCTCCACAATGTCCCACGGAAGCGTTCAGCTCTCTATATCCCAAACACTGGAGCGGAAGAGGAAGTCCCCCCCTACCCACCCGCGATCCCTGGCCCTGAATGCCAGCATTTCAAAATTACTGGCCTTTGAAATGCTGTCATTCCGTCTGGTGGAGACAGAGAGTTTTAAAAACCTTATGGCAGTGGCTGTCCCACAGTACGTCGTGCCCAGCCGCCAATACTTTTAAAGGCGAGCCATCCCTTCCCTGCACAACCAAGTGGGGAAGAAAATCAGGTGTGCACTGCGCAATGCCATCTGTGGCATGGTCCACATTACTACCGATATGTGGACCAGTAAGCACGGTCAGGGCCGATATATCTCCCTAACTGCACACTGGGTAAATGCAGTGGCGGCTGTGTAAGTAGTGAACAGGGAGGGCTCCCCAGTATACAGCAAGGCCACAGGGGTTGATAAGGAAACTTTGTACTTTTATTCCTAACAAATCAAACCTAGGAAACACCACAGAAACAACAGTATGGAAATATATGTATTTACAGCTCTGGGAGCACTCACCCTGGTGCTGCGCCACTCGCCGGAATATGTACTGAAAGGTGTTTCCCAATTTAACTATAGGCAAGACCGTGTGTACGACTGCCAGAATTATATTATCTCCCTTTAGCATTATAGATCTGCTGTAGTGTCTGCAGAACCATCCGCCGGTGGCACAGCACAGGGTTCACAAACGTATCACCCGGCAGCAACCTCTATAGACCAAAACACCACACAGCAATACAGAGGTACCTTATACTCCAGGCGCGAAGTCACTGTTCATGTCCGACCAGACTAACCTAACGCGGTGGCATGCACAGAAGAGCCTACAAGTCAATACTGTGCCACTGAGAAAGAACAAACCTAACTGGTGGCGTGCACAGCAGAGCCTACAAGACGATACTGTGCCGCTGAGTCACCAGTGTAGGCCTACACAGAGACAAGTTGATCCTCTACCTTTTGCGTGCACGCTGTTCATGACTCACCAGATGCGGATCTGCTAAGGCTCACGGTGCCGGAAGAATTCTTCCTTCCTGAAGTCATCACAGGAAAGCTACTGCTACTGGTATCAGTTGCTATACAAATCCAGAACTCCAGCACAGCTCCTCAGAAAAACAATCCTTTTCACTGAATAATCCCTCTCAGGCTCAAGCAGCACAGACAGAGTCTCTCACTTCCTGCAGCCTTTGAACAAAGTTCCAGCCAGCTCACAAGGGACACAGCGGCATCTGGTGGCTGTAGTTAGTACAGTCTATAAGTTCCTAACACTGAACTAATGCAACCTGTATGTTTCATAGGAGAACCCTGCAAATAATCCCAGTTCACATGAAGGTCCACTTAAGGGTATATCCTCACCCTCTCAAAGCTGGGCCTGATGTCGATAGCAGTTTGGCGCATGTCCTACAGCCACCAAGGATTGCAGGACATTTCTCGTTGCCTCCTGTTTCCTCCTCCTCCTACTCTGCTTCCTCCTCTACCAGCTCCTCATCCGATCAGCGTAACACCTTCACCACCAACTTCAGCACAGCCAGGGGGAAACGACAGCAGGCAGTTTTGAAACTCATCTGTTTGGGGAAAAAAAAACACAACGCGCAGGAGCTCTGGACGGCCATGGAAGAACAGACTGATGAGTGCTTGGTGCCGCTGAGCCTCAAGCCTGGCCTGGTGGTGTATGATAACGGGCGAAATCTCGTAGCAGCTCTGGGGCTAGCCCTTGCCTGGAGCATGTGCTGAACTTGGTGGTGTAGAGGTTCCTGAAAAATTACCGTGATATGTCAGAGCTGCTGCAGAAAGTGCAGGCCGTCTGTGCGCTTGCAGCATTCTCACCCTGCGCTGCAGCATAACTTTGGCCTTCCTGCTCACCACCTCATATGCGATGTACCCACAAGGTGGAACTCCACCTTGCACATGCTGGAGAGACTGTGCGAGCAGCAGCAGGCCATAGTGGAGTTTCAGCTGCAGCACGCACGGGTCAGTCATTCTGTGGAACAGCACCACTTCACCACCAACGAGTGGGCCTCCATGTGGGACGTGTGTGCCATGTTGAGCTGTTTCGTGTACTCCACCAACATGGCCAGTGATGATTACACAGTCCTCAGCGTTACTATCACACTTCTATGTCTCCTTGAAAAACACTTCGGGCGATGATGGAAGAGGATGTGGCACAGGAGGAAGAGGAGGAAGAGGAATCATTTCCACGGTTATCAGGCTAGCCATTCACAAGTGGCTTGGAGGGTGGGTTCTTGCACCAACAGAGGCCAGGTACACAACTGTCCAGCCAGGGCACAGTTCTGCAGGATGAGGAGGAAAAGGATGATGAGTAGGAGGATCTGCATTCACAGCAGGGTAGCACCAAAAGCAGCTTATGGGCATCACTGGAGCGTGGCTGGGGGATACAGTGGACACAGACTATAAACCTCCCACAGAGGACAGCTTGTCGTTGCCTCTGGGCAGCCTGGCATACGAGCGACTACATGCTGCAGTGCCTTCACAACGAACACTGAGTTGCCCACATTCTAACCAGTGCTGATTACTGGGTGGCCACCCTGCTGGATACCCGCTACAAGGACAACATGATGTCCTTAATTCCGTCAGTGGTGCGTGATCGGAAGATTATCGAGTACAAGCGCACGCTGGTAGATGTGCTGCTGATGGCATTCACACCTGACAGCAGGGGCTCACTGGAAGCACGAGGAGGAGGAGAAATAAGTTGTTAATGCAGATATGGCACCGCCAGCACCTCAGAAGGGAGGATTAGCATGGCCGAAATGTGGAAGAGCTTTGTCAGCCCGCCACAATATACAGCACCACCATCTGATATGGATCATCTTAGCAGGAGGCAGCGTTTCAGCAACATGGTGGAACAGTACATGTGCACATGCCTACACGTACTGACTGATGGTTCTGCTCCATTCAACTTTTGGGTCTCCAAATTGGGCACATCGCCTGAACTTGCCCTTTACGGCTTGGAGGTGCTGGCCTGCACTGCAGCCAGTGTATTGTCCGAACATGTGTTTAGCGCGGCGGGGGGCGTTATCACAGACAAGCGCAGTCGCCTGTCCACAGCCAACTTGGACAAGGTCACGGTCATTAAAATGAGCCAGACATGGATCCCACAGGACTTGTCCGTATCTTGTGCTGAGTAGACAAGTATACCGGCCGCACCCAGCCATTGTTATACTCCAGCGCATCTCTCTTTGCATTTTCTTTTCTATTTCCCAATGTTTTGGGGTCTTCCCAAATTTATAAAAAAATAAAGGAAAAAAAAACACAAAAAAAAAAACAACAAAAACAGTGTTGCTACTGTACCTCTTGCTTCTCCACCACCGCTTCCACCTACACCACCACGTCCACCGCCTCCTCAACCTCCTACTCCACTTTGATCTCCGCCTCCTAGTTTAAGATTCTTATTATTATTTTTCTATTTTATGTTATTTTAAGTCTTTTCCCTATCCACATTTGTTTGCAGGGCAACTGTCCTGCTCTTAGCCCCATTTTGTTTCTTTTTGCAGCCCTCTAGCCCTTACTACATCTATTTTACAGCCATTTTAGTGCACCACAGTTCCGGTTCCTATTGACTTCAATGGGGTTCGGGTTCGAGTTTGGGTCAAGTTCTGGTCCCGAACCCGAACTTTGACCTGAAGTTTGGCTGAACCCGGCGAAGACGTACATCCATGGGTCCGCTCATCCCTAGTCTTTGTTTCAGGTTTCAAAACTGTCCATTAAATTATCAGTAAAATCTTTCCTGCATTGGATATAGTCAAGAACTCAAGCTGGGTCGATTACTAATGGATCAGGACAAACAAGCCCATCAACAAAAATATCTTGATGCGCAGGTACAGAGTTATGGGGGAAAGCTCCTTAGGAATCCTGTGGCACTTGTGCTTTGGAGTGTCTCAATACTATAGCAGAGTGGTGACCAGGAAGAAGACAGCGCACCCAACTATTAACTTGTACATGTAAAGCCCTTTTAATATCATTATTCTTTAAACTGTAAATTATAGGATTGATTAATGGGGTAAATACAGTGTACAGAAGAGATAGGCTCTTATTGATACTTAAAGTTTCCCCTTTTTTTGGGAAAACATAAACACTGAACATAGTCCAGTAGAAGATGGAGACCACAATGAGGTGGGAGCTACAGGTGGAGAAGGCTTTCTGTCTACCAGTACTAGATCGGATCCTTAAGGTGGTGATGATAATTCTAGTATATGAAAATATAATTATTATTATGGGAATGAAAACTAATGGAATGCTTAGTAAAGAAACTTCCATCTGAACACTGTAGGTATCAGAACAGGAAATTTCTAAGAGGGGAACAAGATCACAGAAGAAATGGTCAATGAAATTTGGTCCACAAAAGTTTTGCACCGATGTTGTTATGATGGTGATCAACATAATGAAAAATCCAACCATCCAGGAGGCGATGGCTAATTTCACACAATAAGTACTTGTCATTAAAGAAGTGTAACGGAGGGGGTTACAGATGGCCACATATCTGTCATAGGACATCACTGTGAGGATGAGACATTCAGATGCTTCTGAAGCGCTGAAAAAATAAAGCTGAGCGATACAGCCAATAAAAGTGATGGTCGCCCCATTATTCAGTAGGATGTGAAGTGTATTGGGGGAAATATCTGTGGTCAATAGGATGTCATTTATAAAGAGTTGTGAGATGAAGAAGTACATTGGATTGTGGAGGTTCCTGTTGGAGGACACCAGGGTGATGATCAGGAGATTCATAGAAATTGTAACACAGTAAACCACAAGAAGCAGCAAGAACATTATTATTCTTATATTCTGACTGGCTTGAAAGCCTAAGAGGGTGAACTCTGCGACAGCCGACATATTGTTATTCTGCATTTAGAACAAGAAAAGAAGATCCATGAGATACAGGTCAAATCATAAACAGTTACAAAATTATGGAATTAGCAGACTGCCTGTCAGAATGACTATGGAGTGCAATACAGAAGTATTACAGAGACTTGTACAAGTGATTAACAGAAATGTAAGACTGTTCATAATTGGTTTCATCGTATCCATAAAAAAGTATCTATTAAATTATATAAATTATAAATTATTATCACAGTTTAACTTGATGACATATTCAACATGTTAACAATAAAATATATATATTAATTTTCAGCCTTTGGTAGTCTTGAATATAAAATGCTAAAAAGGTCCTGTGTTAAAAATAGACCTTACCCTACAAGAAATCAGCATATGGCACGCAAAGCAGAATTTTAAAGGTTTAGTTTTTTTTATTAGTAAAACATAAAAAAACACATTTTATGTCTTTATAATTGTACTGACCCAAAATTTGCACTGTAAAACACAAAACCTTAAAAACAATGGGGAAATTGTGTAATTCACACTGTTACATTTCCAAATCCAAAACAACCCTAATACTCTACTAAATTATGCTATTAATTATACCAATTGAAGAACACTGTAAAAAAATAAAATAAAATAAAAAAAAACATGACAAATTTGCTCTCTTGGTTTATCCCACTGACTAAAGAAAACTATAGCTCATCCTGAAAAAAAAAAGGTTAGGGTTAGGGTTAGGTGAGGCTGTATATTTGCTTTGCCGACTTCCTGCACCACATCAGGTAATGGGTGAGGGTTAGGGGTGTCCGTTGTAGGGTGGATGCTGATCAAAAGTTGATGACCTCTTCTGATAGACCGTCAATATTGAAATCCTGGAATACCACTTTAAGTCCCAAACAGGATCGGTCCTTGGGGAGTGAAGGCCAGGTTCAAAGCAAGTTATGGGCCAGTGTCCAATATATACATCAGGTAAGGTTCCTGAGCTAGGTCTATGTCTAAAGTGCATATAGCGTATCATAAGCCACAAATTTGTGGACTTTTGACTGACCTTCGATAAATATGCATTTACTGGTATAATAATTTATTGGATCCATGAGAGTTATCGTAATTAATCGTTTATCTATATTACATATAAGACTTACATCCAGCATGTTTTACTGAAGAAAGAGAATTCTCTCCCACTGGTTTGTTACATCATTCTGAAAATCTTACTCCTGCTCTGAAGATCTTATAGTCACCATCACAATAGAACAAACTTCCAGCATCAGCCATTTAATGGGTGAACCCAGAGTATTTGGCATCAAGCACACGAATGTATCATATACTGCTACAGAGGATCATAACTGCCCATACTTATATACACATACAAATGAGGCTCATCATAACCAACTCCATGGAGGTTTCTGGCACCTTGTCTCATGTGGAAATTAGAAGTCTAATGGGAAATAAAAAAAAATAAAACTATGTACAATTTCTACAGTGCTAAATCATAAGCAATAAAGATAACCATACACAAGACAGTGTAACAGATCATAAATGATGATCAAAATCCTCGTAGCAACCAAAGAGCATACATGTAAATCATTGGTCCCTAAGGATTGTATGGAGTGGTCCTACAAGCTGAGCCCACTCCAGAGTTCTTTTAAATCCAAAAAACAATCCAAAATGTAGGACAGTCAGCATAGGATCAGTACAGTGAACAGGATCTGGTGTGGTCAGGCGGCTGGAGGTCGGGATCCAGGAAATAGGCAGAAGTCGGTACACAGGCAGACAAATGGATTCTAGCTCTTTTGCAAGTGAGAAATACCTAAGAGATCTATTGAGACCTATTGCTGAGGCCAGAAAGTAAGGAAACAGCAGAGTTTATATAGCCCAGGCTGAAAAACAATTGGGAACTCAGCTGCTCAAATAGGTTAACCCCTTGCAGTATTGAAACTGAGGTGATGTACAACAATCAACGGAGCTAATTCACACACACAGGAAAATGGTGCCCATGTTCACAGGGCAGAGGCGTTAAAGAACCGCCATTGCAACCATTACACAGCTTTCATCTGGACACAACAGACCATAGTGATGCCAAATTTATATAGTTTTTTTTATGTTTTACAACTTTTTTAGCATAAATTCCGTTTTAAAATTAATATTTTGTATCACCATACGCTAACATTCATACCATTTTTTGTGGGACTAGTTGTAGTTTTTATTGCTACGATTGTGGGGTACATATGACTTTTTGATTGCTTTTATTCCTTTTTGGGAGGTGAGGTAACAAAAACAGCAATTCCATTATTTTTACTATTTTTTTCATGGTGTTCACCACGCTGGATAAGTAATGTGATCCCTAGATAACATTGTTACGAACACAGCAATACCAATTATGTGTAGTTTATTTTTATTTTTATTTATTTTTTATCAATTATAAATGAGCAGATATTGGAAAAGGCAATTATTCTTTTTATTTTAAATTTTAAAACTCTTTACACTTTTTTTTATCAAGTCCCACTTGGATCTTGAAGGTTCAGTGGGCCTAATGCTATACAGTGTATTGCAATAGTCATCTATTGCAATGCACTGTACTGTCAGTTTTACACTGCCACTAAGCCTGATCAGACCCTCAGGGTCTGACAGGCTTAGATGAATGGCAAATCGGAAGCTTGCCATGGTAACCATAAAGCCACTGCCAGAGTGAGCTCCTTTCCTCTTTTTTCCCCTATGGATGCCGTGGGTGGCTACAAACCATGTCATCTAAGGGGTTAAACTTATGTGATTGGTGCCACTACCGATTGCAGCCATTGCAGCAGTGTCAGCTGTAAGTTACAGCTGACACTTTCTGCTTTTGGCAGCACAGAGGGATGGGGAGATGAGGGGCACATAAGGGGGCACAGAAGGGGGCATATGGGGGCACAGAAGGGGCTCACAGCATTAACTCTTTGCAGGCTCTGTTCTCCAAAGACAGGATCTGTGAAGATCATAGCCTACAAATATATTAACGCTCTGATTGGTTAGTCTATACAGACTAACCAATCAGAGCGATCGCTGACAAGGGACCACTCTGATTGGTCCCTTGTCAGCAGCTCCCATGTTTCCTCTGTAAGGGAGAATGGAGGCTTTGGGGCTGTAATACCTTATAGTGTCACAGCCTCCAGAAAAAGTTTGGGGGTAACTAGGTAACTATACCAGGTGAGCAAACTTACTGCTCACCAGGACATGCAGATATGCCCAGGTGCGCGATGGGGTTGAACCTCTCAAGTCAATGACCATGGCAACTGAGGTGTTAAACAGAAAAGATTGTGCTCCATCTGTCCTCTGATTGGCACCTCACAAAGCAATTGAGTTGTGGCACAGGCCTGCCATATTATGGCTCCAAATATACTCTTCCTCAGGCAAGGTGTAATAGAATGTCGGTTAAATTGCTATTTACAGCAATACAAAATTACTGGTGTGAATAGTAAGAGCAATCACCTATAAGCTCCTTAGTTTGGGATCAAGCCAGTCGCTCGTTTATTTATAGGTTCCAGCTATCTGCAAATCTCATCCATGACATTATAAACCGCCATAACCGTCTTAAGCATGGATCCGGTTTCAGCCTTGATTAACCGCATGCATGGTCTTTCGCTGGAGGTAGCAGATCTCCGTAAAACTGTGTCTCAGTTTCAGGTGACCAGTTCATGGCGTTCATGGAGTTTGTTCCGAGCCTAAGATCTCGCTTCCGGATACGTTCTCCGGGGGTAGTGAGAATTTAGTTCGCTTTAGAGAGGCTTGCAAACTCCATTTTCGCCTTCTTCCCCATTCCTCTGGTGATGAGGAGCAGAGGGTGGGGATCATCATCTCGCGGCTCAGGGATAATGCTCAGTCTCGGGCCTTTTCGCTGCCGGTGGGGGCACGGCCCCTCCGATCGGTAGATGAATTTTTTGTAGCCCTGGGGCAGATATATGATGACTCGGATCGTATTGCTCTGGTTGAATCTAAACTGCGTTTTTTATGCCAGGGAAAACAGTCCGCAGAGATATATTGTTCTGAATTTCGGAGATTGGGCAGCTGATACTGGTTGGAATGATGCTGCACTCCGAAGTCAATTTTGCCATGGTCTTTAGGAAAGATTGAAAGATGCATTCGCTTTTTTTATGAGAGACCAGCATCCTTAGAGTCAGCCATGTCTCTAGCTGTTCGTATTGACAGGCGTCTTAGAGAGAGAGAGGAGACTACTCTTTCCTGTCATATTCAGCCCAAGGACAGTGGGGCGGTCTCATTCAGTGCACAGGGGCCTCAGTCTCTCTCAATCCCCTCTGAGGAGGAGGCCATGCAGCTGGGTTTGCTTGCCTCTGATAGTAGAGGATTCAGCTCTCAGAGGAGGGTTTGTTTCTGTTATGGGGGTATAAATCATTTAACTAATGTTTGCCCCTCTAGGAGATTCATGAAGTTTTCTGAGGATAATAAAAACAAAACAAAACAAAAAAAAAACTCTAAAAACTTTCCATTTGTTACTATTGGCAAGGTTGATGCGGAAATTGAAGGTTTGCCGTTTGCTTGTAGTTCCCGTTTTCTCCTACCTGCCAGGGTGGCGCTAGACAGCAAGAACATTGTTTGTGAGATTTTTGTAGATAGTGGAGCAGCTGTCAATCTCATTGATAATCAATTTGCAACAATGCATGGTTTCCAGGTAGGCACTTTGGAAAAGGATATACCTGTTTTTGCTATCGATTCCGCTCCACTTTCTCAAAGATCGTTAAAGGGCATAGTTCACAATATCCGTTTGACTGTGGGTGACGCTCATGTTGAGGATATGTCATGTTTCGTCTTAAACGGATTACCTACTCCTCTAGTGTTGGGGCTACCCTGGATCACTAAACATAATCCCACCATTGATTGGCAAGCAAGGCAAATAAATGGTTGGAGTGAGTTTTGCAGAGAGAATTGCCTCACGGCGTCTCGTTCAGAGGTTTCTACCAAGACTGTGCCATCTTTTCTCTCTGAATTTTCGGATGTGTTTTTAGAGAGTGGTGTCCAGGAGTTGCCCCCTCACCGGGAGTACGACTGCCCTATTAATCTCATCCCAGGCGCCAAGCTGCCAAAATCACGTCTATACAATCTCTCCCAACCTGAAAGGGTCGCTATGCGTACTTATATCTCTGACAGCCTGAGAAAGGGACACATCCGACCCTTCGAAGTCACCTGTTGCCGCAGTTATTTTTTTTGTTAAGAAAAAAGATGCTTCTTTAAGACCTTGTCTGGATTTCAGGGAGCTGAACCGTATCACGATTCGTGACCCATATCCGCTTCCTCTGATCCCGGACCTGTTTAACCAGATTGTTGGGGCTAAAGTTTTTTCTAAGTTGGATTTAAGAGAGGCATACAACCTAGTCAGGGTCAGGCAAGGGGACAAATGGAAGACGGCCTTCAATACCCCTGAGGGTCATTTCGAAAATTTGGTTATGCCCTTTGGTTTGATGAATGGTCCGGCCGTCTTCCAACATTTTGTGAACAGCATTTTTTATCATTTAATGGGGAAATTTGTACTGGTGTATCTAGATTACATTTTGATATTTTCTCCTGATTTCAAGACTCATCGGGACCACCTACGTCAGGTCTTGCTGATTCTGCGGGAGAATAAATTGTACGCTAAACTGGAAAAAACTATTTCTTGGTTTTCTTCTCTCCGCTTCTGGTTTTCGGATGGACCCTAAGAAGGTCCGCGCTGTGCTTGATTGGGAGCTTCCTGAGAATCAGAAGGCGCTGATGCGGTTTTTGGGTTTTGCCAATTATTACAGAAAGTTCATTTTGAATTATTCCTCTGTTGTTAAGCCACTCACTGATATGACTAAAAAGGGGGTGGATTTTTCCTCGTGGTCGGTAGATGCGCTTAAAGCCTTTTCTAGTATTAAAGAGAATTTTGCTTCTGCTCCCATTTTGGTACAACCTGATGTCTCTCTACCTTTTATTGTTGAGGTGGATGCTTCTGAGGTAGGGGTGGGTGCGGTCTTGTCTCAGGGTCCCTCTTCTGCCAAATGGCAACCGTGTGCCTATTTCTCAAAGAAAATATCATCTGCAGAGAGAAATTACGATGTGGGAGATAGGGAGTTGTTGGCCATCAAATTAGCTTTTGAGGAATGGCGCCATTGGTTAGAGGGAGCCAGACACCCTATTACCGTGTTTACCGACCATAAGAATCTGGCCTACTTGGAATCGGCCAAGCGTCTGAACCCAAGACAGGCCAGATGGTCTTTGTTCTTTTCTAGGTTTAATTTTGTGGTTACGTTCCACCCTCGGGTTAAAAATGTGAAGGCGGATGCCCTGTCACGTTGTTTTCCAGGAGGGGGGAACTTTGAAGACCCGGGTCCCATTTTGGCTGAATGGGTGGTCGTATCTGCTCTTTATCCTGATTTGGAGGCAGAGGTTCAGGAAGCCCAGGCAGAGGCTTCTGATCTTTGTCCTCCTGGGAGGTTGTTTGTGCCTCTCGCTTTACGACACAAGGTTTTTAAGGAGCACCACGATACTGTCCTTGCTGGGCACCCGGGGAGTAGAGCCACAGTGGATCTCATTGCTCGGCGATTCTGGTGGCTGGCTCTTCGTAAGACGGTTGAGGGTTTTGTTTCCAGATTCTGGAAGGCCTTCTGTTCTCGCTTGGGGGTTCGGTTGTCGTTCTCTTCTGCTTTTCACCCGCAGTCGAATGGTCAGACCGAACGTGTCAATCAGAATATCTGCGCTGTTTTGTGGCGGAGAATCAGGAGGATTGGTATTCTGTTTTGTCCCTTGCTGAGTTTGCTTTAAATAACCGTCGCCAGGAGTCCTCTGATAAGTCACCATTTTTTGGTGCATATGGCTTTCATCTGCAGTTTGGGACATTCTCTGGAGAGGGGTCTTCTGGTTTACCTGATGAGGAGAGATTTTCCTCGTGTTTGTCATTTATTAGGCAAAAGATTCAGGGTAATCTGAAGAGGATGAGTGGGAGATATAAGTGTGTGGCGGATAAGAGACGTGTGCCTGGTCCAGACCTGATTGTGGGTAATCTGGTGTGGTTGTCTACAAAGAATATCAAACTGACTTGGAAGATCCATAATGTTTTTCACAAGTCCCTATTAAAATCTTATGTCCAACCCACTGTACCCTCCTCTTTGCCTCCTTCTCCGATTATTGTTGATGGTAATATTGAATTTCAGGTCTCTAGGATTGTGGATTCTCGCATTATCCGCGGTTCTCTTCAGTACCTTGTTCATTGGGAGGGTTATGGTCCTGAGGAGAGGATGTGAGTCCCAGTGGCGGACATTAAGGCCACTCGTCTCATCAGGGCTTTCCATAGGTCTCATCCTGAGAAGGTGGGCTCTGAGTGTCCGGAGTCCACCCGTAGAGGGAGGGGTACTGTCACCACCAGTTCTGCGAGAAGCTCTGGCAGACGTTCTTCTCTACCTATTGTATGATGTTCTTTGTTTTAATTTTACTTTCTCATCTCCTTTCCTTCTGCCAGATGTCACATATTTAGACATAATCGTCTTCCTTTATATTCCCTCCCATACTGCCTCACTTTGCGGTTTATACTACTTCCTGGATGAAGTGTTCACTGCTGGAGGCTGCGTCTGCTGTTTGCTCAGATAAGTCCTTTTACTTTATTGTGTTTGCTTGCTGGCTTGAATCTAGGTGACCCTGACTCCCTCCGTATTAAGTGCAGGGAGCCGGTGGTCGTGTCCCCTCACTATTATATGGTTTTCAGGTGTCACACAGGCTTAGGTACGTGGGCATGCAATAGTCTACCATCGAGACCCTTGTATGTGCATAGCAGTCAGGGAGAGCTCTTAGGGTTTTATAGGGCTCATCTATAAGCTCCTTAGTTTGGGATCAAGCCAGTCGCTCGTTTATTTATAGGTTCCAGCTATCTGCAAATCTCATTCAATGACACCCACAGTACGTCGTTCCCAGGCCACCACTACTTCTCCAGGAGAGCCGTGCCCTCCCTGCATAACCAACTATCGGATAAAATCAAGTGTGCACTGCGCAGCGCCATCTGTGGCAAGGTCCACCTAACCACAGATACGTGGACCAGTAAGCATGGCCAGGGACGCTATATCTCCCTAACTGCACACTGGGTAAATGTAGTGGTGGCTGGGCCCCAGGCGGAGAGCTGTTTGGCGCACGTCCTTCCGCTGCCAAGGATCGCAGGGCATCATTCTTTGCCTTCTGTTGCCTCCTCTTCCTACTCGGCTTCCTCCTCCTCTTCTACCATCTCCTCATCCGGTCAGCGACAGACCTTCACCACCAACTTCAGCACAGCCAGGGGTAAACGTCAGCAGGCCATTCTGAAACTGATGTGTTTGGGGGACAGGCCCCACACTGCGCCGGATTTGTGGCGGGGTATAGAACAACAGACCAAAGAGTAGTTGCTGCCAGTGGGCCTCAAGCCCGGCCTGGTGGTGTGGGATAATGGACAAAATCTCGTTGCAGCTCTGGGACTAGCCGGTTTGACGCACATCCCTTGCCTGGCGCATGTGCTGAATTTGGTGGTGCAGAAATTCATTCACAACTACCCCGAAATGTCTGAGCTGCTGCATAAAGTGTGGGCCGTCTGTGCGCGCTTCCGGCGTTCTCATCCTGCCGCGGCTCAGCTGTCTGCTCTACAGCGTAACTTCGGCCTTCCCGCTCACCGCCTCATATGCGACGTTCCCACCAGGTGGAACTCCACCTTGCACATGCTGGAGAGACTGTGCGAGCAGCAGCAGGCCATAGTGGAGTTTCAGCTGCACCACGCACGGGTGAGTCGCACTGCGGAACAGCACGACTTCACCACCAATGACTGGGCCTCCATTCGAGACCTGTGTGCCCTGTTGCGCTGTTTCGAGTACTCCACCAACATGGCCAGTGGCGATGATGCCGTTATCAGCATTACAATACCACTTCTATCTCTCCTTGAGAAAACACTTAGGGCGATGATGGAAGAGGATGTGGCCCAGGACGAGGAGGAGGAAGAGGGGTCATCTCTAACACTTTCAGGCCAGTCTTTTAGAAGTGGATCAGAAAGAGGATTTTTGCAACAGCAGAGGCCAGGTACAAATTTGGCCAGCCAGGGCCCACTACTGGAGGAGGAGGAGGATGGGGATGAAGCATGTTCACAGCGGGGTGGCAGCTCGGGCCCATCACTGGTGCATGGCTGGGGGGATACAGAGGACGCAGACGATACGCCTCCCACAGAGGACAGCTTGTCCTTACCTCTGGGCAGCCTGGCACACATGAGTGACTACATGCTGCTGTGCCTGCGCAACGACTGCAGAGTTGCCCACATTTTAACGTGTGCTGACTACTGGGTTGCCACCCTGCTGGATCCCCGTTACAAAGACAATGTACCATCCTTAATTCCCTCACTGGAGCATCATCGGAAGATGCGGGACTACAGGCGCACGCTGGTAGACGCACTCCTGAGAGCATTCCCGACTGATGCCGGGGGACAAGTGGAAGCACAAGGCGAAGGCAGGGGTGGTGGAAGAGATCACCCACGCAGCTGTGTCAGCGCCAGCACCTCACAAGACAGGGTTAGCATGGCCGACATGTGGAAAAGCTTTGTCACCTCGCCGCAACAACCATCCCCAACTGCTGATATGGAGCGTGTTAGCAGATGGAAGCATTTGAACAACATGTTGGAACAGTACCTGTGCACATGCCTACACGTACTGACTGATGGTTCTGCCCCATTCAACTTGTGGGTCTCTAAATTGTCCACATGGCCAGAGCTTGCCCTGTATGCCTTGGAGGTGCTGGCCTGCCCTGCAGCCAGTGTACTCTCTGAACGTGCATTTAGCACGGCAGAAGGTGTAATTACAGTCAGACAGGGCCGTCTTTAACATGGGGCAAAAGGGCAACTGCCCCGGGCCCAGTTGCTCCTGGGGGGCCCAAGGCAGCTGCCTCTTGAGCCCTGCTAGCCACTGCTCCGAGTATCAGGCTACACAGGAGGGTGCTGCCATGCCATGCCTGCCTGCCACCACTCCAGGCAGCGTACTGTGAGAGCTGTGATTTTCTAGGACCTTAGATGACATCATCACCATGTGACCAGTAACTTAGCAATATTACTGGTCACATGGCTATGAGGTCATCACAGGTCCTGTCTACCAGGAGTGTTGCTGCAGGAGAAGTTTCCCATAATTGTGGAGCTTTTTTTTGAGAAGATTACATCCTTAAAGGTGACAGGGGCTGTAATGCTAATATACTGTAAGCTACTGTATAGTGGGGTGCTATACTGCTCTACTGTATACTATGGGGGTGCTGTATACTGTATATTGTGGGGTGCTTTATACTGTGGGGGCTGTATATTTTGGGGTGCTGTATACTGTTGGGTACTGTATACTGTGAGGTGCGGTATTCTGTATAGTTTGGGGTGCTGTATACTGTGAGGTGCTATATACTGTGGGTGCTGTATATTGTGGAGTGCTATACTGCTGTACTGTATAGTGTGGGGGGCTGTATAGTGTGGGGTGCTGTATAGTGTATAGTTTGGGGTGCTGTATACTGTGAGGTGTGGTATTCTGTATAGTTTGGGGTGCTGTATACCATGAGGTGCTGTATACTGTGGGTGCTGTATATTGTGGAGTGCTATACTGCTGTACTGTATAGTGTGGGTGGCTGTATAGTGTGGGGTGCTGTATAGTGTACAGTTTGGGGTGCTGTATATTGTGGGGTGCTATACTGATCTACTGTATACTGTGAGGTGTTGTATAGTGTGGAGTGCTATACTGCATAGTGTGGGGTGCTGTATACTATAGGGTGCTACACTGCATACTGTGGGTTGCTGTATACTATAGGGTGCTATACTGCATTCTCTGAGGTGCACTGTAACGCTAGGGTGAACCGAGCCCTGGTCTCCTTCCTGCAGAGCAGTGCTCAATTCCAGCCTAAGCCCAGCTGCCCAGAGCACTGATCCTGAGCCGCTGGAGTCTTCAGAACTTGAAGTATTTACAGTCATTCACTGTACTCTACCAGATGTGTGGATTTTTTGTGTGTGTGTGTTGTGGTGGAGGCCGTGATTGCATGCTAGGGTGTGGGAAGGCGGGATCCAGGGGACCCAAGTAAATTTTTGCCCAGGGTCCAATCAATATTAAAGACGACCCTGCAGACAGACGCAGCCGCATGTCCACAGCCAACGTGCACAAGCTCACGTTCATTAAAATGAACCAGGCTTGGATCCCACAAGACTTGTCTGTACCTTGTGCAGAATAGACATTTATACCACCATCAAACATACATTCTTGTACTGAAGTCAAGTGCAATAATTCTTTGTTTTCTTTTTTTTTTTATTTGTCCCAATATTTTGGGGGCTACCTACCCCATAAAAAAAATAAAAAAAACATTGTTGGCTACCTGTTCCTCCTCCATTGCTGCCTCCACTACAACACCGAATTCACTGCCTCCTCAACCTCCGACTCCATATCCACCTCCTTCTCTGAGTTGCAGGTTAATTTTAAATTTTTAGTTATTTTATTTCATTTTAAGTTATTTCCCTATCCACATTTGTTTGCAGAGCAGTTTTCATGCTCTTAAGCACATTTTACTGCCTTTTACATCCCTCTAGCCTTTTCAAGGACTATTTTAGAGAAATTTTAATTTAAAAAAGTGCCAATTTTAGTGCCCTAAATTGAAAAAAAACTTATTTTCAATTGTCGGGTGACATTTTACCATTTTTGGCGTATACAAACCCCTGCTGTGCCTGGGTGACAGGAGCCTAAATCTCTCAAAATCCTCTGTTCTATTGCTGGGTGACAAGAACCCACTTTTGCCGTGAATGAACCCCTGCTCTGCATTGCTGACAGGGAACTAAATTTAGTGAAAGCATCTGTTACTGATCGGAAGATGTGCGACTACAAGCACACGCTGATCATAGCATTCCCACCTGACAGCGTGGGCACAGTGGAAGCACAAGGCGAAGGCAGAGGAGGAGGAAAAGGTCGCCAACGCAGCTGGGGCACCACCAGCACCTGAGAAGGTAGGGTTAGCATGGCCAAAATGTGGAAAAGCTTTGTCAGCCTTGGAGGTGCTGACCTGCCCTGCAGCCAGTGTATAGTGTGAACGTGTGTTTAGCACGGCAGAGAGCATTATCACAGGCCGCAGCCAATGTGGACAAGCTTACGTTTATTAAAATGAACCAGGCATGGATCCCACAGGACTTGTCCGTACCTTGTGCAGAATAGACATTTATACCAGCCTCAACCATCCATTCTTGTACTGCACTTATTCTTTGTTTCATTTTGTTATATGTCCCAAAATTTTGGGGGATACCCCAATTTAAAAATAAAAAATAACACAAATCAGTGTTGGCTACCTATTCCTCCTTCACCGCCGCTTCCACCTACACCGCCACGTCAACCTACACCGCCACATCCACCCATCCACCGCCTCCTCAACCTCCTACTCCTAGATCCAGATTGTTATTTTTTATTTTTCTGTATTTTGTTATTTTAAGTCATTTCCCTATCCACATTTGTTTGCAGAACAGTTGCCATGCTCTTAAGCACATTTTGATGCCTTTTGCAGCCCTCTAGCCCTTTCCAAGACTATTTTAGAGCCATTTTAGTGCCCAAAAGTTCGGGTCCCCATTGACTTCAATGGGGTTCGGGTTCGGGGTCAAGTTCGGGTCCCGACCCCGAACTTTTTTTTCAAGTTCGGCCGAACCTGCCGAACCCGAACATCCAGGTGTCCGCTCAACTCTAGTTACAATATATCTGCTACCACAAAATACTAAGTAAGGGGATAGATATACCTGTTTCCATCAAATATTGATTAAGGCCTGTGAGATACCTACTTCCACAAAATACTAATTAAGGGGTTTGATAGCCCTGCTTCCACAAAATACTGATTAAAGGGTTTTATGTACAGCTTGCATAAAATGGCCTCCACCGCCGCCACCCACCTAACTAACAGAATTATAAAGTTATTTTTCTTTGGTCAATGGGCTCAGGGCAGGGTAAAACGATAGTGCCCTGCACCCACACAACTATTTCTCTGTTGATCGCTGAGTAAGATTCTCTCCTATTTTCTCCCTGAAATCACAAGTCCAGCAGCATCCTCTCCCTACACTTGTATCAGCAGAGTGACGTGCAGCGCTACGTGACTCAAGCTTATATAGAGGCTGGGTCACAAGCTTCACTGGCCAATCACAGCCATGCCATTAGTAAGGTCAGACAGTTAACCGCTTGTTGATTGGCTGCTCTGCAGCCTTTCAAAAAGCACCAAGAATGAGCCGAACACCGAATCTGAACTTTTAATGAAATGTTCGGGTTCGGGTCCGGTGTCCAAAAATCCTAAAGTTCGGTACGAACCCGAACTTTACAGTTCCGGTTTGCTCAACTCTATTCCAGAACCATTTCGATGGTGTTTCCATAAATTTATGACCTTTTCCTGTGAACCAGGCACCCTCTCCTCTTCAGAACACAGGGTGCCTGGTTTAATTACTCGAAAGGTGCATCACAATGCTATGCAACTGACAACACTGGCTAATCCCTCAAGCTGATGTTAAGAACTGAGATTTTAGTCAATGTATTCCTTTCATGAACACATCGGAGCCCTTTTGCACCACTGTCAAGGAATCTCAGTGTGGCATGGGTTCCTACCACTAGACTACCTACTGTGTGTGAACACACAAAATACAAAAGAACGGCTACGGATTCGTATAGAGGTCCTCTAAAAACGTCTTCTTTATTCACAAATAGTGTTTACAGCTAGGGATGAGCAAACCCGAACTGTATAGTTCGGGTTCGTACCGAATTTTGGGGTGTCCGTGACACGGACCCGAACCCGAACATTTTCGTAAAAGTCCGGGTTCGGTGTTCGGCGCTTTCTTGGCGCTTTTTGAAAGGCTGCAAAGCAGCCAATCAACAAGCGTCATACTACTTGCCCCAAGAGGCCATCACAGCCTTGCCTACTATTGGCATGGCTGTGATTGGCCAGTGCAGCATGTGACCCAGCCTCTATAAAAGCTTGGGTCACGTACCGCTGCACGTCACTCTGCTGATTCAAGCGTAGGGAGAGGTTGCAGCTGCGACGTTAGGGCGAGATTAGGCAGATTAACTCCTCCAAAAGACTTCATTCTGTGATCGATCTCCAGCTGTGGATCATTGAAGTGCTAATATCGACTTGCTCACTTTTTTAAGGCTGCCCAGAGCATTTTTATATCACTTTTTTCTGGGGTGATCGCCAGCCATTTTGAGGCTTGTGGTGCGCCAGCACAAGCTACCACCAAGTGCTTTTAACCATCAACAGTGTGGTTATTTTTTGGCCATATACTACATCAGGTGCAGGCTGAGCCTGTGTCACCCAAGTGCATTTAACCATCAACAGTGTGGTTAATTTTTGGCCATATACTACATCAGGTGCAGGCTGAGCCTGTGACACCCAAGTGCATTTAACCATCAATAGTGTGGTTATTTTTTGGCCATATACTACATCAGGGGCAAGTTGAGCCTGTCACCCAGCGCCTAAAAAATAGACCTGACATTTCTATTCAACCAAATCTGTACTGTTTTAGCTGGTCAAGTTATTTGTAGTGACCGTAAAAGCACAGTTTTTGTTCTGGGTTGAAAAACTATTCCCAAATTTGCCATTCTCAAAATTGTGGTGAATGGGAAAAATGAGGAAAACATCTAATAAGGGACGTGGACATGGTCGTGGTGGTGTTAGTGGACCCTCTGGTGCTAGGAGAGGACGTGGCCGTTCTGCCACAGCCACACGTCCTAGTGAACCAACTACCTCAGGTCCCAGTAGCCAGCAGAATTTACAGCGATATTTGGTGGGGCCCAATGCCGTTCTAAGGATGGTAAGGCCTGAGCAGGTACAGGCATTAGTCAATTGGGTGGCCGACAGTGCATCCAGCACGTTCACATTATCTCCCACCCAGTCTTCTGCAGAAAGAGCACAGATGGCGCATAAAAACCAAGCCCATCGGTCTGTCACATCACCCCCATGCATATCAGTGAAACTGTCTGAGCCTCAAGTTATGCAGCAGTCTCTTATGCTGTTTGAAGACTCTGCTGCCAGGGTTTCCCAAGGGCATCCACCTAGCCCTTCCCCAGGGGTGGAAGAGATAGAATGCACTAACGCACAACCACTTATTTTTCCTGATGATGAGGACATGGGAATACCACCTCAGCACGTCTCTGATGATGACGAAACACAGGTGCCAACTGCTGCGTCTTTCTGCAGTGTGCAGACTGAACAGGAGGTCAGGGATCAAGACTGGGTGGAAGACGATGCAGGGGACGATGAGGTCCTAGACCCCACATGGAATGAAGGTCGTGCCACTGACTTTCACAGTTCGGAGGAAGAGGCAGTGGTGAGACCGAGCCAACAGCGTAGCAAAAGAGGGAGCAGTGGGCAAAATCAGAACACCCGCCGCCAAGAGACTCCGCCTGCTACTGACCGCCGCCATCTGGGACCGAGCACCCCAAAGGCAGCTTCAAGGAGTTCCCTGGCATGGCACTTCTTCAAACAATGTGCTGACGACAAGACCCGAGTGGTTTGCACGCTGTGCCATCAGAGCCTGAAGCGAGGCATTAACGTTCTGAACCTTAGCACAACCTGCATGACCAGGCACCTGCATGCAAAGCATGAACTGCAGTGGAGTAAACACCTTAAAAACAAGGAAGTCACTCAGGCTCCCCCTGCTACCTCTTCTGCTGCTGCCGCCTCGGCCTCTTCTGCTTCTGACGCCGCCTCGGCCTCTTCTGCTGCTGCTGCCGCCGCCTCGGCCTCTTCCTCCGCCTCTGGAGGAACATTGGCACCTGCCGCCCAGCAAACATGGGATGTACCACCAACACCACCACCTGCGTCACTAAGCATCTCAACCATGTCACACGGCAGCGTTCAGCTCTCCATCTCACAAACATTTGAGAGAAAGCGTAAATTCCCACCTAGCTACCCTCGATCCCTGGCCCTGATTGCCAGCATTTCTAAACTACTGGCCTATGAAATGCTGTCATTTAGGCTGGTGGACACAGACAGCTTCAAACAGCTCATGTCGCTTGCTGTCCCACAGTATGTTGTTCCCAGCCGCCACTACTTCTCCAAGAGAGCCGTGCCTTCCCTCCACAACCAAGTGTCCGATAAAATCAAGTGTGCACTGCGCAACGCCATCTGTGGCAAGGTCCACCTAACCACAGATATGTGGACCAGTAAGCACGGCCAGGGACGCTATATCTCCCTAACTGCACACTGGGTAAATGTAGTGGCGGCTGGGCCCCAGGCGGAGAGCTGTTTGGCGCACGTCCTTCCGCCTCCAAGGATCGCAGGGCAACATTCATTGCCTCCTGTCTTCTCCTCCTCCTACTCAGCTTCCTCCTCCTCTTCTTCCACCTGCTCATCCAGTCAGCCACACACCTTCACCACCAACTTCAGCACAGCCCGGGGTAAATGTCAGCAGGCCGTTTTGAAACTCATATGTTTGGGGGACAGGCCACACACCGCACAGGAGTTGTAGCGGGGTATAGAACAACAGACCGACGAGTGGTTGCTGCCGGTGAGCCTCAAGCCCGGCCTGGTGGTGTGCGATAATGGGCGAAATCTCGTTGCAGCTCTGGGACTAGCCGGTTTGACGCACATCCCTTGCCTGGCGCATGTGCTGAATTTGGTGGTGCAGAAGTTCATTCGCAACTACCCCGACATGTCAGAGCTGCTGCATAAAGTGCGGGCCGTCTGTTCGCTCTTCCGGCGTTCACACCCTGCCGCTGCTCGCCTGTCTGCGCTACAGCGTAACTTCAGCCTTCCCGCTCACCGCCTCCTATGCGACATGCCTACCAGGTGGAACTCCACCTTGCATATGCTGGACAGACTGTGCGAGCAGCAGCAGGCCATAGTGGAGTTTCAGCTGCAGCACGCACGGGTCAGTCGCACTGCGGCTCAGCCCCACTTCACCACCAATGACTGGGCCTCCATGCAAGACCTGTGTGCCCTGTTGCGCTGTTTCGAGTACTCCACCAACATGGCCAGTGGCGATGACGCCGTTATCAGCGTTACAATACCACTTCTATGTCTCCTTGAGAAAACACTTAGGGCGATGATGGAAGAGGAGGTGGCCCAGGAGGAAGAGGAGGAAGAGGGGTCATTTTTAGCACTTTCAGGCCAGTCTCTTCGAAGTGACTCAGAGGGAGGTTTTTTGCAACAGCAGAGGCCAGGTACAAATGTGGCCAGACAGGGCTCACTACTGGAGGACGAGGAGGACGAGGATGAGGAGGAGGTGGAGGAGGATGAGGATGAAGCATGTTCACAGCGGGGTGGCACCCAAAGCAGCTCGGGCCCATCACTGGTGCGTGGCTGGGGGGAAACACAGGACGATGACGATACGCCTCCCACAGAGGACAGCTTGTCCTTACCTCTGGGCAGCCTGGCATACATGAGCGACTACATGCTGCAGTGCCTGCGCAACGACAGCAGAGTTGCCCACATTTTAACGTGTGCAGACTACTGGGTTGCCACCCTGCTGGATCCCCGGTACAAAGACAATGTGCCCACCTTACTTCCTACACTGGAGCATGATAGGAAGATGCGCGAGTACAAGCGCACGTTGGTAGACGCGCTACTGAGAGCATTCCCAAATGTCACAGGGGAACCAGTGGAAGCCCAAGGCGAAGGCAGAGGAGGAGCAAGAGGTCGCCAACGCAGCTGTGTCACGGTCAGCTCCTCTGAGGGCAGGGTTAGCATGGCAGAGATGTGGAAAAGTTTTGTCACCACGCCACAGCTAACTGCACCACCACCTGATACGGAACGTGTTAGCAGGAGGCAACATTTCACTAACATGGTGGAACAGTACCTGTGCACACCCCTCCACGTACTGACTGATGGTTCGGCCCCATTCAACTTCTGGGTCTCCAAATTGTCCACTTGGCCAGAGCTAGCCTTTTATGCCTTAGAGGTGCTGGCCTGCCCGGCGGCCAGCGTTTTGTCTGAACATGTATTCAGCACGGCAGGGGGCGTCATTACAGACAAACGCAGCCGCCTGTCTACAGCCAATGTGGACAAGCTGACGTTCATAAAAATGAACCAGGCATGGATCCCACAGGACCTGTCCATTCCTTGTGCAGATTAGATATTAACTACCTCCCCTTAACAATATATTATTCTACTCCAGGGCAATTCCTCATTCAATACTATTTTTATTTTCATTTTACCATTATATTGCGGGGCAACCCAAAGTTGAATGAACCTCTCCTCTGTCTGGGTGCCGGGGCCTAAATGTGTGACAGTGGCCTGTTCCAGTGGTGGGTGACGTGAAGCCTGATTCTCTGCTATGACATGAAGACTGATTCTGTGCTGACATAAGGCCAGCTTCTCTGTTACGGGACCTCTCTCCTCTGCCTGCGTGCCTGGGCCTAAATGTGTGACAGTGGCCTGTTCCAGTGGTGGGTGACGTGAAGCCTGATTCTCTGCTATGACATGAAGACTGATTCTGTGCTGACATAAGGCCAGATTCTCTGTTACGGGACCTCTCTCCTCTGTCTGGGTGCTGGGGCCTAAATGTGTGACAGTGGCCTGTTCCAGTGGTGGGTGACGTGAAGCCTGATTCTCTGCTATGACATGAAGACTGATTCTGCGCTGACATAAGGCCAGATTCTCTGTTACGGGACCTCTCTCCTCTGTCTGGGTGCTGGGGCCTAAATGTGTGACAGTGGCCTGTTCCAGTGGTGGGTGACGTGAAGCCTGATTCTCTGCTATGACATGAAGACTGATTCGGCGCTGACATAAGGCCAGATTCTCTGTTACGGGACCTCTCTCCTCTGTCTGGGTGCCGGGGCCTAAATGTGTGACAGTGGCCTGTTCCAGTGGTGGGTGACGTGAAGCCTGATTCTCTGCTATGACATGAAGACTGATTCTGTGCTGACATAAGGCCAGATTCTCTGTAACGGGACCTCTCTCCTCTGCCTGGGTGCCTGGGCCTAAATATGTGACAGTGGCCTGTTCCAGTGGTGGGTGACGTGAAGCCTGATTCTCTGCTATGACATGAAGACAGATTCTGCGCTGACATAAGGCCAGATTCTCTGTTACGGGACCTCTCTCCTCTGTCTGGGTGCCGGGGCCTAAATATGTGACAGTGGCCTGTTCCAGTGGTGGGTGACGTGAAGCCTGATTCTCTGCTATGACATGAAGACTGATTCTGCGCTGACATGAAGCCAGATTCTCTGCTATGGCATGGAGAGAGTGATTCTCTGCTGACATGAAGCCAGATTCTTTGCTATGGCATGAAGAGACTGATTCTCTGCTGACGTGAAGCCAGATTCTCTGCTATGGGACCTCTGTCCAATTGATATTGGTTAATTTTTATTTTTTTATTTTTTATTTTAATTCATTTCCCTATCCACATTTGTTTGCATGGGATTTACCTACATGTTGCTGCCTTTTGCAGCCCTCTAGCTCTTTCCTGGGCTGTTTCACAGCCTTTTTAGTGCCCAAAAGTTTGGGTCCTTATTGACTTCAATGGGGTTCGGGTTCGGGACGAAGTTCGGGTCGGGTTCGGATCCCGAACCCGAACATTTCCGGGAAGTTCGGCCGACCTTCTCGAACCCGAACATCCAGGTGTTCGCTCAACTCTATTTACAGCAGACACATCCACCCAGTACACAAGATCAGTTGACGCGTTTCGGAACTACGTCCTTAGTCGTAACAACATAACCTAATGAAGCACAAAAATTTATATGTGTCTCAGACACACCTCTCCAAATTTCCAGGGAGGAGAGACTGACATCATTGGTTGCTTCATTAGGTTAACACCCTTCACCTACAACACATCTAATCAAATAGAAAATGTCCTTCACATTGCGCAGTGGCCCATAACCTCTTAACCCCTGATGATCCGTAATAGCAGTTTGCTGAAATCCATGCAAAGGGGAGAAAACGCCAGAAAACCGCACAATGTGAACGACATATCATGATAAAAATTACAAGGTGACGAAAATTAAAAAAGAGACCTTCCTTTCTTACTATTCCAATTCTATAGTATATATATATATTAGAAGGATCCACGTAACCATACACAAAAAAATGCATGAAGGTGAAGACATAGAAAAATGCATATAAATATAAAGTATAGCTATATTATCAGATTGAACTGATTATTGATAGATGTACATTAGCTCCTTTTTTAAATTTAAACCAGTGGGGACCCTACTGTTCAATCTAAAGATCCAAAATGCCTCCCGTAGAAGGAGTTTTTTGCGATGATCCCCTCCTCTTGGGGGGGCAGAGACCCTCTCAATCGCAAAGGCAGTAAAATTACTGACCTTGCGGGCATGTACCTGCACAAAATGTCTTGCTACATTTGAGACACCTAATGCATTAGGATTACTAATGTAGTTCAAATGTTCCAAGAGTCTACTTTTAAATTTTCGCATGGTGCTACCCACATAAGTTAAATCACACTCAATGAAGCGGACAATGTATACAACTCCTGCAGATATACAATTGATGTTATTTTTAATTGGAAAGCTGCAGGAGTGGTCTGAAGTATCGAAAGATTGTGTGGGGGTCACATAGTTGCAACATTTACATGGATTGCTCCCACATCTAGTGAACCCTCTATATCTAAGCCAACTGGATCCCCCGCCACTACATTTAGATAGAGTGCTGGGTGTGAACAGAGACGGGGACAGTGAATTGGACAAGGTAGGGGCTCTCCTTGACACTATTTTGCAACCCGATTTCAATGCATTGTATAAAATCTCGTCATCAAATAGAATCGGAAGACACCCTTTAATAATAGAACATATTTTGTTAAATTCCTTACTATATGTTATAGATAGGATCGGGGTGTTGCTCCTCCTCCCGTCACCGTGTCCATTCACATCCAGCACATGATTGATGTTACCAAGCTTTTGTTCTTTGAACCCAAAGAGCATATTGTATCTATTTTTTTGGGACGCTATACTTCTACCTCTTTGTAACATCCAATCAGGGTAGTTCCTTGCTTTTAACCTCTTGTCCACCGCACTGAATTCCTCCTCAAGTTACATACGTAAGCTGCAATTCCTTGCAGCTCGTATGTACTCCCCCACAGGGATCGCCCTAATTACATGTAAAGGGTGGTGACTTCTAGCATTAAGTATTGAATTGCCCGCTATGTTTTTCCTATAAGTTCGTGTGTGCAGGACAACCGTGGAGTGTCAAATCTAAAAAAAATTATCCTAGATTCATTGACTGTGCATGTAAAACGTAAATTATAATCGTTGTTATTTAAATAGGTCTGGAGGTCTGGGACGGCAGACACATCGCCCGCCCATATCATGAGCAGGTCATCGATGTATCTGCCGTACCAGACCAGTGTGTGAACACAGTCTGAGAGGTGCTAAGATACAACTTGTAGTAGTACTTGTAGTGGGAGAGATGATAAGGCTGTAAGCCCCACCTATAACAGGCCATGTGACACAGGCTACCAGGTGCACCAGAATGCTACCAGCAGTACGCAATGGCACATTCTAAACATATCAAGAAAAATAACTGAAATAAAGTGGCCAAAATGGGAGGAAATGCTCAAAAAATCCCAAACACTGTAGCGTATTTATAATTGGGGTAGCAATTCCTCCGCATGTGATCCATTGCTAACGGCAATCCCGAGCAAAAATGCATACAATGAAGGATGTCGGCAGCAGACATCATGCACCACAATGGCATCCTACACAATGTGTGGATGCGAATATAAAAATACATAAATCACTGTGAAAGGTGTCCCACATGATATGCAACTGACAACACTGGCTAATCCCTCAAGATGATGTTAAGAACTGAGACTTTAGTCAATGTATTCCTGTCATGAACACATCGGAGCCCTTTTGCACCACTGTCAAGGTATCTCAGTGTGGCATGGGTTCCTACCACTAGACTACCTATGTTGTGTGAACACAGTCTGAGAAGTGCTAAGATACAACCTCCATAGTGAGATCACTCAGGTAGTGGGAGAGATGATAAGGTTATAAACACGCCACAGTGTTTGTTTTTTTTTGAGCATTTCATCCCATTTTGGCCAGTTTATTTTAGTTATTTTATTTTGATATGTTTAAGAATGTGCCATTGCATACTGCTGGTAGGATTCTGGTGCACCTGGTAGCCTGTGTCACATGGCCTGTTATAAGTGGGGCTTACAGCCTTATCATCTCTACCACTACCTAAGGGATTTTACTATGGAGGTATGTGGGAGCTTGGCTGTAGTTTGCATCTTAGCACCTCTCAGACTGTGTATTTATTGTCTGTGTCCTCAGTGATGGCCATGAGCTGGTTTGGGTTCCACCCTGCTGTGAACACAGTTCCTCCTCCTCCATCTCCTCCTTCTCATCCTCCACCTCCTCATCCTCCAGAATTGTGCCCTTGTTGGACAATTGTGTACCTGGCGTTTGTGGGTGCAGGAACCCACCTTCGGAGCCACTTTTGAATGACTGGACTGAAACCCTTGGAAATGATCCCTCTTCCTCCTCCTCCTCCTGTGCCACATCCTCTTCCATCATCACCCAAAGCGTTTTTACAAGGAGACAAAGAAGTGTGATAGTGAGAACGGTGTCATTGGTACTGCCCTTGTTGGTGGAGTACTCGAAACAGCGCAACAAGGCAAACAGGTCTCGCATGGAGGCCCACTCATTGGTGGTGAAGTCAAGTGGTGCTGTTCTGCAGAACGACTCACCCATGCGTGTTGCAGCTGAAACTCCATTATCGCCTGCTGCTCACACTGTCTGGCCAGCATGTGAGTTCCACCTTGTGGGCACGTCGCATATGAGGCATTGAGCGGGAAGGCTGAAGTTACGCTGCAGCGCTGACATGCGAGCAGCAGCAGGGTGAGAATGCCGAAAGCGCGCACAGACGGCCCGCACTTTCTGCAGCAGCTCTGACATATCAGGATAATTTTTAAGGAACCTCTGCACCATCAAATTCAGCACATGCACCAGGCAAGGGATGTGTGTCAAACCGGCTAGGCCCAGAGCTGCTACGAGATTTCGCCAATTATTGCACACCACCAGGCCGGGATTGAGGCTCACTGGCACCAACCACTCATCGGTCTGTTGTTCCATGACCGTTTATAGCTCCTGCACAGTGTGGGGTTTGTCCCCCAAACATATAGGTTTTAAAACTGCCTGCTGTCGTTTACCCCTGGCTGTGCTGAAGTTGGTGGTGAAGGTGTTACGCTGACCGGATGAGGAGGCG